>NW_024581136.1:4235400-4714441 GCF_017639235.1 Corvus kubaryi | reverse complement strand
CGCGGAGCGGAGCGCGGCGGCTCCGCGCCTTCCTGTGCCCGTGCTACGGCCGGGCTGACAGACCTCGCTGACAGCCCTCGCCGGCGGCCCGGCGTCCTCCTTTGGTTTTCGCCGGTTTTCTTTCCCTCTGTTTGAGCTTTGCAGTGGCGGATAAGTGATAGCCGGGGAGCGCCCAGCCGGTGCCAGGACAGGGGCGGGTGCTCGGGGCCGGGACAGGCGCGGATCCCCGGTGTGTGACAGCCACGTGAGGTATCGGTCCTGCACAGCCCGGGCGTCACCATCGCTACCGAGAGGCGTGTGCGCTCCCGGTGATTTCCACTGGAAACCCCACGCAAGAAGCCTAAAATGCCACGGAAACACAGACCCTGTTCTTCCTACTTGCATTCGCTTTTGAAATGCATTGCATGAGGCTTCAGGCCCCGTGTCTCTCCATCAGTGGAATAGCACTACAGGACTGTAAACTGTTAGCACACTATTTTAACTGTATTTTCTCCTCCCTTTACATAGATGTACCTAAGTCCTCAGCTGATCAGGCATAGATGGCAAATTGTTAGGGTTCACAGTGAAATATCCGCTAGCCTTTTCAAATCACTAGGCATTTATGAGTCATTTATTAGCCACTTTGATATTAAGATTCCTTTGGACTTAAAGATACGTGTTATGAGCATTATATGACTCTTTAGATGATTAAACATATAATTTCTGTGAATCATTTAATTCAGGTAAATATTTTCCTTTTCTAGTTTTTCAGACAACACAGCTCCCAAAGTAGAGGGAAAGTTGTAAGTGAAAAGTCATCACTTATCAAAGTTTACCTCACGGCAGTGCCTAGCTGTAATACATTCTCTCTGCATAAAACAGGAAGCAATTCTGCAACTGTGTTCCCATAAAGTTAGTGGGCATTTCCCATTTTCTAAGGGCTCTTTGCCCAGTACAAATGGACAGCTGTGCTAAAGCGACTGCTGTGCTTAAGGACAGCAGCCAGTTCCCAGTTCCTAGTTATCTGTACACCAAATGTGAGTTGTTTTCTTTACATCACTAGATTTGAAGTGCTTTTACAATCAGCTTACAGAAAGGGTAGAAGAAGTTACGTGTCTCTCCTGACTTCCCACAAATGTTGTACATGCCATCAGCCCTTATCAAATCCCAAAGCATCCTTACAACTGCACCACCAACAGATTTGCGTGGTCATGTCTGCTGGGCACAGAGATCAGAATTTGGCCCATTATCAAACAGTATGCAGAACACTGATGGAGTTTTGGTGGAAACCTACAAGGAACTGTCATGGTTGGTTTGGGCTCTAACCGGACACTGTGCTGAGTAGTTGTTTCTGAAGAGGGTATATTTCAGTTCAGGTACCAGCTAAACTATTGCATTGTCTTATTGCATCTTGGAGTATTATAAATGAAATTCTGTTAAAAGTATGCTTTACTCTGCTGGTTTTTTGCTGCAAGAACACAGAAACAAAACAGAATTAAATTGATGGGGCAAATCTGAAATCGATGGTCTGTTTCCTTAGATGAGAGTGGTGTTTTTAATGTGTTATTAACAAATCTTAAACTGCTATCTTAAGAATATAGCATTTAATTACTCCTCATGTATTCACATTGTATTTTATTCAATCTGTCTTTAAAACATTGAGACTTCAGTTGTAGGGTGACAAAAATCATCCGCCACTTCTATGAGTTTTCTGTGAGACTTTCTGTTGACTGATGAAACACACTGGTGCTGGATTTCATCAGGGCTTTTGATTCAATATCTGAGGCAAATACAGTCAGATCTGAAAAGATGGTCTTTTAAAGATTCTGAAGTTAAGATTTGAAGACGCAATACCAAATTCTGTTTTCAGTTATACCGCTCAGTGGGATCACTTAGAGACTTCCAGATGTGTTTTATTCAGCAGCAGGCACAATGGTTCTGAAGTCTGAGTTGCATGCTGTGTTGAATATGTATGGCTCTGGGGAACTTAATGAAGTTACCGTCTTTTTACCATACTTTTTTGGGTTGCCAGTAATGTTGCCTCTGAAAGGCAAAGTTTTAAAAAATGCTTTATGCTGCGGTCTCATGACGGAGTACAAAGCTGCTCCCTTCAGAGTTAAATCTTTTCTACCTACATCAGCTAGATTGAGCAGAATTAACCATGGTATCTTGGCAGATGTAACCAGGGTTGCCATTTGGGGGCTGCTGGGTGGAGTGGTATTCTGTCCTGGGCAGTGATTGCTGCCTCTGGATCTGTAACACAGAATGCCAGGGTGGCAGGTCTGTTGAGGTGCGTTAGGGTTCGCTCTAGCCTGTGAGCCTTGCACTCAGGGATGCTGGGATGACGCAGCCATTGCAGTAAAGCTGTTGTGTTGCTGTTGTAAAAAAGTCCCACAGAACCCAAAATTTCTGGCTGAACTTCAACTGACTTTTTGTACTAGAAGTGAATATTCTCACAGAAAAGAAAAATTGGGTGAATTCAGTGAGGTCTGTTGGTTTTCATCACATCTTGCTCTGGATGTATCAGCTCCTTATATTCCAGTTATACTAAATCTGGCTTGTGTTGGAGTGTCCCGAAAGTTGGCTCAGCTGCTGTTAAGAGTCTGCAAATAACTGGCAGCTACAAAGGAGGGAAAGCATAAACGTGTAAAGTATAAATAATTATGTGTAAAGAGTAAAGAATTAAGCCTTCTGGTACTGCTTTTGTGTATGTCCTGTACTGAATTGCAGCTGGACTTCTGCTGATGACATTTGAACAGCACCTGCTCTAGGTGCAACCCTTCCGTTCAGTAAGAGCATAGGGATAAAATCTCTAAACTATCTTAGAGAAAAGTGTTGAGTCTTTCAGCTCTTTATTGTTGTCAGTCGTATAGATTGCTTCTTCTTTTGTGTCCTTCACCTTTACTTTTGCTCATTTATTCATTTAATAGGGAAAAACAGTTGTTAGTGTTCAGCACACAAATCTGTTTGTAAAAAGAAAAAGGTGCCATTATAATCAGGAAAAATGAGTTGGTAGAAGTAAGGATGTTTGTCATTTGGTGTTGTATAAGAGAAGAACTTCTACAGTGCCCTGAAAGATAAAAAGTGGAAACAGAGCTTGAAGGTGGAATATATGTGTGTATCTTGCTGGTAGGGGGTAGTTTTGACAGAAGTAACACATTCTACATTAATTACCCAACTCTTCAGCAGGTGGAAGGAGTGGTGCTGTCAGGTGTTAATGGTGTATGGCTGTACTTCAGGTTGTTTCCATTGCCTCCTTAAGCTTTCAAGTAGAAATGGCAATTCACCAAACTAGCTGGTGAAATAGATCAGCATCATCTAGAAGGTAAATAATTTATTGTATTTTGGAACTTTGATGGGAAATTCTTTGTCTCTTCTAATAGAAAACACTTGTTTGAAAGTTGCTTTATGAACACTCGCTGCCACTGCCCAGGAAAGCTGAATAGCTGCACACAAGAAAGGGAAATTAATATGTCTGTTGCTTCATTTGTGTTTGTCACTGCAGCAGTACTTTGCTGGAAGTTTTTAAAATGGACATGGGCCAGTCAGTGCTTCTAGAAATCAGCTTGCTAACTGCTTAGCTAGTACTAAACTTCATGTTATACTATTATTTCCAGATCTCAATTAATTTGGCTAAGTACTGCTGGCTGCAGTCCTCATCCTTTACATAAAGTATTGTGACATTGTTTTTATAAAAGAGCTGCAGCAGGTCTTTCTCCTCATCTCTCTTCCATCATTAAACAAGTTAATAGCAGTCTGAAATTGGGCTGCTGCTCCACATGTCTTTTTTTTTGGCAGAGGTTTCTTTCCATCCCCCTGCAGCCAAGCACAGCGAGTCATGATGTCCGATCCCTGAGTACTGGCTGTCTCTCTCACATGGAGGGCTGGATTATATGGCTCTCTCTTCTGTACAATATGGGTTCCTCTCCTTTTTACCTTACCTGGGCCCACCATAATTCCTCCCTGAAAGAATAGATCCCCTTAATTTCCAATGTGTATTTTATGTGGTACGTACTTTACAAATAACGTCTCTGTTTATATTGTGGTTGTATATTTCTAGTTTTGCGTGGGTAATGAACTGCTTTGTGACTCCAGTGGTGCATTGTAGTCTCTCAAGAAGAGGAATGTGTGTGGTTTCCAGCCTCACAGGGAGCACCCATTGCCTTGGAACCTGGATAAAGATGACAGAGCTTTGACTGTGCCTACTCTGTATGGCCTTTTCTCCGTATGTGATTTGGCTTCCTTGTTGTGAATGAAATAACACTGAAAACCTCATCTGCTGAGAAGGTACAGTGTTACCTGAGCTACTTCAAAGACAGAAACTGGACTGTGAAAGACCCCTTTCTTCTGAGGATGTTCTGATGTCTACTGTTAGTCTAGGGTGAACCCAAGTAATGCATTTATAAAGGCAGTGAGTCTATCATGGTGTTGTACATAAAATAGACTCTGTGTGCCTGTACATAGGTGTACATGCACTGTCTTCACACACCAGCTGCTAGATTTTTTTTTTCTATTTTCCTGCAAAAAAACCCCAAACTGGTGCAGGAATCTTAAGAGCATGAGCATACAGAGAAAGCCTCATCCTGTTCTAGTGGTTGAGAGAGTTTGTTTATGACACCAGCATAAGGGAGTATCACCTACAGTGTGGAGCTGGTAGTTCTGTTATGGCAGGCCTTTGCATTTGAGATGAGGTAGGGATGACACAACTTGACAGGCATATTTAGAATGTTAACAACCTTGTGCAATGTTGAAATATTAAATAACTTGTTTATATTTGTAATTTACCTGTGAACCTTGTTCATGAATCTACACTCAAAAACTTACCTTTCATTTATAGCCTGTGTGACATCCCTTACTTGCTCAAGCATAAGACCCACATTATTTGTAAGTAGTCTCCTTTCTTAGCAATTTTTTGTTGTTTTGAAGTGTCTGATGAGTAATTTTGTAGATGGTTTTCACCTAGGGTATCCCAAGAACACTTGGTGTGGCCTGGGCAAGGATCTGATTGCTTTCAGCTAGCTGCTGGAGCCCAGATGTAAGGGCAAATCAAGCAAAGGGCACAGACAAGAATGCACTGCTTGCACATTCTCCAGCTGCAAGGCTCCCTCCTCTGCAGGCAGACAAAAGGGGCAAAGTCTGCTCCTGAGCAATTCTAGGAACTTCATCTGGCACTGGGGATGAAATTGATACAGAAGTGAGGAAAAGGAGATAAGGGAACAGAGCCTCGGAGAGGGTGGAGACAGAGAAGGGAAGAAAATGGTTTAGAAAGAAAAAAAGTATTGGAGAAAATGGGGGAAAAGAGAAAAGACTTTGTGGGGAAGGAGAGGCTGAAGAAGACAATAAAACAAAGGAAAGAAACTAAGAGAGCTGCAAGAAAGCTTCGTCAGGTTGGTGAATAACTTGTGCAGATAAGCCATTAATATGCACTGCTGGGCAGTCATTTAGGAGGTGGGGAGAGCCAGGCACTTGGATTTAAATGTAGGGTTTTTACTGTTGTCTGGCATCTGTCACTTGACTAAGACTTGTTTTAAATTCATGGAAAGTGAGTCACCTCGAGTAACTCAAAATGCTCTCAGGTTATAGAAGTTGCATTAACTCCTTTCCTTTTGCCTGCAAGGTTAAATAAGGGGTCTTGAGAGGGAGAGAATGAACATCAATAGCAAAGAGAAGCTGGAAAATTAAGCCTTGTGTTGGCTTTGGAGGAGGATGGATACACAGAGAGACAGTTTAATATTGTTATAACAGGCAGTTCTGCAGTGCATATGTCACTTCCAGAAGTCAAAATATGTTTGTAACTTTTCTAGCACAAGGTCAAAACCCTCTGAAGTAGTGACACAGATGTGATTATTACACAAAGACTTGCTTGTCATGTGTGTAATGTTTCCAGTTTTGGATTCCCTTCATTTCACAGAACTCAACAATAATTTTCAGAATCTAAATTATACTTGCTGTCTGTTTTATAACAACTGTATATTCTATTTTAGCAAATGCCGACTTTATCCCTGGTTTTGTTGATAAGAGAAACAAAACACCAGGAGCTAACTGCCCAAGTTCATGCAATAAATCTATAGTAAAAGCCTTAGAATGATTGTGTCCAAGTTTATCCCCCTGCAGGCTGTCCTGCCCCATATGGAGGAATAATTTGCCTGGCTTCACAGTCCCCACCCTACTCCTCTCACTTGTGACCTGGGGAAATTTTTCCCTCTTTTGTAAAATTGTAAGATAACTGAAGGCTGCCTGTCCTTTGCATGCTTGCTTGGTGTAAATGACCTCTGCTCATGCTGTCCCTTTCTGGGCAGAGCACAAACAGACTCCAAATAGCAGTGTAATAGGAGGGTACTGAGCTGCATTAGTGTTAAATGGTGATGTGTGTCAGTGAAGCCTTCCAGAGGTGGGAAGGCTTTTTCCACTTCTCTCTTTCTCTTTTTTTTTTTTTAATTATTTCCCAAGTGTCCCTTCCCCTCCTCTGTTCTTTAGTTTGGGTGCTCAAGGCAGAAGTCTATTAATTTTTTCTACTTTGTGTCAGTGATGCATAATCCCAACCTAAATGCATTGCTTAAAGAAATTTTTTGTTGATTACTTACCATTTCTGGTACTAGTTTTTTCTTCATTCTACACACAGGAAAGATGTCAATGTTGCATTTTTGTCGTTAGATTTTACACAGGTAAAGAGTTCCCTTGGAGCACTGGGGGTAGGTGGTGCTGCCCAGCCTCTCCTTCCCAGCTTTACTCTGGGAGTTAACATCCAGCCTCTTTGTTTGGGTGCTGTAATGTTACTTTTCAGCTGGAATCCAAATAGTGCATGTTTTGGAACACAGTGTAATGTTTTGAGATGACATAATGTAGATGTTCTTTAAGCTTGTATTAAAATACATCAGATGGGGAAATCTGGATGTGTTTGTGACATGTGTGGGTCCATACTGTGCAGACACTAGTGTGAGCTGCAGCTGTCATTGGGATCCCAGGAAAACATGGGGAAATGGAGATTTCAAAAAATTGAAAGATACACTGTGTTACGTTTGAAATTACTAATGCACTCCTTATTAAATAACAATTAACTTACTGCTAGACTTTCTTCCCCCTATTGCTGCTGTGCAGTTGTATAATATGCATTATACAGAAGCTTAGTATGCTGTCAGCGGTGCGGTGATTTTTTAAAATTCCTGTGTAGTTACCTGTTTTTTCCTTCACAGAGTGTGGAGGAAGTGGAGGGCAATTCTGTCACTGAGTCTGAAACGGGCTGTTCAGGTAGGAGAGTAATGCTGGCTGACTTAAAGCAAACATGATCCTAGGTTACTTTGACATGTTGACCTAAATTAAATGATGTAGATATAATGAAATTTAATGAATGCAATTGAATTGGATATGATAGAGGGGGGAAAGCTTCATTTTTTTTAATGTGTTACTGTTTATCAACAAGAGTAGTACAGAAATATTCTCTCTGAAACTGGTATGATTAGGAATGTTTGGAATAGCAAAAAAGAAAAAAAAAAATCTATCATCTTTGGATTTTAGTTTTTAAGTTGTTGTCATCTAAATGTGTTGCTTGGCCATGCTAGATATACCTGCTTTGGCAACCATGTTTAGGTTGATTATTTTGAGGAGTGTACTTTAATTTGTAGGCAAGAATGAAAGTCTGGATTCTTAAGTGTCTTCTAGCACATGGCTCTGCTTTTCTAGGGCTAAGTTAAAATCTCCCCACATGGGGAGCACAACGGCTCTGCAGACCAGGCCTAGAAACATCTTTTATCCAAAAGCTGCCTGGAACGTTTCAACAAAGGGTAAATGTGTCTATCTTTTGATACAAATTCCTCAGTGATCTTTGCTCTAGATTGGGTTTTTCTTGTGGTTTAGGGGCAGAGGTTGACATGGTTTGAAGAAAATGTACTTTTAAAGTGTGAGAAGATTCTCCTGTGATCTGAGTTTTTGCCAGGCTTGGGGACAGAAACAAGTGCGTGGCAGAGGGGCATGAGGAGAGGGAGGGGAAGACTGCTGTGATATCCTCTGGCCACCGTGGTGTGTAACAAAGCCTTAAACTACTTTTTCCATCTCTTCTTCTGCTATGAGGCGCTTGTTGCAGCTTCCTCCTTGCCCTCTCTCCACCTCCTGCCTTCTTTCCCTCTTAGTCTTGTGCAAGCTCTGGCAGCCCTGGGGAGAGTCTGAGCCAAGAAGTCAGCAGAATAGAGGAAGGAAAGGCTGCCTATACCCAAGCACTGTGCAAAATGTATGTTCAGTTTGAGGGAGGGCAGGATTCCAGTCCTCCACATCTTCCTTCTCTCCCCTTTGGAAGCAAACACAGCACTCCCTTCCGTGCTATGAGTAGGTGCAGGAGAAAGGATTCAGAGCTTTTGAGTCTTTGAGTGAAAGTGGTGGGCTGAAGTCAGCCTGGGGGCTATTGATTGGACTGTGCTTGTTTAGATAGTAAGTTATCTTTGGAGCCTGTCCTGTGAAAGAGCTTTCTCCATTGCTGTGGAAGTGCCATGGCACAGGCCAGGCTTGATGTCTTTTGTTAGGAATGCCTCTGTTGCATTTCACACACCATAAATAACTTGTGGTATTTGTAGCAATCTCAATCTCTCTTTGAAGATACCAGTGTACCGCCTTTTCCCTGGCTTCCTTTTTTTTTCTTCTTTATTTGTTACCAAGTATCAAAAGTGGTTCAGGGGCCTAAATTTGGCCATCCTTGGGATAGAACTGTCTCATGGCTTTGAACTTTAAGCTATATGGAACAAAATACATGAAAGCTCATTGTACAGAACAACTGTGCGTTGACAGGGAAAGACCTTGGGAAAACAAGTCCTGGGTCACACCTCTGATTCTGTGTGCAGAGAGAAAGGGAGTGATGAGTAAGTATTAAAACTAGTAATGAGCAGACTTTGATATTTATTCTAGAATATCATGTGGTATGTGAATACCTTTTGTATTCACATATTTGCAATGCATACTAAAATATGTGCTGAGCCATCATGTTTCTATTGTCAGTATATAGGCACACGTTTTTCCCTTCAATTCATGGGTAGCAGGTGGACTTCCATCAGTGGTTAGAGACCAATTACAGTAGCAGTGTTAAATATCATGCACAGCTCTCCTCTGAAAGCAAGTTACTAAAAAGCATCTGCCTGTTCCAAAGCTGCATCTCACTTTAGGCCTTTAACATAAGTAACAGTTGTTTTTCCTTTGAGCTGTGTGATTGCACAGTGCCTCCGTTCTGCTGACACCCTTTCATTGAACAGCTAAAATTGCTAACACTGATGGAAACTAAGTCATACAGCATTAAGTAGGGTTGAATTATACTGCTCTCTTTAGTGCTACATGAATTTATCCTCATAGCTTCCCCTGAATCAATGAACACTGTTTTGGAGGTTTTGTAAGAGAACCTACAAAACAGAAATTCAAGAGATACATGAACATATATTTGGCTTTTCTGGTGAAATAATAACCTGTGGTTTAACAGCAACATTAGGAAATCCCTAATATGAACAAGAAAAAATTGTAGTCAAGGTAGATGATTACTTGTCTTCAAATGTCTTTCAGAAACCTCCTGCTCCTTCTTTTCATGTTTCAAATACATACCCAGTTGTTTCTGTGTTTCTATAGACTTTGGAAAAGAATTGGAGCTCACGTAACACACCAACTCCAAGTGGTTTAAGTGTGTTTGGTTTGGAAATGGAAGAAGATAGAATGATAGTTGGGGGGGGGGGGGGGGGGCGTTATGTAGCAATGATAGTTCCAGCTGGCTGGGGATGTTGGCAATGAAATACTTACTGCCTTCTATGTATTCTTTCCTCAGGAAGGGTGAGGAGAAAACTGTTTGCAGAGAGGTTTCAGGTGAACATTACAAGTTACTTGTGTTGCAATAAGGATGAGCAGTAGTATACATGCCTTAATATGAAGTTTATCTCCTTTTTTCTTTTTTCTTTCTAGAGTTGTTCTTACAATGAGAACCCTTCAAAATCACTAGCTGTGGCCTGTATGTTGCAGTTAAATATTATCTTTCTCTCATTTCTTCATTCTCATATCTGCCCACTCCCTGCTTTGCTGCCCTCACCCCTTCCAGTCCTGGATCCTTGTTGTGCTTTGTGTCCCTCTCCCACTTGTCTCGGAGCCTCTGTTAATGCCTCTCTGTGCAGGGAACAGTGTGTCATTTGTGTCAGGCACCCTATCTTTGTCTGCCATCCATGCCACATAAAAACCCACTTCTTCCAGGAATGCTCCTTGCCAGTCTGCAAATGGATAATCTCTCTGCTCCTCCCGTCACTGCCCCATGTCGCTCTGCCCTGCCGCATCTCTCGCCCCCATTCTGGTGATGGAAACTTTGGCTTTGGTGATAGGCCTCTCTCCTGGCTTTAGTGTGGGGTTTTACATTGAGCACATGGGTTTGTATCAATAGTTGCTATTTCAATGACTGTTCACCAGTCATGCTTATGATTTCATTCATTTTATTATTGGTAACATCTATAGGAATAATACATGCTAGTTGCTATTATCACGGGCTCAGCTAGGCAGATTTTTTTTGCTTTTTTGAGTCTGTCTGTATGATAACAGGAATAAAAGCCGGCTAAGTGCAGTGCAAACGGTATGACTGCTTTTAGACAGTTTGGCAGGAAATGCTATTTCCTGTTCTGTTTGATGTTCTGTTGCCTTTTTCATAAATATTAACCCATCTGGGGCTTCAGCATTTGTTGTTATGGTAGGAAAGACGATGTCAGTGACAGCCAAATTTAAATGTAGTTGTTCCTTTAAATAGATTGAACAGGTTCTGGTTAAAAAACACAGAATTGCCCTGCTATTCTTTTGACTGCAGTGTAACATCTTCAGATTTCTGTCTGCATGGTCAAGTTGGAAAGTGGGATTAGATTTGCCTTTAAAGTATGGGCTCACACCAGTGTGGTTTGCTCTTCTGGATCAGGTTAGAGCTTCCAGAAGTCCTGTGTCATAGGCAGATGCCAGGTTCCTCAGCACTCCAAAGTCAAATAATAATTGTAGTGCCATTTGATGTGTTTCCCAGATCGCCAGATAAATTTTTATTTGGAATAGGATGATAGATACTTTCTTCAGAGGATTTGTGTCTTTATCTCTTGAGACCCCAAGCAAGTGCTATCCACAGGGGTGCCAAGGTCCCAGCCCAAACTCCTGTGTGATGGAGGTGAACCTCTCTTAACCTTTCACCCTGCCTGTTCCTTTTGGCTGGCAGTCGTGTGAACACTGGTTCAGCAGGATGTCTTGGTTAGGGTAGTACCTCCTATCAGGGTGCAGCACTCTTTTGGGGCTGGCTTTTAAGCCTGTGGTTTTTTCAAATCAGATGCTGATAGATGAGATTTGAAAGCCAGAGGGTACTGCTTCCCAGAGTGCTGAGATCTTCTGGCACATTTGTGCTGGGTGGAGGACATCTCTAGGTGTCTCCCTGGAAGTGCAGTAGCTTCCCTTGCCGGTGTTTGTGTATGCCAGTGACACTGTGCCCCAGCAGTCTCCTCAGTAAGTTGCCAGCCTGATCTTTTGTGAAGAGCAGTCGTGTTGAATTTAGTGTTACTACATCAGGAGTGAGGCACTGATACTGAGAGTGAGTAATTGTAACCAAGTCTGCCCTTATGCCTGACAGTGTGTGTTTGGTATTTAGCTGTAACTGTTCCTAATCTGCTCAGCTGCTTGACAAAAGCATGAATGACATCGAGGTGAGAGCTCTTCTGTTGCAACTCTGTGTTACCATGAAATAATTGTAACATTACATTGAAAGTGCTACATGATTGTTAACTTTAATTGGAGCACTAATTATGCATTGGTGTGAATTTCAGCAGAAATGAACAATTGCTATCTCTGCATTTAAATTTCCATCTGAATTGTAAGACAAAGTTGAGAATATTTTCCCTTGGTGTGAAAAAGGGGTATGTTTAAAGGGAATCTGCATGTACCATCATATTTTCACTTGGATATTGCATGTTCTAATGAAAGCTTTGGCAGCATAGACAACCAGACTGTTGACTTCCTTAAACAACAACTATAAACCAATCTTTTGGGTTAAAGTTCCCCTGTGTACTCTGTAACATTTAAATAATTTTCTTATGAATTTGCACTTTTTCTGCTGGAGCTACTTAAGAACATAACGCTGTTCAATGACCAGCTGCCAGCAGAAGAATCAGGGGGTGATCCAAGAAGTTGGTAATCTATTTTAAAATCTAATTGCATGGTGTACACGGTTAGGGAGCTGCTTGATACCCTGAAATAAATCAATTCATTTTTGAGTGTAAATAATTATGATTTCTTGAAAAACACTATCTGGCTGATCTCTGTTTCCTGCTTGGTTGAGAAGTCCTGAAAGACTAAAAAGAGAAGAGGTTAACATTTGAGTACTACCTAAAATTACTAGGATCCCTTGAAAGTTCATTTGAGATGTGTCATAATAATCTAGAGAATGGCATCACATCTATTATATACTAGGTAATTTTTTTTAAAGTACTTCTCTAAAGTGGTTCTGTAAGAACAGGATATTTTCATAAATATCAGTTAATTTTACAAAAAGTCAATAGCACATGCTATTAGGACTTCAATAATAAAAACAAATTACTTGTAATGAGACATTTCAGTCAGTGAGAATGAAAGATATTTGCACATATGTGTATTTAGCTCATAGTTTCTACTCATATTTTAGTCTCCCTTAGAGTTCAGTATTAGTCTTTCAAAACACACATGTTACTAATCAAAATATTATTCTTCTAAGGATTTCTTCCTGAAATACCAACCAGAAGACATATGTTTATAGAGACTGTGTTAGAACTTAACAAATACAGGCCAAACAACTTATAATTGGGCTAGTTTTGCTTATTTTGTATTTTGTTGAATCAACAGCCTTGTGGATGTGAATGTTAATGGATACCAGAAACTTAAGGTTCATTAGTTTTATATTTTGTATGATTTTATTCTCTTCTGGAGGTCAAATAAAAGAAAGGGAGTGAAATCCTGACATGAGACATAAAATGAAAACCACATGTTGTACAGAAAAGCTGTCCAGGGGACAGTGTCACTCATTAGCTGCTACAATAGCTGTTACTTGGTTTGATATAGTGAGCACATTGTTGTGCTGTGAAAAAAGCCCAGCAATATTATTTCTAAAAGGGGCAGGATGCTTTTTGATTGCGTTGGTGTTTTTTGTTTTGCCTTTTGGGGTACTTTATTTTTTTTCTGTGGTGATAAGGGAAAAGCTGTGGGTTTCAGGCACTTCCTGTGGTGTGGTGTGAGAGGTGGCAAAGGAGCTGTGTTTGAGTTGCTCCTTTCTGAGAGGGTGACAACATCCCAGGGAGCACTGTGGGTCTGAGGGAGCTTGTCTCTTTTCCATGCTGTTGTATGGGTGGTCTCACTGTTCCAATGTGCAGCTTGGGCTTCCTGGCTGGTGTAAAAGCATGAGGAATGTGAGCCTCCCTGAGCTTCCAGATGTGCTGAGAAGGGAAAGGTTTTGGGGCTAATCAGCCCCCACATTGTAATCAAGAGGTTAACTTCTCTTGCAGTATCTGGCACTATATGCACACAGATCCCTTGTCTTGTGAAGGCTGATGTTTATGCCAGTAGGATTCTCTGTAGGTGGATTTCTCTTTAGAAATTAACAACTTGCCCTGTGTGCTTTAGCCCAAGAAGTGTCATGGTTAGGTGGTAACTTGATACGATCAAACAGGGAAAAGGTGCGTGGCTGGCTGGCTGCCCCTGGACCTGTCAGATTTGGGTAGGGTTTTTTGGGTAATATGTAAACAAACAAAAAAATCAAGGCAGCTCTGTATTTATAGCCTTAGAAACTTTCAGAGTCCTAACTTTTAGCTTCTTTATTTTGGATTCTTGGCACTGATAAGGAAAAAGAATCAGAAGCCACATTATTATACTGCTAGTGGAAACAATCCATATTCTTCTTGTGGGATCTTTTCTGACAGATAAAAGGATACATCTGCAGATGCTGTATTTGGGGAAATGGGGTGATGGGAGAGCAGCACCCGAGACAACACAGTTTTTTGCTGGCCCACATATGTCCAGATTTTACTTAGCATTTCTTTTTTTTTTACTTCATCCACATTCTGTGCCTAATTTTCCCTTTTGCAGCTGTAGGAGCTTGTGCTTGGAAATTGAATGAGATTGTTCCTTTTGGTTCCTTGCGTCTGGCTGAACTCTTTGCATCTGCCTCAAAGTGAAATTGCCTTGAAACAATAAGCAGGGATTGTACATCTGACTTAGAGTTGAAAGAAGCCTGATTGGGAGCCTCTTTTGTTCGTTTCTGTGTTAGGTTAGATACAGAGCCTTGCGTGAAATGAAATTGTATGGTCTAAAATGGCCAGTTCATCGCCTCTAACCTTTGGTTTGAGTCTTTGGCTTAGGTGGCTCTTCTGCTTTGGTTGTGTTTGGGGCTTTCCCAAAGAGGGCACAAATTTGTGCTCTGGTTTGTTAGGCTGAATAAGCCATGTTCTTACACACTCACAGAATAACAGTGTGGAAAGAACTTCTGGAGGTTGTCAAAGCAGGTCCAGAGAGACAAGGTTACTCAGGCCCTTGTCCACTTTCCAAAGATGCCCTGTTCCTGTGTTTGACCACCCTTCATGGTTAAAAGTTTATATTACCATATTTGATTGAATTGTCCCCTATCACGTATGTTCTGTTCATTGTGTCTCATTCCCTGCTGCTATTTCTCCATGGAAAACCTCTCTCTTCTCTATACCCCACTAGAGTGTAGACTGGCAAGGTTTTCCATCAGCCTTCACTTCTTAAGGGTGGGTAAAGGTATTTTTCTCAGCATTTCTCAGCATTCTCCAGCCTCAGTCTGTATTGGTGATCTTGCAAAGAATTTGATCCTCTGTGTAAGTGGACTTGTGCTGGGCATTTGAGAACTGGACACAGCAACCACATTAATTTGCTGGGCACACTGTTCTGCAACTGACTCATTTTTGAAGGTGGCCAGGCCTGTTCGTGTACTTTCAGTGATGTTTCAGCAGGGTGTTCATGTCATTACATTTAAACACAGGAGTGTAAGTAGTCTCTTTGCTAGAGGTACCTCGGATGATATCCACATCTATACTGAACTCTGCTTATGCTGGTGTCATATTGGTAGTTGATCATTTTGGCATTGGCCTCTGCTTCCAGCTCTTCCTCCTTTATTTTCAGCTGCTGAATGCCCAGCTTACAGTAGAAATTCTTAGCTTCAAGGCATTTGGTGTTTTGAATTAAAAATTTATTTAATTAGTTTGGAATGCTTTAGGCAGCTAAACTCCTGGCTCCCTGGGGCAGCCCATCATTTTTATGAGGGAGTTTGGAAAGGGCTTTCTTGGCTTGAAAATCCAAAAGCCTCCTGTGAAGAGCATGTGCAGGTGCAGAGCCAGGTGGGAATTGCTGCTGATCTCTATCACATGCATAGTCCTGACTCAGAGGCAGAAGGTGTTCAATACTACTCTCGTCCTGTCAGTCTGGCATCTGAGAGAGAGGAAGGATATCAAAAGTGGGAGCCAAGAGAGGAGTGACTGTAACCTCTCTGGCCTGGCTTCATCTGCAGGGGAAAAAATGGTGGGGTTTGGGTTTTTTTAATTTTTCATGCAGACAAAGAAACATGCTTAGCTCCCAGGTAGTTATTCTAAGTGCTGATATAGTGAAGAGTGGGAAACTGCTGGAGGGCTGTGGCTGAGGTGGAGATTCCATCCAGGCTGCCACTGAGTGCCACACTTCAGTTCTCAAAATATTTTTACCCTGTGTGCATTTGCAATCAATACAGTCCTGCTTCTCTAGCTTATCTGGTGTGGCCTGAATTTAGACCTGTCCTGTGTAAGCTCTGGCATTTGTGTATGAAGCCTGACTTGTTCATTTAATACCTGATTCCGCTCTTTCTTGGTTGTAAACCATTATTTTTTTTTTCTTTGTTAAACAGTGTGAAAAACATTAAATGAAAGAATTCATTTATGTTATTTAAATTCCTACCTCAAATGTTAAGGCATGTGCATTTTTTCCTATTCAGTGAGTTGTTTGAAAACTAAAGGAGTGCATGAGTAGATTGGAGTGTGCCAAGAGATTCCTTCCTTTGCAGGCTCTCTTGTGACCGAAAAAAGAAGCATCGTTTCAAAGAGTTAGAGGCTGAAAGTGCTCTAGTTGTGGAGCAGTTCTGGGTTTGGTTATCTGTTGTTAGCTGAGTTTTAAGTAGAAAGATGCCATTGGCTTGGAGTGGAGGCAAATTGGAATAGAAAATGCATTTTCTACCAAGATATCGAAAATTCCACTTTGAGTGGTCTTTTTGAGAGTAACTCCAGTCTCTTTTTGTCTCTGTTTGTGCTTGCTCTGTGTTTCTAGCCTGTCTTTGAACAGAAATACTAGTTTTGTATTATGGCAAGCTGTGGCTCTTACAGAAATAGAGAATAGGTTGCACATCCTGAAGATGAGATGTCAGCAGTAAAGGTTTCTGTAGCTCTTGTCCAAAGTTTGTGGATGTGGGTGAGAGGTTTTGCAGTGTTTTTTTAGGCCCTTGATCATATTTTAGAGAAGAAGTGGTATTTTATTAAACCACCATGCTGCTCAGGCCATTCAGCATAGAGAACATTGCTGTACAAATGGCACCTCGTCCAAACCCACATCTTGCTCTTAAAGCCTCGTTAGTGGCCGCTGACGTCTCTGTGTGCCCTGGGAGGGTGGCTGGGGGGTGTTCCTGCTTGGTCTCCCCAGTTGCTTGGTTCCTTTTCCAGTGTTTCCATAAGTGGCAGGGCTGGTGCCAGGGCAGAAAATGGAGAATCCATTTGCTCTGCTGTGGGAAGATCGTCTTCCCATGTAGCTGTGTGTGTTTCATTCTTTAAAATTGGTTTGTGAAATGAATTCCAAACAAAAGTCTTTGGAATTTATGCATGACATGGAGATCTTGGACTGTGACAGGTAACAGACGAGTAGCACTTTGTTTCAGCTGTAAGGAATGTCACAAAACCGACATGTTAGAGTGCAAACAGGCACTGTAGTATTTTTTGGTTTTATTCCTCTATGCCAGTTTTTGTTTTCAGATCCTCCCCCTTTGGGCTAGTGAAATGGAAGTCACCTGAAAACAGGATCAGCTGTTGATAATGCTATTTGAGGGGTTGTGTGTGAGTTAAATGTGTATCTTGCTGAAAGAGGATAGCAATTTGCTACCAGTTCTTTTTGGGAACTAGTGGGGTGGTGGCCGGTTTTTTCTGTTGTGACTTATCTGTAAAATCTTTGCTTTAGAAGTGTGAGCTCAGCCAGGGCTGTAACTTCTGGTGAAAACTCTTCACAGAGTTTATCTTAATGCATTATATTTTTATTTAACTGTGTGCCAGGGAAAAGATGAGTTTTGGTAGCTCCAGTTCCCCACCAGTTTTATGGGATAATAAAAGTTCTTTTTAAAAACAAACAAACGTTTGCTTTGTAGGTTACGTAGTTATTTTTCCTGGTTTGAAGTCAAAGATTTCTTTTTCCCATTACATGTTTAAGGAAACCACAACAATGCTCTTAGCTGCTCTTTGGAATATTCTGTGCTAGATCCAGAAGCCACTGAAGTGCATTGAAATAAGGAGGTTTTCATCACTGCCTGTGGGCTGCAGTATTCCATTTTACTTGATCTAAGAATAATCCCATTGATCTCACAGAAGCTGTAGTTGTGGAAAACTACCTGTCAAAGTGAGGAATGTCTTGAAAATCAGCAGGGCGCTTCACCCTGCTGAAATAAGAATGTGGAAACTACTTGCATGCAGATTACAGATTTATTTCACTTTTTGTGTAAAGAGAGCATTTTGAGAAACCCCTTTAGGGTTTGAAGCTCCAGAGGTAGGGGATTCTAGACCAGCTTCTGTCATTAGCCTGTTGGAAATCCTTACACCAGTCTTTTATAACTTTGTTTTCTTATTTGCCAAGTGGCTGCAATTTGTTGGTGCCATCTGCTGTGAGATCTAATGGGGGAAACCTGTATTTTGGCCGTGTACACTGTGGTAGTAATTAAGAGTCTTCCACACAACTTCTATATAACATTTTGCACCAAACATGAAATAACAAGGGAGTATTGAGAGGAGGAAGGCAGCACTGGCACAGGCAGTCACGGGAAGCCTATTTCTATGCTTACCTGACTTTTTTTTCTTCCCTCCCGTGTCTGTAGCAGTTGTTTCAATTTTCAGCTGGTAAAGTTAGGAAGCAGGAGCTGTGAATTGGTCTTTCATGTACTACTCCCTAGAGGGTGCCAGACACCCGCGTTCTGCAGCCCTGTGTGCTCTGCAGCCAGGTGACATTGCAGCCTTGTGCTGGTTTCTTCTGACTCGCTGTAGTGTGAGCATCACTTGCTGCTGGAAGGTGCAATGAGGAGAAAAGAGGTGGCTGAATGATTCAAGCACCTCTCACATAGTCATAACCGTGTACTCTCATTTGTGGATTTTTACTTACTGTAACTTGTATGTTACGAGTTGTTTGTGTTGGTCAGGGATAACTTTGTGGGAAGAAAACACAATTTCAAGATGAAAAAGCTCTAAATCATTCAGGAGTTGTGCTGACCGGTTACTGCAGTAAATGCCTCCTTTCCTGGGTTACTAGGGAGCAGCTGGTAGAAACTGAAGAAATACAAAGCCTGTGTATTCTGACTCTTAGTGACCCACTCCACTGTTTGAGACCTCAGTGTTTCTGATATTTAACCATTTTTGCAGCAACACTTGAAGATAAAGTGCCTGAATGCTTTGAAGAGGGTATGCTATGAGTGGAAGGCACAAATGCTATTAATGGCTTGTAGCACCTGTGACTACATAAGCTTTCTTTGAAGTAAATGTGGGATCCCCATGTATCCTTTAAGGCACGTTTTTTTTCTCCTCCCTCAAAACATGTGGCAGCAGTGGTTCAGCCTAATCCTGCACAGCCTCTTGCAGGCCACTGGGCTGGATGTGAAAGGTTTGGGACATAACTGTTGGAAAGAGAAGACAGGGCAGCTCCTTGAAGGTGGATTCTTGTATTCCCCCAGATCTACACTGGAGCAGACAGAGAACAGGAGGTGTGTTGGAAATGCTGCCTCTGTGGCAGTGAGAGATGCCACTGTAACACGGTGTCCTCCACATCACTTTAAGGCTAAAGTCATTAGAAAAAAGTGCATGGAAAGACCTGAGCTTTTACTCAGGTATATGTACTTACAGCTTTTTCTCATGCATAAAATATGCAAGGAAAAGAGGCCAATTAATGAGGGTTTGTCTCATTAAGCTGACTGCCATGAAGACCATCTCTTGGAGATCAGACTTCACCTGTCTGATCTGGGTCTCGATACTGATTCCTTGGAGGCTGGTTAAGATTCCACTGTTTGTTTTGAAGTAGCAGAGCATGGAGAGAGACTTTCAAACTTGGGTGTATTTTTTTCCCTCTGCTTTCTTTGCAAGTGCCTCCAAGCCTTTATGAAAACAAACACTGGAGACAAAGACCTTTGCTAAGAAAATGTGTATCAGGTCTTTTTGTTTCGAAAGGGTGATGTGGATGATAAATATTTAAGTGTCGAGAGATGAGACATTAGCTTACAGAAATGTGGGTGATCCTCATTTGCATCCAGGCAGAGTGCAATTTCGTTGCCATATCTTGCCTCAAATGTTCATCTGCTACTTGTATGGACTAACTTAAGAGAAGTTTTACTATAAAACGGTGGGTCTATATGTGGAGCTGTGAGTAACAGCCACTGGCCACTTATGTTGTTTATGTGCTGCTGGGGAGCTGCTCATCATCTGTACCAGGTTAAGATGTATGTGGAATGGAAACTTTGGTAACTTGTAATGGTGGCATGAGCCTTATCATCTCTAACAGTGCAGTTCTTAATGTTTGTACAGATATGCTGTCTTTAGTGCCTGTTAATGGCTTGAGGCTCCTGTGGGCCGGACTAAACACGCTGCTGTAAGCAGTTCCAGGCGTGTTCCTGTTCATGTGAATGGCTCCTGTGCTCGCCTGCCACTGCTGCTTTAGGATTGCGACACCACAAGAGCTTCTGTGTAGCTTCTCAGGATATGTCATGCAAAAATACCATGGAGAGGCAGGCTTGTTTTCTATATTATAAAAAACCCAACCAAACAAAATGGTGCGTGTCATGCTGACAGCTGAGAGGTCTCATGGCAAAGGGGGGTTCTAACCTGCAGCCATCCTTCTTGCTTGAGAAAAACGCAGCCTCCTTTGAGATGGAAGGAAGAATCAGTGTTGAATTTGACAAGTCATCCTCTCACTAAAGAATCTTCTCCAAGACTTGCCCTTCTGCCTTCCTCTTTAAAACCCTCAGCTGAAGACTAAAATACCAATAGGTTGTATCCTGTTTATTACGATCACAGAAATTCAAATGCCAGAAAGAGAAAGGAAAATTAATGGAATAAAGCAAGCTGTGGGAAGGAAAACAGCTTTTAGGGTGGTGTGCTAATGAGGTATGAAATAGGTGTGTAAGAAAATGTCTGGTAGCATGTTCAGAAAGTCTAGCAGCCTGCAGAAACAGAAATATGGGAATATTGTGGAAGAGAAATAACCCAGTGCTTAGAGGAGAAGGAGTTTACTCTCTGCTACAGACTTAATGCCAGAGAGAGTTTGCCTCTTCAGCCCCTGGCTGCCCTTTGGCAGAGCTGGCATGGCTTTCGTGTGGAAGCTGAGGCTGGAATAGCGGTAAGCTTGAGGATACAGATGCCTTTGAACTCTGCTTTCTTATCACGGACTTTATAAGACGTGGCAAGTGTGACCCACTTCTGTTCCTGCACAACTCTGCTGCTACACAGACCCAGCCCTTGGAGCTGCTGAGGACTGGGTCACTGAAATCTTCTGGGTTAAAACAATTATCTTGCCTAATTTTATTTTTTTTCCTTTTCTTCATTGAGTTGCCTTTAATGGTCTCCTTCCCAGCCTGTCCCCATAAACCATCATGCTGGTGTTACATGGCTACATAGCATAGCTAAAATGAGTGGTGATTAAGAATGGAGTGAGAGTGGGCAGTGGAAGACTTCCAGTGTGCATATTGCTTAGCCCAGCATTGCTGCCAGACTTTGTAATGGGGAATTAAGGAGTTGCTTGCACAAAGGAGTATTTTGCTTCCCGGGGGGTTTAACTGAATTTTGTTTCTGGATTAAAGTGCTAATTAACACAAAATAGTGCTCAGTGCTTCATTGTAAGAGTAACTAACACTGTTGATAGTTAGTGTATAAACATAATGTATGCTAATGAGATCCCTACCTTTGTAAAACAAAGCTGTTAATCCTCCGTGTGTGTCCAGGCATTTTCAGTGGGCTGGGAGATTTCCTTTCCAATGACAGCTCATGCGTCTTTGAGATTTCCTTAAAACAGAAGGGTTTTTTTAGCTCCTCAGTGGTTTCTTTTCCCCTGTGCATTAGCTGTTTTTCAGTTCCCAAATTTTGATCAAGAGCTGGAGGCTACTTCTGGCTGCCTTTGGCTTGTTAGTTTACTTGCTTTCAGACTAAGCATCATTTTTCTCTCCAAAGAGCTGAAATGCCAAGACTGTGTCATTTCTACTTGTATCTAATAACAGCTTGATCCACAAATAATTGTAATGAAGTTACTAAGGCCACTGGCAGAGAATAGTGTGATCCAAAGACCACTGGAATGAATGGGATTCTTCACTGAGAACAAAGTGAAGCTTTGGGTGGAGCCCTAGGGTGCTGTTCCATGCACACATACATGACCACGTGTGACAGTGTTGGGCTGTGCTATGGAAACCAAATTTCAAAAAAAAGCTGCCAACTCTCCCAGCTGAGCACTGGTGAGTAAAGGAAGATGCTATACAGACAGACAGGAGATGTGTTAGCAGCCCTCAGGATAGCAGAGCAGTTGCCATAACAGCCAGCAACTGATGTTATCCAGGACCATACTGCTGCTGCTGGAATTAGAGTAGGAATGAAAGTCTCCCAGCTGCCAAGTGCATCATCTGTGTGGCCAAGGTGTCATTTGCAGCTCTGGAGTAGGCAGGGGGCTGATGAAAACATAAACAATAGTAGCAGTGGCAGCAGGATTGCTGATTTGGTGCAGGAATTGCTCAGATGTGCCACTGTGCCCTTGTAATCCCATTAGGAAAGTCAGACTAACAAGCATGATAGGATAGGCCCCCTCTGCAGGGTTTGCTGCTGGGGAGGCAGGGACATCTCCTCAGCACGTGAAGGGTGTGCCCAGGAGGATCTGAGGGGGAAGAGCCAGGTGGGTGCATTGGCAGGTCTGGGGGGTCAGGTTGTGCAGTGCCTGCCAGTGCTGCTGACTGTTTTCCACATGCACTCAAAAGCAGTTTGCTCTAAAGAAATAAAGGCAAGAAGTAATGGTGATGAGTTTGTTGCTATTAAAGGACAGATCTAAAGGATTTACCTTTTCTTGGAAATGCTTTAATTTGAATTATGATGTCTTTTGCCATATTGCTGAGCAATTAAACTCTACTTAAGCCTGGAAAAAGTACTTCCATGAAAAGTTTTCAGTGCAGTTCCTGGCTGAGATTGTGAAGAGGAGAATTATTTACAAATATCTCATTAACAGACATTATAAGGTTGATTATGCCCCCGTGGGAATTGATGACAAAACTTTCATGGCCTTCATTAGAAATGAAAACCTTTTGATGCAAAGTAAATATGGTTTTGGGTGCACATATAATAAAGTTATACATATTAGCTTAAAAGCAGGTGCTCTGGAAACCCTATTGGAAATTGTGAGTTTTCCTAATGTGTAGGAGGAATCCATTTTCTGTAGGTATTTTTAGTGCTAACTTCCTCTCCTCTGCTATTATCTTACACACTCTCCCATTAGTGCTTGCTGTGTTTCCAGGTCAGCCATGTGATTGCTGAGCATCCCTGCCTGCTTTTGAATGACTTGCCAGACAGGAGCCAGAGAGGCAAGTTGTTAGTGCTGGCTGCCAGCAGCCACTTCTCCCAGCCTGGACCCACTGATAACCCACAGAAACCCTCTCCTCTCACCCTTCTGGGAAGGTCATCGCTGTGTGGTTCAGAGCGAGACCCTGCCCGCAGAGACCCTGCCCTACACAGGCTCCTGTGAAGGTGTAAAGATGTTTCTCTGTGAGGGCACCTGTGTGTTGGAACACAAAACAGCCCCACTGTTGAGAGGCATTTCAGAGCTGCTGCTTCGCCTTGAGCCATGGCTGTTTTAGTATGAGCTGGATGAAGCACACAGATTTCTGCCTTTTTGCCACTTGTTACTTTTACAACTCAAATGAACTTGCTGTGCTTCAGAAAATTGCAAGTGGTGAAAACATTGCAGCCCAAATCCCTCTGCGAGCTTGAGCTTTTTTTTTATGTGTGGTAAAAACCCCTTAGGCAAAGTGTTTTGAACCCAGCAGTGCTGATAATAAGAGTTAATAACTTTCCAGATACTGGCTTTTTTGCTACATACGACTTTTTTAAAAAGGTATTTAAACTGATCCAGCCAGTTACTGTGGATGCCTCTGTGTGTGTTTAATGAACAGCTGGCTCTTTTGAACTGGGAATTTTAATACTTTCAGTTCCATGAAACTGGAATCGGAGGAGGCGGATGATTGTACAAGAGAAGGGAGCGCATTTTCTCATGCGAATTCAGGAGCAGGGAGGGAGAGGAAAGCATCGTAATATTGCGTGTGTTTCTGTTTCAGTGGATCAAATCTTTCCTCTGTCTGCATCCAAGCTATTTGGTTGTGATCAGATGATCAGAGCTCAAGGAAGCGATTGGAGAGCGAGCTGGCTGCAGCTGCACTGTAGGCTGTTTTCAGGGACAAGGAGCCACTGTTTTTCAAACATAGCATAAACATAGAAGTTATTTTGTAGGCTTCAGGATGCAGATATGGGTTGTGCTGCCAGCATTGTTCTGCTCCAAGCCTTTCGTTCTGTGGTACAGAGGAACTGTCCACATATCTGCAGGCGACGACAACGAGAGGACTTGTCACATGAAATTCTGCCGCTGGATAGCGATGATGAAATGAGCAGACCCAGGACTCTCATCATAATGGTATGGTATACTTTAATCAAGAGAGAGGTGACAGAATTATTATTACAGATGTTATGGGATTATTTTTTTTCCTTTAACTGTATATTCATAGAGAGAGAGCAATTGACAGGCAATTTGTCAGGTTAGTTCTGTTAGTTTGCTGGTAGAGTTGGTGTATCTGTAATGTTACTTTATAGGTGAAGCTTTAAGCTCCTCATAAGCTCTGTGTAAAGTAAATGTTCTGTTATTTAACTGTTGGTGGGTTTTATTGCTGTTTGTGAGATAGGCAGCACTGGAGCTGGTAGCGTGGTTATGTTTTATTTCAGACTTAGAATTCCAAACAGCAGACAGCTTAGGAAATGTTTGCTAAGTCTGTTCATCATAAAATCAAAAACAAACCTAAAAGCCAAGCCAAACAAAACAAAAAATCTTTACTTGCACCCAGGATGCAGCTGGAATTTATATTAAGTTATATGCAAATAAACTCCCATATATCTTTGCTTCAAACAGTTTGCAGCAGTTAAGTGTTTGCTGGATCACTGCTTTCTGGTTTAGTGAGTTGCTTCTGTTCTTTAATGAAGGGGGGCTTGAAAGAGTCTTGAAGCATCATTTTCTTCCTGAATTAAATTTTTTATTTTGTGATGGGAATATAATAAGCACTATAGGTTTATTAGGAATAAGTGACAGGGTTGTTCCTCATTATAAATCACTATTTCAGAATGAGGAATACACTTACTGCCTAGTTACTGCTCTTCTTTGCCAAATACACATCTGGTGAGCAATTACAGAACCCTGGAGTGGTTTGCATGTGAGGTGGCAATGATTTGTTACTCTGTGGCTCTCACTTGATAAAAATATTACCAAGACACTGAAAATAGTATTTTTGCCAGTTTTTCAGGACACTCATTTATATCATTTAAGTGGTAGACTTTGAGGAAGTTCAGAGTGCACCCCCATGATACTCTGATCCCACACAGGGCTGTAACTTAGTGGTAAAGAGTAACATTAGAGAATTTAATAGCTGTCCTGAGCAGCTGTTTTGAATAGAGCATTGCTGCCCATGGAGAGGTGTGTGGTGCAGCCATAGCAACGATAGTAGCAAGGACCCAATCTCAGCAGTGCTTTATGTATCAGCTGAGGGCATTATCCAGTGCATGGGGAGCCTCATGGTCATAAGGAGGATGGAAATGGATTTCATCATTGTGAATCTGATGTTAAAGCTTCTTGTGCTCCAAAAGTATCTATATCTATACAACAAACTCTTCTTTTTTTTCCACTTAATGGTTAAATAAATTACCTCAGCAGCGTTTAAACAAATAAATGTCTCCTTCCTGGTAGTAATTTCAAGCATGATGAAGTGAGAAACGTCTGGAAGCACATCCGAGTATGGATCATCTGTGTAACTTGCTTCAGTCCTTGGAAGAAAAGGGTAGTCTAGGGCGTTGTGGCAGCAAACACTGTGCCAGCCTTGCCAAACCCAGAAATACTCATCAGCAGCCTGAGTTGTGCTTCTTTGTGTAGTAAGTCCTGTGAGATCAGGGCTCCAAGAGCAAAGGTTCTTGGGCTCTCAGGGAAGTGAGGCTTTACCTTGCAGTGGGTAGGGAGCTGTGGCAGCTGCCCACCACCCTGCAGAGTTGGGGATACCCAAAGGAGAGGCATTCTGGTCAAGATGGTCTGTTACCTGATGCTGGATGTAGGCTCTGAGATCCCCTCAAACGTATCCACCTGTTGTACTAACAGGGGCTTAGGTTTTCTGTAGCAGTGGTTAATGCCCTGATGTTTGTCCTGCCAAAAGGCTGCCCTTCCCCAGGAGCTTTGTTGGGATCATTGTCTCCCTCTCAGTCACTTTGAGAGGAGGAGGAGTGGTTCAGCCCTGTCCTGATGCTGGGGTAGGTGCAGGCAGGCACTTTGGAGGAAAGCTGCTGGGCAGAGGTTGACTTTCAGAGGTTGATCTTTCTCTTCAGGATGTGTATTATTACCATGCTTTTGTTTTGAAGCAGTTAATTATGTAAATATCTAAATGAATTTGCCATTAAGCTTTGCAATTAGGCTTAGGAATGACGTGGAGACCTGGTGAGCTGAAAAGAAGTTGCTGCTTCAGAGCACTTTGTGGCAGAATGGATGGTCGTGTTTCCACCTGAATTATGTTACTTGAAAGAGCAGCGTGATAAAGAGAGCTGGAGGCTACTGGGCCTTAATGCAACACGTTATGGTCCTAACAAATTAGTTTTCCCCCTTGGTCTGCTGTACAACATTGAGGTTTATGTCTGGATAATACAGTGGAGGCAACTATATAGACAAGCAAAAGAGTGTTTAGTTCCCAGTGTCATTATGCACATTGTGCAGATGCCAGGAGCTAAACTGATCCCAATGAGATTACTGAGAGCTCGTGTCTGAGCGCAGTGAGTAATTGGAGTGCCCAAGAAGAGAGGTGAGGAAATCTCAAAATGCAGAATACCAGAAGTACATTGATGGGCCTGGGTGCGATCGTTTGGCTCCTGTCAGCTGAAGAGCTGGCATTTTGTCTCTTCATGCCTTCAGATTAAATGGTCTTCCTCTCTGTAGCATGTGTGCCACTGCCTATATGTGCCCTACAGAAATCGTTAGCCTTTGCTATTGATTTCAGGAGAAAACTGTGCCTTCTAAACTGCTTTTTGAAGTCACCAGGCTCTGCTCTCTGTTCTTGCAAGTTTGCCTGTCCTGTGTGTAGCAAAAGTAACATCTTGGTGTTGCCTTGATAAAGAAAGCAACCCTGAATCAGAGAGAACAGCAGTCTACCCTAAAATGCTTCCAGTACATAAACAGCTCTAGGGATGTGCCCCATTTTCCTTTGTTAGTCACTGAAGAGGAACATCCTTGTAGGATATTCTTCTAGGAATTGTTTTTGCCAGTGGCACTCCACGCAGGAGATGCTGTGGGTGCGCTCTATAAGAAAAGAAGGGAAGAAGTCCCAGCACAGCCTCCAGCTATTGCTTAATGGCTACCTACTAATCACTGTATGAACCCTTTAAGCATCACAGCAGGTATTTTTAACATTCTGGTCCTTGCAGAAAGTGAGGATTGATGTCTTTATTCAGAGATTTTTTTTTTCTTCAGTTTGTTGGTTTAGAAATCTGGTTTTACCCTTAGGCAAGACAGATAAATCATTAGTTTTAGATCTTGACTGGATCCACAGAGCTAGGAGAGATGTTGGAAAGAGAAAATTGTAAATTCTCTGTCAATTACTATTGTGTGTCATCTTCTCTTGGATGAAATCCTGGAATGTGCCAGAGACATGCAAAGTCAATGTCCAAACAACTTCTAATATGGTGTATCAGTTGAATCAATTTGTTCAGTGACTCTGATTTAATAGACCCTTGTTTTCTGTACCTTTAAGAGCATGTCTGCAAGAGCTGGCTTTCAAAATAAGTCTATGTGAGGTTTGAGATACTAAAAACCTTTCTAGAGTGAATGCAAATGTCTGTACATGCTGTTTCCACAACAAAAAGGAGAAGAGGAAGATGCCTGAAAGAAGAAAATGAAGTACATGGGGTTAAGTAGAACTGTTTGGTGTTTTAAGGGGGAGCACTAACATTCAAGATGATGGTTTGCATTTGGAACTTGGGGCTTGAAGTTGAACTTTATCTAGTAGGTAATTCTTTTTTTTTTCATGCAATTTATTACAAACTGGCAGCTGAGATTTGTGTGATAAGAGCAAAGCATATTTGAGGATATGATCCTACTCTCCACCACCCCCAGCTTTCCTGCCCTTGGTAATAAACTACATAAAAATGTAAAAATTGTTTTGCATTTTGAATGAAACAGTGTAACTTGAGCTGATTTATTAGCTTTAACATAGCAATGTTCACTTCATTAGTACTGCCCAAGCTGCTTCTCAGGCCACTTAGTTTGTAAATGGATTTTTACTCTTCTGAAAGCAGTAGAGAGAACAAGCATGGCTTTGAGAATTTGTCATCATCTAGTGTTGAACTTTACCTTCAGAACTGTGTTCCTTAAGTTTTGTGGTCTGTGTTAATTTTCTACCTCTAGTTGAAATAATTTAGTGCACTCATCTCATTTGTATGCATTTCTCTCCTGAAGGTCTGTGCAATATAAGTGCTATCAGTGGGTGGCAACTCTAGGAATTGCAGGATCTCTGACTCATAACTTTCTGGTTTTGTATGTGGGAATGTGTCCGTGTGTACTCAAATGGGGGGGAATTGCAGTGCCTTTTGGAGGCTCAACCCTGGGAGCAGAAGGGAGTTCCCTTCCTGCAATGTCTTAGGGGAGGGATTGTCTTTGCAAAGCAAGATTACCCAGGGCTGCAAAATGAAAAGAAAAATACTCCAAATTGTCAGGACTTCTTAGGTCAAGTCAGAAGCTTCAATGTGTAATACATTTTTAAGCAACGATAATCATATGTAGCTTTATTTGACCTTAACTTCCACTTCAGCACTTGACCTCAGCAGGAACAGAAACAGGCCCATGTTTGAATAAATGAGTAACATTAGAGTGTAAAGAGGAGAAGTAGTAAGTGATGCACAAAAGCAGTTCTGCTTCAGAGTCATTTTGGCCACTGTTCTTGTTACCTTTGCAGCTTCTTTGCATGCTGCCCAGTGCCCCTCAGGCCTGTGAGAGACTGCAGTGACTGCCAGCCCATCCCCTGGGTACCAGGGACAGTGTCCCTTGCTGCTCCTTGGAAGGATGTTGGGTTTGTTTTGGTGTTCACCCATTCAGACAGCAGCTGTGGCTCTGGGTAGAGTTTCTTATGTACAGAGGGGAGAAAATGTGGGTTGGTTTTCATTCTTCAGTGCTGCAGTACCATGTAGTGTATGCATATGGTTCAAGAAAAGCTGGTGTTAAAGGTGGCCTTTTACCACTGAGCAAATCTGCTCCGTCTGACGTTGGTACTCTGAGCAATGTTTTATATTGCTTTCACTTCTTATTAGTGTTGCAGTGATGTGTGTAGTATGACAGTGTGTGGAATGTAATTATTATGAATGTGTTAACCAAATTTTTATGACAGCTTATGAAGAGTGTGGGCTCAAAGCAATAAAGTGATGAAAACATTCTCCTACATATGAGGAATTTATTCTCTTTTTTCTAGGGAAAAAAGAGAAAAGTAAGCTATTTATTTGTAAGCAATGCATACCTGAAAGAGAAGGATATAAATTAAAGACACAGAAAGTCTCTGTAAGTCTCAGTCCTTGGGAGTGCTTTGGGAAGGTGATTCATGCATTTGACAAAAATCCCAATTTAGGATGTGTGCTCAGAATACTTCTTGAGAGAGAAGAAAACTGACCTATAGAAAGGCAGAGGAACTTGATTAAAGCCAAGAAGACAAAGAGAGAAACAAACCCACACAAGAAAAGCAGGAAAAAAGCCGGGTTTTTCAGGCTTTGGCACTCTGCAGCCACAGTGCTGTGTCGTAGGCACATACACAGACCGAGCTATGCACACAAATGCTTGATTTGTCACAGTTTTGTCAATGATGCTCTGCAGTTCTGCTTGGCTCCAGCTCTCATGGCCTTTAGCAAATGCAAGCTTTCTGTATTTTTCCCTTGATCATTTTGCTCTTTGGATCTTTGTACAGAGTTAAGAAGAAGGTCCCAGTGATCTCTCCCAGTGATAGCCTGGGATTTTGGAACTGGGTGAGCTGTGGCTGTAGCAACCTGAAGCTCTGTACAGGGTGTGTTGCCTTTGTACACCAAGTCAGCCATGAGCACAGATTTTGCATTTGTTTGTGTCTCTCCTGTGTTTATCACAATATTAAATACTTGAATGAATTATGAAGAAAATATAAACTGAATAATAAATAAGATACTAACATGGATTTAAACGCCAAGTGCTAGACATGGGATGAACCACCTAAAATAACCATAATAATAACTTTGAGGTTCTGGAGACTTGATTAGAAATGCATTTCACACAGAATTTGGTAGAGGTATTTTGTTTCATGCTGTCAGTAGGCAGCGTAGCATTGGACAGAAATATAAAACATGTATGTGTGTATTTGGGAGCAGCAGCCTTTAGGTATAATTTCAGAGTAGTTCTCTGGGGTTTTTTTATGCACATCTTGGGCTGCACAAGTAGTTCCAGACTCATGACTTTGTTCAAATAATTGGGTCATTTGCTTCCCCGGTGAGGTTTTGGTACTGGGATGTGTGGATGCTGCTGGCACTGTACTGACCAGACTGTGGGAGTGGGTTAGGTTGGTAGTTAATATCTACAGGAATTAGGTGATAACAGTGATACGACCTGCTGCAGTGTCTTGGCTGAGAAGCAGATTGTCCCATGCTCCATTACAAGGAGCCCATCTCCATTAGGCAGAATTCACAGAATCACAGAGTACTCTGTTTAGCAGCTCTGTCGCTGCCCATAGCTCACAGGAGGCTGGTTGGGGTAGCACAGGCAGTCTGTCAAGCCATAGGAGTACAGAAATCCCTGTGATGCTCCATTCACACTCCCAGCACGCCCCAGGTGTTTTGACTGCATTACCAGTGAGAGCGTTCCCATGGGGATCCGCAGCTGGAGCACCGACCTGTGCAGGGCAGCTGGCAGGAGCAGTGGCAGCGTGGTGGCAGCAGCACTTGCGTCTGAACGTGCGCTCCCTGTCCTTGGCCCAGACCCCAGCCCTCTGGCAGACTGGGTCTTTTCGGCTGAATTAGGGTGAGTTGCAGCTGGTTGCAGAAGAGCACAAAGGAACAGTATATTAAGCTCATGCTTTCAGAAAACGGTATTAGGGCCAGCCCCAGCCCTTGCCTCTCACTGGCCTTAACTCACTTCTGGCTGCAGCCCTGAGAGCCGGGCTGGGCTTTATTTTTCCTGCTGTTGTCAATACAGAGTCCTCTGAGTAGCACTGAACTGGATTTAAATGCATATAGCTGAGTCCAGAGTCCATTTCAGGCCTTTGGCCACAAATATGGGGATATTGATTTAGCTTGGAAACAGCCAAAAGTACTGCCAAAGTAAAAGCTGGAGAGAGAACTGTCGAGGCAAAGACAGTGTGTATCAGAGGAAGAGTTAAATGATTAGAGAGAAGCCAAGTGGGAAATGCCATTTCTTCTCATTTGAAATTAAATAGGCACACTGCTGTTAAACTTTGGTCAGATATTTGATTTTAGAGGGCTACCCACCGTTGCTCTGTTGATATATCATATTCTAATGCTGCTTTTTTTCCTCCCGCCTTTGTTCTTTTCAAAAGCTTTGGTGTTACTTCAGAGTGAGTATGCGTCTTCCTCATGGATACTAAATTCTCCTCCCTTGCCCTTCTTCCATTTCCTCCTTCCCAAAGTGTAAAACCATCTTCTGCTTTGTCTTCAGCATAAATACATTCCATTCCCCTCCTGCATGGATTGGAAATCTGAATGGAGTGTAACAGAACTGTTCCTGATATTTCTCACTTCCATTAAGTTTCTCCTTTTCAACACCAATCTTAATACACTTGTTCTAAACCTAGTTTAAATAAAGCAGAATTCCACTTTAGCCCATTTCAGACAAAAGCCTTATGTAAAGTTTCTTTGCTCTTGAGAGACAGAGATATATCTCTGAACCTTTATATCCATGTTTCATACTTTTCCATCCATCAGAACTATTTGGTTTTGGTGTATGTGGAAAGTCTCTGTTGCTCTGTAACCTCTCCAGTAACCTCGGGGCAGCAAAGCAAGATCATGTGGAAACAGGAATCATTTCTCGTCATAGCAGCTGCTCAACCATTCTACCATCAGCTGTGGCAGAAAGCTGAATGGAGGAGTAGATACTGAGTGCACCTGCAGCGTAAAATTAAGTGTGATCAACTGTGTGCTGCAAAACCTCGTGTGGGTAGCTTTGTTCTTGGTTTTTTTCTGTGAATCTCAGGGGGATTCCCACCTGATTTCAAAAAACCTCTCAAGAGATTCTGACTTCTAGATTACATTTCCTGAATCATACAGGGTTTTGATGAAAGGCAGCAGTGCTTCATGACTATCAGATGACTGATGTCATTGTGTGGGTGAATACAGACCAGCTTCAGCTTGCAATACCTCCTTGTAGCATAACGAGAACAAACATGGGCAAATGGTTTTGATGTTTCCTTGACCAAAGAGAGGTTTGTAAAGGCAAAACACAGGATTTCATTTCTAGATCTAAGCAGAATTTCAGCCTGTTTGAGGCTGAAATTACTACTTTTATGAGTAAAACAAAAATTAAATTACCTGCTGAAGTACTCAACTGAACTCTTGTTCCCTGCAGTAATGTTGTTCAGGAATATAGGAACAGGTGTGTTATCTTCAGAGTGTCTGGAGCTAAGCAAGATGAAGGAAAATGGACTGTCTAGGAAATACGGGAACCTTTCCTGGTCCTTCAGCTTTTGAATCACTTCCTTGAATAATTAAGGCTTCCAGCTTGAAGTAGTGATTGGAGTGAGGAATACCACAATAGTGAAAGGATTAGGATTCAGCATCAAAAAAGCATGTCACATGAATACTTCAGGATGTTTTGGGTGGCGAGGGTCTGACATCATCTCGAGGCACTAACCCAAGTCTAGTTCAGCTGAAGCTGGCTCAGACCATGGGCCATGGTCTCCTATGCCAAGGTGTGGTAGCTGTGCATGTGTGCACATATTTCCAGTCAGACAGAAACTGATTACTTCATTGTTCTGGGGCTCAATTATTTCTCTTATTTTAAGCTCTGTAAGTAAATATATTCTATAAAAATCTACTTTTGTCATCATGTTAATGTGGTGCTTCTTCAGAACAAAATGTTATTTTCTGTCTAAACTGAAAGAAATTGTGTGCAATATCTTGCTTCTACAATTGCAATCTGTTAATAATTATTGCCAATTTGTGGTTAGCTTAAAAAATAATATATTCTCTGTGTGTGGTTTTCGATGAAAAATAGCCATTGTAATGTTTGTTGGGCTTTCCTGCCTCAGGGATCACTCTGAGTACAGTGTATGGAACCAATTGAATTGAATACTTCATGCCTTTGGTGTTTGTTTTTCCTCACTTCTCATCTGTCAACTGCTGTGCTCATTTTCTTTTCATTAGTATTGATACTTGCATGAAGATGAGTCGGCCAGATTCAGTTCTCAGTTAAATGTGTGCAAATCCAGCAGAATAAGGTTTTAACTTAAAGCAGTAAACCAGATCAGAAGTGTAATTCTGTGCTGCTTGCGTGTCTCTCTCCCCAAAAAAAGAAATCATGAAGTTAGAGTGGAAAATGTGTGTGGCCTCGCTGGATCAGTCCATGGTTGGCTCTGAAACGGGGATTCTGGGAGTTGAACATTGTGCCACCAATCACTCATGACTTTCTTTGGCGCTTCAGTAAGGGTTTGGTGTTATTACCTTGATGTTTTCCACAGGTTGTGACTTACATGCTAAAATTAGCTTGTGTACAGTATAAGCCTTAACAGTAAAGAGATTAATTACTGAAATGTAGATTCCTGGAGCCAGATGCTCCCTCATTGTCTGAGATGTTTCTGCCATTAGTAAATTATGTGCAAACATTCATTGCAGCCATCACTACAGGAGATCTGATCTTAATGAGATTATAGAGAAGTTCTTAAGAGAAACCGATCTTGGAATTGGGCCTATTCTTTCTCATTTTTGGATCCTTCTCTTTTATGGTTTGAAGTTAAAGAATAAAAAGTGCTCACACAGCTGATCTGCACTTCTTTCTTTTCAGTGCCTTAGCCCTTTCCCTGTCTTCAACCCATTCTCCCATGAGCTTGAGGAGACTTTTCTCATGTCCCTAGAGCTCCCCAGAAAATGCATCCAGCTGCCTGTTTGGTCTCTCCACCTGCCAGGTGGTGCTTGTGCCTGAATTTGCTCATTCCAGCTGTGACTCTGGTTGGCTTTTGCAGTGCTTGAGTTCCTCCAGCTATTGACCACTGTCAGCAAGGTTTTAAGCAAGGGCAGAGCCCTTAAGGAGGTGCAGTTACCTAATAGCTTGTTTGTTGCCAGGAATGTCCAGTTCCTTTGGCCTTTCAACCTTGCAGTTGGCTCTCCTTTTATCTTTTAATGGCTGTTATGAAAGAAACCAAGTCCCTTGTTTGCTGTCTGGTCTCAGGTGTTGGACATGGGCTCCATAACACATCCTCCAGATGAATGTGAGCATCACATGTGTCAAGGATAAAGGGAAAGCAATCCTAACCTTGAATCTGGTTTATCCAGCATGAAATACTGCTTTGAATTTTCCAGTATTTCAGATACACAATATATTTTGTTGTTCATGATGCATCTGATTCTTCACTATGACCATTTGCCCCCTGTAGCACCTGATTTTTTTTGTGCTGACAGTGCAGCAAAGAGGTCACTTGGGGAAGGACACGTGATGGGAGTGTTTGTGCATCTGTCACCTGCTTTTGTTCAGAAACCCTATGACCAAGCAGCTCTGACAGACAGCATGCTCATTCCTCAAACTCATGTGTAAATGCAAAATATTTTAGCAGAATGTATGGAAGTATAGAGAATACTCATGAACACAGTTTGAACTGAAGAACTATTTGGAAATATTAGAAATGCTTACTAACACGTGCTTAATTCTGCTTTTTATATAAAAGATAAAAGTGAATCCAAGCCTGGAATTACACCAATATGTTTTAGCCTGTCTGCTCTGAATCTAAATGAAACTGTAAGTATCAGTTAATAAAATGTAATTCTGAAACATTTTACTGTATAAAAAAAGCCAATTCTTGAAGAATGCACCAAAACAGACCTGCCCAAATGAAATGTTTGAGATGAGCTGACATAAAAGTTTGTACCAGCTCCCACTGAGAAGTTTCTTTACACAGTATTTTTAAGCTGCCAAAAGCTTAAAAGTACGTGCTAAGTGCTTGCCAATTTTTCCTTTTTAAACAAGCTCAAAGGCAATTTTAAGTTACATGAGCCTGCAGAAAGAATCTGAATTGGTGGCTAAACATTGTTTTTTGTAAAATACATTCAAAAGACAACTGTATTTCTTGGAAATATTTTCAAAAAAGGTTTTTTTTCCGTGAGTCAGGACGTGTCCGCAGTGTTTCAGGCAGAACAAGGAGCTGAGTGAGGAGGAACTGCAGCGAACTCTGCTTTATTTCCCATCCACATCCTTTTCTGGCACTTGTTTATGCCTGGCTGTAGTGTGTATTTGTAGGAAATCAGAAGTTAACCTTTTAGTTTCTGATTTCCTGACCAATGCTTTTGTTTCCAGCTCAAGTGGCACTTAATAGAAACAAGAGTTATGTTCCAGCTATTTCCCAGTAAAAGGGAATTTTTTGGACTTTCCAGAATTTCCATATTAAAAAAACCCCCAGAATTTCCAAATTAAAAAAAGACCTCTTGGTACAGATTCAGTTGTCAGTGACCAGTTTAGGGTTGATATAAGGCAAGAATGAAGGTGCAAACAATTGTGTTTGTGTGTTGGATACAAAGAGCAAGAAGAGGGAGTGGGGAGAAACACAAGGGGAGGAATACTGGCTTACACTCACCCCGTTGGAGAAAATCATCCAGAAAGGGTGAAGGAAGAGGAATCACTATGATTCAGCTCTCTGTCTTGCTGGGGCTGGGACCTGGAAGCTTAGAGCAGCTTTACTGTGCTAAGAATGACATAATTTTGGTCCTGTTTTCCAGTTCACTGAGAAATCGTAAATAAATTTTGCTTTTTGGTCTATCCTTGGATAGAAGAGTTCTATAGCAACTTCTTGGGAGGCCTTTAATACCTCATACAGTTCAAACAGACTTACTGGAATTGGAAAATTACAGAAAAGGGTGAGGAGGTTCAGCAAAATTATTCCATGCCTACATATGTACATAAAGACTGGACCTGGACTGGCCTGAAAAATAACTATCGGGGGATATGATGGAAGTCATACAAATCAGGAATGGTCAGAGGCGTGTAGACTTTGCTTGCAGTTTCTTTTCTCAACAGTGAGAGATGATGAACTAGGGATCATCAAATGAAACTAATTAGGGGCAAGTTTTGGGGAAAAAAATTACAGAATTAACATTAAAACTGAATTTCCCTACCATAAAATGTGTAGGTTTGATGAATGAGTGAAAAAATTTGTGAGAGAAAAGTCTTTGAGAACTAGTAAATAGGCTGATGCTGTCTCAAGCTGGGAACCTGCATGAGTGCAGACTGAAAGAGTATTCAGGAGAAATACTGTCACATTGACCACATTCTGTATTCTAGCTAAGCACCTGCTGACACAGGTGCAGAAATGTGGTTTAAATCCTACATGCTATGACCATGCTTACCAAAACTAGAATTTGGCGTGGGATAACTGAAGGAGTAGAATTAGGTGGATTACAGCCCTTTTTTTGTCAGGGCTGGGTTATATGTAGTTCTAATGGCTTTACATAGGCTCACTCAGGGACCCTAAGCCCTGCCACTTGGGTATTTCCCTTATGGTTTTTCCCTTATTTTGGTAATACTGAAGATTGCATGTTTGTTCTATGTCTCAATCAGGATAAGCAGTTTTTAATTAAGAAATTAAACACAAAGGCCTGGAAAGGTGAAACAATTCTCTGGGTCTGCTCATAGTTATGTCAGAGTGAGAAATAGCATATCAGATGTTGGCACAATTCCATAATGGTGTTTTATTTACTGTGTTCCAGAACAGAAAGAGAAGGGCAATGTCTAAAGGATGCAAATTGTCTTTCTCTCTTTTCCACATAGCAGATTTAATTAATGTAAATCTGACTTGCAGGGTTTTACACCTCACACCTTTTTTTTCAAAAAGGAGAAAATAATCTTGCTTATTTGCTTTTGAAATTTGTGTGCTTTTTGTCTCTTCCAAAACGCCATTATTTAGCTTTCAGTTATAGGATCCAGATGATGAATTATTACATGCAGTTGCTTTCTCACTTGCTTAAGATACCCACAGGCAACTAGAAGAGGGTACACAGGAATTTTTGACATTGAATATGTGTTACAAATATATGATATCAAACACAATAATGATTGTACAGTCAGTTTGCACATGTATGGAGGGGAGAGTGTTTTAGTGCATAAAAAAAAAAAAAGGAGAGGATTCTAGGATATTTTATATCAATATTATAGCATTGTAGATGTTGACCTTGAGTAAATGAGTGAGTTGCCCAGACTTCTTTTGCTCGAGGTATTCCAGCTGGAAAATTGGGGGAAAATGTAGATTCTTTTTATAAACCAGAACTCTGATCTGAGTTTTTCTTGGTAAAGAAAAATTATTTCTGCAGCATAGCATAGACATGAATAAAAAGGATTAAAATTACAGTCAGAAAAGGAAAGAGCAGGAGCCAAAGTCACAGCTGCATAGACATGTCTGGAGATAGTGTAAATTCAGATGATTAAATTATTTAATCACCTTTCATGTCCCTTCATCACTGCATGTGTTGCTATCAAGGGCTGATTCCAGTCCAAGTAGATGAAAACAAAAGGGGTAATGTTTGTTTGAAATTTCCCAATGGATCATGGCACAGAACCAGTGCCCTGCTCCCTGTGCTCCCCCCAGGGCTCTGTCCCCAGAGGGCTGACTGGGTAGGAGAAGAATGGCAGCAAACACAAGAGCTGAGGTGATGGTGTCTGTAAGTGAGACCATCGTTAGGTTGTCTAAGGCCCTGCTCAGCCTTGTGGCAAGGGAATGTGCCATATTCATGCCAGATACAGGTGCCTTTCCAGGCTGGAAATCTGCTGAAATGATGCTGCTGTTCCATCAGTGTTTTGGGGGTGAGCCAATAAAAACGTTGCAGTGTCAAATTGAGAGCAGGATGGTGTGTGCAGGGGGAGCAGCATTCCTGCAGGACAGGGAAGGATGGCCTCTGGCTCAGCCAAGCCTGCTTCCCAAACAGGAGGACAGCAGGACATTCTTTAGGATCTGTAAATCAAGCAAAAGGGGCTAGCAAGTGGCTTTTGGGGTGTGGATGCTACCAGCAAGCTCCTGTGTTTACATGGCCATGTTGAGGTGATGAAATGGCCGTTGGATGCTGTGTGGGAGATCAGGCTGGGAGCTGCCAAATCGCTTCCCCAAGTCCTTCTCCTCATCCCACTCAGGGACCCCTCTGACCATGGGTGAATTCTCTGGCAAGGCACAAAGAGACTGGCACGGACAACCTGTGGATGGCTCCTGTCACCGCCAGTTCAGCTGGAAGGGCTGCTTCAGCCTTTCATGCAGGGCAAAGAGGTACAGCAGCCTCTTGCAAACGTGTTCTGCTTGAGTGTGCTGATAGCTGGGGCACGAAGGGAAGGTGAAGGCACGGAGGGAGGAATCGCTGAGATCAGCACACTGATCTGCCTGGGAAGAACAGAAATGGATTGACACAGGCAGAGTCTCTGACATTAGGGAGTGCTATCTGGAAAGATCTGTTAGCAGAGCTCTGACAGATATAAGGGCTGCTTTTCATGGATATTTATGCAGGGGCACCGTCTCCCTGCCTTGGAGAGCTCACCTTGTGTGCTGATGTCATTTTAAATGTGATGGATTCCCAGCCCTTAGCCTGGGCAGAGCGAGCTGTATGGATGTGTGGGCAAAATGCAAGCATCAGCTGTCCTAAAGGCTTTGTGGATTGTTTGTATGCAAGGCTTGATGTATCAGCCTAAGTTGTTAGATCATTGGTGGAGTCGTATTTCTCAAAAAACCAGTGTCATTCCATTTCAGTTAATTCAATACCAGAGTGGCTTTGCAAAAGGTTGCTTCAGATGTAGTTTTTCTGACTCAGTTGTTTTACCTTTCTGTTTACATTGTTTTGGTTTCATATTTTTCCTTTTTTTTTTTTTTAGGACATTTTCAAATGCTCATGGATCAATAGTGAGCATTTAATTTCAAAATATGATCACCTGGTTTGATTTGGGAGATTTTTGAGGGGGGGAGGAGGAGAGGAGAGAATGTTCAGTCTTTGACAAAGGGATTGGGATGGAGGTCACTAGTGCTTTCTGTTGTCTTTGTTAGGTGCTTATAAAAAACACTTATCTGTCCCTGGCCCCAGTGTAGTGATCTTCTCTACCTGTCCAACATGAAGCTTTTGGGAAGAGCAGTTTTTAGGTGCAGTCACAAATCACTGCAGAGCACACGCTATTCCCGATGCCTGGATGATGCAGGTAAGACGAGCGTGCAGTGTCCATTCTGTGTCACCTCAGCTTAGTCTCGCAATCCCATTAGGAGATTTTTGACAGTCATATCTGAAAAAATACATCCAGTGTGTGGCCAGTCAGTGCAATCAATGTCCTAACGAGCATTCTGACCACAGAAAGGACAGTGTGTTACATCTAATCCTACTGCCTTTGTCCAAACACAAAACTGGCTTCTGGCAGCATTGCCCTGTTCAGGATGTCACAGTGGTGGGGGACTTGCTGGGGGATGAGCACTGAAGACATGAAAAGCAGCATCAGCCTGTACACCTGCACTGCCTGGATGCTGTGGGATATTAACTGTGTAAATCTCCTAGTTACTGGCCTCAGAAGGTGAGTATACCAGCCATGCCTCCAAGTTTTGAAAAAATAATGTAAAAATACTAAAATTGAAACAGAAAAATATAAAAAGCTCTTTGTGACGCTCTCCAGGACACCATAATTTTTCTTCTTTTCCCCAGTACCTGAGCTAATAGCTGCCTGTTCCACATGTGCCAATCTGTAACCATGGGCACAGAGTCCAGGATTGTTTCTGGTCCTACCCCAAGGGCTGGGTGTTGGGCAGGGCTGGCATCCTCTGGTTTTTCTTCTGCAACTTTACTGTGGTGGTTCTACCAGGAACTCTGAAGTGCTGGAAATGCCACACGCCATTCAAGGGAGTAGGAAGGTTCTTATCTGTGCTCTGCCAAGCTGTGAAACGTTAAATGTGTCAGATCTCTCAGTACTGGTCCAGGCTTTCTGAATGACGGTGTCACTGTCATCACAGGGCTCTTAGTTTATAAATGAAGCAAGTTTTGTAATGAAAAGTTTGTTTCATTTCAGAATTTAACCTTAGCACAAGCATAATATGCAGTTGATGCGGCTTGTTCCAGCAAAAGGAGTTTTCTTACTTGTTAATTAAACTTTTTCTCAAATCTCTTAAACAAAAGGCCTGAGTCAGAATTGTGCAATTATTCATATATATGCTGGCATAAATCAAGACTATGTTTTTGACTTGCACTTTGTTCAGATCAGTATTGCTTCCAGACAGAAGCCCTGAGCTGAAGGGAAGCATTCATTCTCCAAAATTTGCTATGAATTTGGTGCTTGCATGAGACTTTTTTCTTCTCTAAATCTGTGGGAAAAAAATGCCAGTGTGACAAACAGAAGCATCAGTTCTTGGTCCTTCTTGGTTGGAGTTGGTAGATTATAATATTTTAGAAGGACAGTGTAGTGAATTGAGTATTTGCTACACAGCAGCCCAAATATTCAGCCTGTTTTGGGGTGTCTTTTATGTTAGTTGAAGATACACACTTTAGGAGCTGAATTTTTGTGTCTTTCTATGGCTCCTAGCAAAGCACTATTGAAATGCATTTTCCAATGATCACATGATGTACTGTAGCAGTGAATTAGTTTTGTCCAATGGTATTTTTTTACATATTGCATATTTCACAATTGTATATCACAATTCAAACTGAAGTAAATGAAGCATGACAGTGAATAGATCTAAAAGGGAAATGAGAAACTAGAAGAAATGCAGGGAAAGGGAATTAAAAAGTTATTAAAGAACTTGTAACCCCTGTTGGAAAATTAAATGCTAATGGTTCTGCAGCAAAAGGAATGCATAGCTTTTCCTTAACTGGGGTAGAGATATAAAATATCATTTTTCTTCCCGCCTGGATATTCTTACATTTCTGAAAAATGCTAGGAGCAGATGAACATGTCCCACAAAGATAGCAGAGCAGAAGGCAATTAAACACTTAATTGACTACTTTACATAACTGATTGCTTTTGAAGGGCTTCAGCATCCTTATTTTGATTCCATGAATTGGATACAGTAGTTCATAAATGTAAACCAAGGCTTGTGGTTTTCCTGGAGCCAAATACCTCTTTTTTTGGAATAGCTTGAGGTATGGATAATACTTCTCACCTTATACATTATAATTCTGAATTTAAAAACAGCACAGGAGCTTTATTCATATTAATATAACATAACCAATTTTATGATTATCTTAAATTACCTGGTATCTTTAACTGAAGAGATGGAGAAGTCTTGAGGAAAAATTAGGAAATCTTTTACGGTCACACTGATGCTAATGAAGTTTTCTTTGTACTTCTGCTACAGGACAAAGTATTATTAGACATTTGAATGGTTTTCTTATTCTCCATTACAAGAGGGATTTGCATTCAAAACAGATCTAAGAAAGTGGAGTCTTTATTTGCAGTTGTTTACTATTATTTTGGTTCATATCTCTGTGTGAATGCTGTAGCTTATTTGTTATTTCAGTGCTTCAGCCTTTTAATGCCTTGGTGTTGAGAAAATACAGTGCTGACTGCCTTTTAGTATTGTTCCTGAAAACCTGTCTGCCAGAGATATGGAAATAAATGAGGATTAATAATATTAGGAATGAAAATCTTTTGGACAAAAGACACTCAGTGGAGTAAACTGGATGAGGACCAGCTGGAGACTTGAACCTAAGTTCATCTTTTGTATTATTTTGGAGTAATGCAAGTTCATTAAAGTTTCAGGAAGTGGTAGTGACCCTTATCTCAGTGGAAAGGACACCCTGGAAAGGCTTCTCTGTGCTGTGGGAGGCAGGAAGCTGGGAGAGAGCCTTCCCAGGGAAAGGAAAGTTGGAACTCTGCTTGTTCTGTGTGACAGTTGAGTTAAGGAGTGGATAAGCGAAGGAGCCTCTGAGAGGAACTGATACCTGCCTAAAGTTAAACCAGCAGAGCTGATGATTCCAGCATTAAATTTAACTTCTGGCAAGGACCTCTGGTCTTGGCAGCCACCTTCCGTGTGTTACATGAGAGGCACCAGGGACTCCAGTAGAGATAGTGTGGTAGTTTGAGAGAAGACAAGGGTGATTCCAGCTTGGTTAATGCTGTGCTTCTATATCGGTAGCTACTTGAAATGTCTGCATGCCTTGGCAAAGGGTTGCTGTTGTCTTTTTTGTTTTTGCATCAGACAGATGCGTTTCACCGCTAAGTAGGAGTACAGTGAAATCCGTTTTAGGGTGTCGTTTTAGGGCTGGTAACAGTTTAAAGGAGGTGATCTTCTCAAAGGCAAATCTGAATGACAAAGATAATGATGAGATGGGGGGTTAATTCAAGAGTTGCACCGTGTTTTAACTTTGGAAGAGGAAAGCAACTGATCAAATGGATGTGGTTTTGTAGTGTTCAGGTCAGATATGCTGGGCTCAGTGTCTCTGCTCTCCTGGAATGGAAACCTAGCATATGGAACAATCCTTGGAACTCCTGCAGAGGTTTGTTACTTTGGATCAAATGTTACTAATCTTGAGGAATGTGTAAAAGAGTTCCTAGAGTTTGTAGAACTCAGAATTATTTGTTGGAAAGAAAGAAAAAAATGGCACTCAGGGTAAAGTTGCAGATCTCAAACAGAGTAATTAATTCAAACAAGTTGTGAGAATGATGCTTATTGTCCAATTGGCAAAAAATACAGCATGAGAAAGCAGAAAAACTATCACTTTGCCCTAGCTATGCACACAGATATTAAATAAAAATAAAAACCTAATGCATGCCACATAAAGGCTGTGTGCATAGGGGAGTGCAGCCTTGCTGCTGCAGCAGGATGAATCCTCAGCTGCAACAAAGAAGATAAGGGTCTGTGCGTGTGCCTGCACATGTGTGGGCACTGAGGGCGTTTGTTCCATTTTAAAAGATCTTTGTGCCCTCCCAGCCTTCAGACATCTGAGCACTGGGTGAGTCTCCTACCTTAATTAAGAATAATTTGACTGGCCATGTCACTGCTCCTGTTGCCACTGCAGTTCTGAGGCACTGAGTGAGGGCTTCTAACCTGTCAAGGTGCTGCTAGGATTGCCCCTGTATGGGGTAGTGGGCAGGGGGAGCTGCTGGTATTCCCCTGTGTGGGGCATCTGGGGAGCAGGCTCAGTCTGACAGCTCTCCTTCTGAGGTGGCAGCAGGGTGTGAAGCAAGCAGGTTCTTAGTTGGCAGGTTACAAGCATTTCTAAAACCTGTTTTTTACAAGCAAAAAATACATTTTGGATATTAGCATATGAATTTCTCTGTTGTCACCTTTTTGTAACTGTCTGCAAATTTAGGAATTTGCAGGGTTCTTCCTCTTATTGGTGTTTCATGCCACTTTGAAAGGGGAACTGCTACCTTGCTCCAAAAGGAGAGATGGCCCTGGCAGCACAAACCTGACATTGCGTGCACTGTGGCCCAAGTCTGCTACCGAGGGGCTATGTAAGAGATGGCTGTTCTGTGAATGACTTTTTTTATCTTGCAGACACACACACACATGAAGTAAGAGTGCAGCTGTTTTGGCTTTCGAATCAGGGAGGGTGGTGAGGAGAAAGGATGTAATGGTGTTTGAGACAAAGATAGATGTTCACTTGCAGCATTTTTTCTACAACTTCCTATTTCGATTTGCATTAGAGGTGGAGACTGGGTGTATTTATGGTTTAATGAGATGTTCTTGCCTTAATAGCAGAATGTTGTTCACAGGAAGAAATGAGTTATTGCTGGTTTTCTTCTTCTTTCTGTTCAGTTACTGTGGATACAGCATGTAACTTTTAGACCTACTTCCCCCTTGAACAGCATACGCAACTTCCAGTTGTGCTGAAGCTGCTGAAGGAAGGAGGTTAAAGGAGCACAGTTTTTAAAGAGATATTTGTTGGCTGCTTAATTCCTACGGATACAATGAGTTTTCGTGGGAGATTCAGAAGGGAGCCCAGTGAACTGCGGAGGAAGAGAAAGACCATTAGGAGAGTGAACCAAGGAGAAATTCACAGATTAAGCTGTGTGAGTATGCACCCTTCTTCCACTTCTTCTGAGAAATGGCTAAGAAATTGCAGGTCACTCTTAGGACTACACTTCGGAGAGAGTAGGATTTATTGCTCATTGTTTATGTAGGATTCACCAAGCCTCGTTCAGTCTGTGTTCAGGGATTGAGCACTGGAGAATGAGACTGAAGCACAGGAAGTTCAGGAGTTTACAGAACTCAGGCACATTAGGGAAACTTTTATAGCCTCACATTGTTGATCAGAAACATACTGATAGCAGGAGTGTGTGGTAGTCCCTCTGGCACCTTATAGCAAATGCCTGGTAGTTCCATGAAAATCCATAACGCTGCTTCTGGAGAGGAAAGTTCCTCTGTGCTATTTCAGAGTTCGTGATTTGTGATGGGCACCTCTCAAGGCCGGGAGAAGGAGAAAAACACTGGCCTTCTGCAGTGCAGGGAGCCACTGGAGAAAGCTCTAGAACCTTTGGTGGCAAGCTAGAGTGAGGTTCTGCCCCTTGGGCTACACAGCAGCTTTGCCACTGGTGGTTTTGGGCCAGGACTGAGGCTCCTGAAACTGCACTGTGGGGCCCTGAGAAGCTCACATCAACTGCGTTGTACCTAAACTTTCCTGACTGAAATTGAAACGCAGACAACAATAGGTAAAACGCTTAGAGTCTGCTGTTGAGGAGTCTTGGGCAAGTACTGATTTTCAGTGTATTCTCTTCACTGGAAAGACTACTTTAGCTCAGGAAACATTTAATGGCTTCTGCAAGAAGAAGAGACAGTGAATTTTTTTCCTCAAGGCAAGAGGTGTTTGATTTTCTTCCATAGTTTTGTTCATTCAGTTACTCTGTTTGCACGTGCATGCAGATAGCTCTTTTGAGGCATGTCCAGTGTAACAGAATCAGTGATAACCAAGAAGAGTATTCTCATTAGCTTTTTTAAATAGGAAGGAAAAGAACTTTGCAGTTGTAACACTTGGTCACCAGTTAAGATGGTTTGTGGTTCATCTAGTAGTGTTTGGGTTTTGCTTGTGACTAGGTGCCTTTTTGGATAGGTATTTTATATGGAAGTGGATCTTTTTGACAAGGCTACTTTATGGTGTAGTTTCTGCTGCCCTGAGCTATTGACATACAGTCAAAGATACCATGTTTGATCTTCATGGTCAAGGGTCTCAGGAATGAATGCTGGTGGTGCTGCTGAAAGCATCTAACCACAGCAGTTCACAAGGCTTTGGTAGGAGGTAGGCGCTGCTTTCTTCACTTATCCTCTTAAATCCTGGTGAGGAGGGATTTTTGTCATTATTGTACAAATCCTGTCTATACATTATTAGTGCTCATCTGAAGTTATTGCAGCCTTACAGGAAAGGATGGCTGGAAATAAAGCCCAAACGGTAACAGTAAGCCAGCAGCCTGCCTGCAGATAAAGAGGAATGTGTTTGGTCCCTTTTTCCTGTATCATCAGGTAACAGAAACTGAGCGTTCAATTTAGTGGTGCTGAAGAACCTTCGAATTTTACTGATTCTTAGAAAAAACAACAATGCATTGTAGTTTGACCTAAAACATAGAGCCCTTGTAACCCTGTGCCTGTAATTGGAAATAGGTAACAAGCCTGTTTCATCAGTGGCTTGTGGGTCACCCTGCGCTTCCCCTGACGTGGGTGGCCGCTGTATGTCAGCGATATAGCTCAGCTTTGCAGGAGAATCTGTGCTGATTTCTGTTCTTTTCAGACATAAGATAGACTAAGATAGGGTCACTGTGTCGTATTACTCTGTAGCTGTATTTCTCAGTAGTTTGTTTAGCCCTTAGGAAATGCAGGCACACTTGACTTTACTTTTGTGCCTTACAATCTGTGTCTTTCTGCCCAATATTTCATAATTGGAGCATGTTAAATCTTTGGCCTACAGGTACTTTTTGTTATCAACCAGCAGCCAATCTCTCCTTCATGCATCAGTCCTCTGCACCTCCACACAGATTTCAAAGTGGTGTCAGTTCCCACTGCAGCTGTAAAGGCTTTTGTGTGTGGGGACCTTACTCAGAGTGCATTTCTTCATATACTATTCTTAGATCTGTGTTTTCTGTAGATGGACTTGCATTATTTACTGGAAGCTCCCTTTTTTTTTTGTAAGACTAATTATTATCTGATTATCTTTAATTGATTGTAGGTTGATGATTGAGCTCAGTGTTTTTTTGCTCTCATTTACATCCTGCGTGTGTAAATGCCTTGATAGCCAGATAATTGACTGGGAGGGGAGTTGATGTCAAGGAAACAATTACAATTTTAACGTCATTGTGAGAGCAGAGTTTATAATGGCCATGTGTAAATGATGTTAATTTTACAGATAAAACCTCCGTGGAAATACTTAAAATCATGTATTCAGATATGTAGCATGAGAAATACCTATTACTTGTGAAGAGATAAGTAACCATAGTGCCAGTAGAGAAAGAGGGTTATTCACTGAGTAAAATGAAGCAGAACAGCATGCATGAGATTTACCCATGGGACAGTAACATATTAGCAAGTACTCTAGAAGTTAAATGATATCTTTGAAAAGTTTATTTAGAGCTAATGCAAACATTTTTGTTAGTTGTTTTTGCTTCAGGGCCTTCTGAAGTGGTTGAGCCCCTTTCAAAACAGTTGTTTGCTCAGTTGACATGTCTAGGTCTTCATACATCTAAGTCTTAGGTTTTAATTGAAAATGAACAATGGATGTTTGCCTCTGCACTGCGTTGCAACTTCATCAGACATGCAATAGTATCAAAGTCTTTAGCATCAGAGCATGATCTAATGAACAGATATTAGAGCTTTCCCTTCAGTCCTTGAAAAACAAACTCTTCTATGTACTCTAAAACCACAGTCTGCTGAAAAGAAATCTTTCATTTCAAAATAAATAAAACCGTTTTAAAGACAATCCTGTGCTGTGCACAGTGTGATGTAAAATCTAATCCCATTTTAGCAGCAAGTTTGTGCTGGATGAACCTGGTGGAGTAATGGGTGAGGGAGGAATGCCTGGCACAGCCTTCTTTTTGTACTTCCCCTGAACCTGTACACAGATAACCATGTGTAGATCCCCCTGTCTCCCTAATTCATCCAGTTTGCACAAACGGAGGGGACCGGTTTGCCTGTTGCTGTAACCACTTCTATTATTGTTGTGTAGATGCTATAGGTGTCAAGGCTGGGCTTCTACCTCTGCTAGGAGTGCTGTTTAAGGGCAAAAATTGGGAGCATCTTTTCTTCAAATATAGATTTTCCTGAGCCTACAATGACTTTATATGTGAAGTTATACACGTGTGTGTGTGTGTGCACATGTGCACAGACAGACTCAGAAGTGCTGTTTACATAAACTTTAAATAGGAAGCTGACAAGCTTTGGTCAAATCGACTGCATGCAGCTTGCAGGCTGGTTTTGTTATTGCTGTTTGGGGCAGTGGCTCTGCACGCCTGAGACTGTGCTAAAAGAAGTGGACAGGAAGAAACGCATGTTTCCAAAACAGCTGAACTAGACTCACTTCAGCATCCCCTCTACAGTGCACAGGGCAGGACAATGCCCTTCTCCTTCCCTGGAGTGAAGTAATCACTAACGAGGCAAGTGGCTGAGCAGAACACTCCAGCTCTGTTGGCAGCTCCTCTCTGCTCCATCCCTTCTGCCTCTGTTCCCGTCCCTTCTGCCCAGTCCTCTTCCACCACACCCTACCTGTCTGTTCAGATAGATGTCTGCATGAACAGGAGTGAATTGTGTCTTTGGCTTTTGCTTGCTTTCTTCATGAATAGGTTCTGTGTGATAGATTCAAAGAAAGCCTTTTGTTGCTAAAGCTGCACTTTTTTTCCAGGTTTAGGTCAGGTAAGGGGAGAGAAAGTGGCTGAGTTTTGCTAGGTTAGAGGTCTATGTAAATTATTTTAAAAAAACCCTTATGATGCTTAACAAAACTTGCTTGTTTTTCCCCTGAAGTGACCTATGGGCAAATATTTAGTCTAGGCTTCAGAAGTCCTTGCTATTTAGAAGGTGTTATTCTTGACATTTTGAAAAGCCAACCAATTAAATCCAAATTTAAAACTTAGCAGTTTCGTTTGAGGTCTTGTCAGTGGCTGACTTCAGTAGTTTTATGATTAAATGAATTTTTTAAATCTCCTTCCTAAGGAGAGTTTCAAGATACTGCATAAGCAGTGAGGACAAGTAAGTTGTTGCCTTCTTACCCTGAAGGTTTTTTGCAGATAGTACTGATAATTTTATCTACTGTCTAAAAGGACAGGTGCTAGTCCGTGAAGATGGACATGCCCATGCATTGCCATTGCAGAGTCAGAAGGCACTGCAGCAAGGCTGCAATGCCAGGTGAACAATCATGGTTGGGAAACAGGATTCAGGAAATGCATATGATTAAGTTGGGCGTAGCACGAAGCATCTCCTCTCCCTCCAGCTGGAGGCTTTGCTAGTCAACAGTCTTGTGTGGCTTCTACAGTTTAACCATGAGGGAGGTAGTTTTATTAGGGCTGGAACTTTCAAAATTCATAATGAAAGCAACGATAAATTCTGTCTTGAGAAACAAGAGCTATTAGAAAGTGTGGGTCACTCCCAGTTGCCTGAGAATAGTTCTCTGTGGTTGGAGCAGCCTGAGCCCTGGTTGCTCGTCAGTCGCCGTGCTGGAGCAGCTCCATGTGCCGCTGGAGGCTCCGAGGGCTCCAGCTGGACCACCAGTTGAAAGGAAAATTTTCTGAGATAGCTCATCCACATGAGAGGTGTTTCTATTTTTCAAATATTTAACATGCTGAATTCTCTGAATTCTCTTACAGTAATTTTTAAAGCTGGAAAATAATACAAAGCAGTTTTACATAGATTTAGATCTACAAAACAATGGTTATGTAAGCAATTGGGATTCATCCTATCCTAGCTGTATTTGCACAAAGTAAGTCTCATTTAGTCAAGCAGGTCACTTATTGGTGTCAATCAGAATTTTCTTTGAATAAGGAGGCTTTAAAGAATGAAAATTACTCCCAGCAGGATCTTCAACAGGTTTCCTTTCTTTTGCTGTGCTTGAGCTGATGGGTACTATAGCATTTTGGCAAGTAGTTTCTGAATCACTAGGAATTGGGGGTGGATTCTTTGTAATTCTTGGTGATTTTCTCTGTAGCAGAATCGTGTGGGAACTGGCAATCCCCTTAATGAAATTTATTGGCACGTTGGCTTCAGTGCTGACACTGAAGAGTATATTAGTTGAGCTGTGCAGCCCTGACTGGGTTCTTTCCAAGTGCAATTCTCCAAGGTTTACTGAAAGTCATGACAAATTAAACATTTTGGACCTGATGAGTGAATGTATTTTAAGATGGGACGGTTGTGTCAAAGAAAATTTTCTTTGTACCACTAATTTTAATAAATTTGTTGACTGTGGATCACATACTGAGCCAAAGGAAGCCTTTGTAATGTGGCCAGAGGGTTTGTTGACTGTAAATAGATGCAGAACAGGCCAAGCAGTCATAAAAAGGAGTAGATCTGAATCAAAAGGAGAGACCGTCTGCCTGCTGGTTCTGGCTGTGCTTCCATATCCATACCCTGGATACCTTTTGCAGACCTTGAACTGCCTGCTCTGTGCTTGAAATGCAAAACTTATTTTCCTTAAATGAAATCTGTAGCATGATGCAGAGTGTGTTGGGAGCAGAAAGGGGAGGCCTGTAGGGTGAGAATATTTTGAGTGGGTGATTCCTGTCACTCCCAGCTCAGCTGCTTGAGGGTGTTGGGGACACCTTTATCCTGGAGTGGCTGTGCTGTCTGTGCTCCCTGGATAAAAATGCTGCCATGGGACTCCCTGCCAGGAGCACACAGGATCTCAGGCTGCTCACCCATGATCTGGTGGGGGAAAAAGGTGCACCCAATGGAGATATCCTTCCCATGGAATTCACCCCAGGCACCAAACTGCTCTGCTGCCCTGTGGTGAATAGAGACATATGTTGGTCCTACAGAAATGCAAAAGTTGTGGTGAATCCATGAAACACAGATTGTTTTCTAGCTTCAGCTCCTTGAGTGTTCAGGCAGCTGCAAGTAGCACATCTCAGAGCTGCTGGGCATGCTGGATCTCTGGCATATCTGAGACAGGGCTAAATTCAGCCTTTATGCTACATCTTCTCCAAAAGTCGTGGACTCCTGGCTGTTCTTTAGCTTTAGTTTGGACAGGCTTGGCAAAGAAATATTCAATTGAAGTTGGCCTGCCCTGGTAGAATATAATTAGCTACATATATTAACCATATGAAAACATAGAAAGACATACATTATGTCAAAGATACAGTATGTAAGAGTGAAACGGAAAGGAAGACCAAAGGAGTGTGAGAAGCACTTCACATTGGTGTCATCCTAAAAAGCAGTTTAATTTGCTGTCATAAGTTTTGATAGGATTTTGTTTGGTAATAATATCATTATGAAGTCTAAAAAAACGAAGGAAGGTGATGCTATTGTTGTAGTAACAGTTAAAGTGGCTCTTTCTCTTTTAAGTGCCCATTTCAGTATTTTAGATGTATACTAGAATGAATTGTCATTTTTGACAAGCCATAGCTTGAATGAAATATAAAATCAGAATCTTGCTTGATCTTGACCAATCTGGCCATCACAATAGTTTTGATTCTCTTTATGAACATGGATCTTTGGGTCACAGATATAGGGTTAGGGTAACTGAAGTCCAGCAACTTAATTTCTTTCTGTTTATCTGTTTCCTTAATGTTTTTCTTCCTGGTGTGTGGAAGAGAAGAAATTATTTTTAACACCTCTATTAAATTCAATAGATTCTAAATATTCAGGATTTGGTGTTGAATAATATGACATTAAAGCATTAGAAAATCCTAGCAGTTAGTCTAGTTTATTTTTAGAATGGGGAAGTTCTTGGGATGACTGTTCAGAGGCTATTGGTCTCTGTTATATCATTTCCTCCTTCAGGGAGTGTTCACAGAAATACAGCTTTAGGAGGATGATATATAATTATGAAGAAAAGATGGGTACTAGCATCAGTGCACAATGTCTGTGCATCTGGAGGAAAGTCAAGTACCATATTTGATTCTGTAATATCATTTATTTGGATATTTTGGGTCATTACTACAGGGAAATATAATCCTTTTTCACCTAGACGAGAAGGTGATGGCAATGAAGCCATATATCACTGATGGAATCTGGCCAGTTTCACCCCTGTGAAAGTATATTATCCTCCTATGGTGTCGGCTCTGATTTAATACCACTTCAGTATTCCAAAAGAGTGTGGAAAGGCTGGCTCAACAACATGCAAAGCTACACAGCATTGTCAGGGTGTGAAGTAAATGGTACTGCTGAGAATGTTGTAGCAGGTGAGTCGGAGAGTGCCTTTTTACTAGATGTATTCACAACCATTTTAGCACAACTAAATTCATTACTCACTTGAGATGGAGAATATAAAAAGCATTACAGAAATCCAAGACAGCATAATTCGATTTTGGCACAGATTGCCAGGTTGGCCTGTTTCCAAAAAGAACAGACAAGTTAAATTGAGAAGAGGCAGTGCTGGGATTATTAAATTAGCTTTAAGTCAGCCCTACTCATTTACAGATCTCTACTAGTGCTTGCAGGGAGAAATTTGCTAATCCCAACATCACTGCTTCTGTCTGCTAGGGAGGAAAAAATGGAGCAGCCACCCCACACCAGTAGAGATAAGCTTCTAACTAACCAGCTGCCACTTCCCATCACAACTGCAATGCAAGCATTGCACTGCAGAGCTTTGCCAAGTCCAAAGTACTGGCTCTGCAAGGGATGGAGTCAGTGTCCACAGAGCAGTGTCTTATGGTCTGTAAGAACACGTAGAATTGATGAAGAGAGGCGTCACATTTATTATAGCATCATGCTTGATGCTGGCAAGGGACTAAATTATCTCTGTGGCCAGTGTATCGACAAGGATGGGCTATTACTTGCATCTCTGATTTATGGGAGCTTGCATAATAGAGTATTGCATTTTACACAGGATTTTGCTGTACTGACATGGAAGGAAGAATGTAATTTTTACTGCATGAGTAGAAAAACATCACCATAAATATTGAAGTGCTCCACTGAAAAATTTTGCAGCAGGTTTGATAATGTCATATCTACTTGCATTTAGTTCAGATGTGTAATCTTTCTCCAAAGACTTCTCTGTTAACATCTGTTAAAATGTTTCCATCAGATCATGCCCTTTGCAGCACTGAGAGCAAGAGAATTAGTGCTGTGGGAGCAGTGGTATTCATACGCTTGCTGTGTTCCTCTGCTTCGGGGTTTTCTCGAATTGTGTTCTTGTCTCATGTAAATGACCTTGCAGCTGCCAAGAAGGAGTTTTCCCCTGGAGTGTTTGAGCAGCTTTCAGGAGTGGGTTTCTGAGCATTACCAGTTTCTGAAGAGCAAAGAGAAGGCAATGTGACATAGCTTACCCTGCCTCAACTTGCACCCCAACATCTGCAGGATATTAATTTTGAAGGAGATGTAGCTGTGTTCACCCCAACCTTACAGGGATTTCCAGGGGGAAGAAGGAATACTTCTTCCTTCTGCCAGCCCCAGCAAAAAGGGTAGTTTCCACGGGTATAGAAAACCTGCAAATGCTACACATTTTTATGGGATTTCCCCATATTTCAAGAGAAGTCCCAAGATTTCTGGGGTTTCCCAGCTCTTCTCTAGTCTACAACTTCAATGGGAAGGTGACTACTTCTGTCATTTTTTTGCTTAATGGTTTTTTAGGAGATCTTGAAAACTGACATTCATGATGTTTCCAAGGAGCATCTGACCAAGATTAAGGTTGTGTTGACACTTTTCTTTTTTTTTTTGGAGAGTGGACATTTTATGATTTCAGTTGCATGTCTTACTAAGAGTTGAGATTGTTGCAGAATCATTAGCCTGACAGTATCAGCTCTGGGAAGGGAGAGTTATCAGTGTAGTCAATGTCACACATTTTATGCAGAAAATGTTCATGTTTTAGTGAAACCACTACACAGGAAAAAATGCCCGTGTGAAGCACTGGTGCATCATAAATGTCAGGGTACGTATTTTTTTCACTTTTACTATGAGTTTCCTTGTAAATGGTTGCTATAAGGTTTCCTACTGAAGGTAACAGTTGCACTACTACAAGTTTGCTTCCGGCTGAACTTGAACTGCGTGAACTTTGTTCAGGCCTTTTGGCATCGTTTCCAAAACCAGTGGTACAGCAGAGATGGTACACTCAGTAGGCACTGGTGTTTTCTCTTCATGGTTTTAACTCATTGAAATGTATGTTTATAGATGAATGTTTAATAAATAGATGCAATGACAGATTTAATGACAGGAAGTCTGAAACTCCTGTCAAGATGATACTGCAGGGACTTAACACAGTTTGGAAGGGAATGAGAGCAAGCTGTGTATGGTGACGTGGCCAAGTTGGCCCTGTTAAGTTCCTGTGGGGAACTGCTGTCGGCAAACAACAGAGAGAAACCTTACTGAGGGATATGGCTGAGACTCAGCCCAAGAGCTTCTTGAGCAGGACTGGATCATTGTGTGTCAACTGGGGCAGGCCAGGGCCAAGTACCAGCTTGGGGCAGCTTAAGGTGCTGTGGCTGGGTTAATATGAAGTGTCATGTCCTAGTAGGACTCCTTGTCTTAACTGGACATCACAAAACCAGAATCCAGTCCTGTCACAGAATCTACATCAAACATTAAAGTAGTTTTCTTCGATTTGTTACTGTTACGTGTTGAGCTTGCCTGTCTTTTACAATTCTTTAATGTCTCAGCATCAGTAGATAGTGCTTGTGGTCTGTGAATGTTAAATACTAATGATTTTTAAAAGGTTATTAACTCATAAGTGTGCAAAAGGGACTGTGAGAGTTAATAGACTGAGAACTGCTGAAGAAGCAGTTCTAACTTTTTTAATTGTGTCGCCATGCTTTGGTGGAGCTTTGATTCTTTAAGCAGGGAGTTGGAGTAGGTGACCTGCAGAGGTCCTGAGTTGTTCTGTGATTCTTGCATCAGCTGTTCAGCAATTGAATAACTTTCTAGGAACATGTGTATTCATGTGTTTTAATCTAATTCGTGTGGCTGTGTTGCTGATGCTAATTAAACTTTTCATAGATGCATTTGATGCCAAGGTGAGTCTTGGACTCAATATAGAAGGGAAACAATGTTCACAAGAAATCTTGAGATGACTGTGATTACTAAAAAAAAACCAAGAACTTTCTAGGACAAAGTCAAAAGGGAGAGGGACTATTACATTTGAATCATTATATGTATAATGGACCATACATGAATGAGGTAAGTAAAATCATATATGATGGACATTCTCATTGGAGAAATTTGTTTTATGGAGATCTCAAAGCTTTCTTTTTTCAATACACCTTGGTTTTGATTAAGGGAAGATGGAGGGAAACTTTATAGTCCTGGATAGCTCAATGAAAGAACAGTGGGTAAAATACAATCTTGTCTAATGTCCACTTTTGCACCAGACTGAGAGAGTAAATGTTTCTGCATTTGCTTTCCACTAGTGCCCTTTTTCTCTTTCATCACATTCTTTTCCATCCCTTCTGGCAGTTCTTGCCCTTTCTCATTCACTCTTCCTGATGCTTACATCTTTGAATTGAGTAAATGTTCTCACTCTAGTACATGACTGTTCATTTGTTTAATGTATTCTAGCATGTCAGGCAGGCTTCTCTTTTTCTATTTTTGGGTTGTATTTCAGGACAATGTGACTTTACTTTTTCCTGTGGTGGTTTCTTACTTTACTGCTGTTTCAGGCAATAGTAGTACTGCTGTGATGATACTAGTCCTGCTTTCTGACAAGAGAAACCATGGAGATGGATGCCAGTTTATCCCAGGAGACTAATCTTGGGTTATTGCCAAGTAAAACAATATGGTGGCTTTCACAAACTGCCAGCAGTTCAAAAGGCGGGGACTGTGTAAAACAGTGAAGAAATAAGTAGGTTTCTTATTCTGAAACATATTAGCTCAAAGTCCTATCTATGTTCCGTTCAAACTGTATCCATCAATTTTCTTGATGTATTTATGGAGAAAGAGAGAATTCCAGGTAAATTAAGCTGGTGGTTTTGGTCTCTGTAATAAGCTGACCGATTGCTCTGGAGTTGTGAGATGGAGAGTGGCTGTTGCAAGTGGCCCAGCTTCCTCACTTCACTCTAGTGCACAAGTTCAGATGCAACAAGCTGAACAGAATGGAATGAGGGGAGAAGTTATTCATGCTTTGGTGTATAAAGGCAAAAAAGCAACAGATGTCAGTTTATGAAGGGGGAGGAAAGCAAATTTGTGTGTAGAGAGATCACCTGATCTTTTCTTTTTTTTCCACAGCAGGAAAAACCCAAACTCTTGGAGCCTTTGGATTATGAGGCTGTTATCACAGAGATCGAAAAAAATATTGGGGACAGCCAGTTTAAAGATCTGATATTGTTCCCTGATGATGACTTTTCAGTAAGTACAAGGCAAATATGTGTTATTCCTTTTCTTAGGTTTGTTCTCCTCTTTGATTTAATCTCCATTGCTAGAGGGAGAGCCACAAGTTGTCCCAGGGCTCTCTAAGATTTTCTTAACTCATGCAAAATGCCATACTTCCCTCTCACCAAATGCACTTGGCTTTTGGGTTGTTTTTTTTCCTCTGACATTTATATATGCATGACTTTACTGCTCAGGGTTAGATAAAGCTTGAAGCCCTGGTTGTTCCCAGATACATTTCAGGAACTCACTAAACGTTATTCTATAATGTATACTTCTCTGTTTTTCAGCACAGTGGTTGTTTGGCCAGTCCTAGAATCTCTCCCTACTATTATAGTCTGATTTAGTCCAATTTAATCTGTAACTTCTGATCCTGTTCTGTTTGATGTATTTGGCCACTAGATAGAGTCTCTGGTGCTGAGGAAAGCTCTCATGGTGGGACACTGAGAGGCAGTGGATCCCTGACCCCACAGCCATGGAGCTGCCTGACCTCATCCTGGGTCCCCCACTGCTTGTCCTGGCAAACTGCAAAGACATGGAGAGCCTGGAGGCCCAGGGCAGCTCTCCAGTGCCAGTGCTGGGGTGGTCAGCAGGGTGGCTGGGGAGCTGTGTTACCAGGCAAGTGCACGGGCAGATTGCCTGCATTGAACAGCAACTTCTGCAAAATCACCCCAACTTTGTAAAACATTTAGGTTTTGATGAATAGGCATTTTCTAATGGAAAGACATTTCAATTTGTGACCAATTGTAACTGCTCTGTGAGGGCCCTTCCCATCAGCTCATGGCACTGCTCCTGTCCTAGGAGGGCAGCTTAATCTAATCGACTGCTTTGTTTTACTAAATGGTTCTATTTCCTTGGTGGCATTAACTGAGTTAATGTGCTCATGGGATTGAAAGAAGCTAAACAGAATAGATTTCCTCATTATTTTTAATTCCTTTATCCATTTTGCACGTTTGTCAATTTATGAAATTAGCATTACAAAGCTGGATAGACATACTGCGTGCTGTATGTACAAGGCTCTTGAGCCCTTTGATTTAGAGTAACTGAGATCAAGTCCATGGAGCAAACCTTCTCAGTGAAAGAAGAATCTTGTTCTACTGCTAAAGACCTCTGTCTGTCAAGCATGTTTTCATATCCTTATTTTCATTTATTTTGAGCAGTTGTTGCTTGGATTTTAGTAGCTACTTCTGTTTTGTTTCCTCTGTGTTATGCTTTGCACCTATTTGGCATAATCTATCTAAATTCAAAAAATAATAACAAAAAAGAGATTAAGACAGATGAGAGAGGTACTTGCATGGTGGAGATGGTCTGTACTCACAGAAGAGCAAAGGCAGTGGTAGATAGGGTCCATATCCTTGCAATAAACCTCTCTTATCTTTGTTATCTCCTGTTGAAGTCAATGTCAGTTGCAAGAGCCTATGTCACCAGACAGGACTGCAGAGCTTCTGTACCAGGCAGGTGTTCCAGTTGCAGAATATCTATTTCTAGTCCTGCTCTCTCCTGCTGAAATATCACCTGTGCACAAAAGTCTGGGTCAGACATTTGAGTAGAAAGAGGTCCACGTCTGACTGAATTAGGAGGTGCCCAGGCTGACTCTGAGTGGGATTTAATATGATAATGCCCAAGGAAATGGTGGCTGGCCCTGTTTAACTCCTAATGATTACACTTGCTGCAGACTTCATGTCTCAGTGTTGACACAGCCCCAGCTTAGGCCTGTGGGTGAGCACATCCTATAGGCAAAAGTCTCTTCAGAGTGAAACCCCAACCAAAAGAGTTAGCTGAGGCAGTGGACAGAGGAGAAAATTCTGCTTTTAATAATGATTTCCAATTTTTGGATTTGTCGTTCACCACATGCATCAGATATGGGTGAATTATTGTCACTGTTGTTTCATCTCAGAATTGCTTCTCTTTTTACTTGCATTCAAAGAGAATGCTGTTATTCTCACAAGACTTCTGTTGGTCATTTCTAACATCTTATTTGAAGTCTGTGGAACAGCAGAGAATTCTTTATATCAGAGTCTGGTAGACTGTATTCCTCCATTCCCCTGCATCTCCGCAGAAGAGTACAAGGTGTATACATTACAGATGCCTTCTCTGGTTTTATTCCAGCTGGGGAAAAGATACTTCACTTCTTTTGTAACCATGCTTAATAATCCCTTAAAAAAATAAAAAATAATCGATTCACATCAGTTCCACTTCTTGTTTTCCTAGCAATTCCTTCCTTATAACTCATTTGCCTGCCCAAAGTCCATTTTCCATTTCAGAAAAAGCATGTCAGCTCAGCTTCAAGTTTCACCTGTTCCTGGATCCCTTCTGTTGCTGTGCTGTGAAATAATGGCCAGTGGAAATTTCTGCAGCAATGCATCAGAGCAGAGCTTACACTGTACTTCTTGGTGGTAGTAAGAGGGAGTTGATTGCCTTCCTGTTGTACTTATAAAAAGGCAAGCTTGGTGATGATCCTGGTAGTTTTGCATCCTCACCATTGGGTTGCTTTGCTTCCTTTACCTTCTGCTCCCCAAACCTGGCCACACTCCCCTTAACAACTGGAACTGCTGCTGTCTGGGATTCCTATTTCTCACTTTTCTGCTATGTGTTTGCCAGAAAGGAGGCCATGAAGGAAGTGTTATACCTTCCTTCAAGTTGGTCTCACTCCCACCTTTAACCTTTGACATCTTATTGTTGCCTGGATTTGTTGTCATACATCTGTATTTCTGCTCCTAGGCACTGTCATATATCCAAACAAAATACTTGCTGTATCCTTTCATAAGTAATTTTTTATATTTTCTTCCATCCTTTGGAAATTCACTGAATGCCCAGCAGCATCTTTTCAAATCTCTCCAGGATCTGAAGTCTTGCTTAAAATCACAGCTGCTCTTCCTTAGTGGCAACAGGCTCAGCACTCCTTTGCTAATAGCTTTGCTTGTTTGCAGGTTTAGTAACTAAGTGTATGTTAATGGTATGTTGATAAATATAAGTTAATTGTTTTAAAAAGGTAGATGAAAGTATTTAATGGTCACTTAAATTTGTATACTATAAAAGCATGTTAAACTCCCTGGGTTGTGAAAATTTGTTCCTCCTTCTCATGTATGACTTTCCTAAATCTGTTTGAAAAGTGGAACTCAGACTTTTTAAAACTATTTGTATAAGTATGGCTGAATGCCTGGTTTTCAACCTGCAATAGAAGCAATAATTCATTGCCTAAATTCAGGACAGGTGTAAGATGGCAAAACTTGCTTGTATAATGCAAAACCTGTTGAAGGGTCAGTCTGATGTGCTCCTGACTCTTTGAGCTTCTGAAAGCCCACCTGGGAGCCCTATTCCCTCCCAAGTATTGCAGAGGCCTTAGAAGAAAAGGAGCTGTGCAATCGCTGTACTTGCCATCACTGCAGGCGTGATTGTTTCCAAGCTTCTTTTTTTTAGCTCTGAACAAAAGCCAAAATCTCCCTATTTTTCAGGTTGTGAAACCTCTGCTTTCTAGATGCTGTGCAGGGACAAAAGTTGTTCATCTGGATACAGAAGTTCATAACAGAACCAGATGCATCCGTAAGGGGAGGGAGCAAGAGTCATCAAGGACACTGCCTCTTCACATGAAACATGTGTGCTATAGGGGCAGCTGGAAGTGCAGGCCTTGGAGCCTCCTTGGAAAAACCCCTGAAAAACCCCTTGGAAACCTGACTGTTATTTCTAAGATCAGAAGAGTTACGGTGGTGAGATCATGAGTTATGTCAAATAGCACATGACTTAGCTCCCACTTTCCCATGTGACAAGGAGTATCTGCTCATTCTTAGAGGAGCAGAAATTGAGTCCATTTCTCTCATGACTAATGGTGTTATGGGTATCCTTGACGTGCACATTTGCATGGGCTGGCAGGAGCAGGACAGTGAGAGGTATCTGGACTCCTAGGGGTGCATTCCAACTGTTTAATGCAGTCAGCAAAGCATAGCCTCTCACACTGAATGTGATTCAGGGAGTGATGGGGCAAAATCTGTCCTTTAAATGTGCTCTGTTCCTGCTTTCCTTTCTCTTTGCAGCCTGCACAGGTGGTGAGATCTGTGCTGGGACCGCAGCCTGTCAGGGAGCTCTGTACCACAGCAGCCTCTGCACCATGGTATTTGTACAGCATAGTCGCATCTTAGCCTGCTTTTTAATTTGATGGACTAACTCATTGCAGGTTTTGGTAACATTAAGTAAATCTGTTTACTTGGATGAAAGTGGGGCTGAGCAGCTTTTCTTTAGAGAGCTTGAACATAAGCATTACCAGGGAGGAACATGTCAGCCCGTGTGTGGTTAGGTCTCTCCGAAGGGCGGCCTTTGCAGGAAGTAAATATCATCATTGTTGATGAATCCCTCTAAAGATTTAACCACTGCTAACGTGCTTTCAGACTAAAAGCTATTCAGAATGGATTCAGACTGAAAATGTTTGAAATGGCTAATGGAGTTTGAACTCCATTTTCAAATGCTAAATTCACCATGTCACTGGGAAGTAGTCACTGCCTGAAAACATTACTCCTAATCAGTGTTTGAAAAGGAGCAGTATTAACTTCCATGCTTCATTGTAGAAGGTGAATGTGGCAAGAGAAGGTGCTTAGGGAAATTGCACCTTGTAACTCATCCAACACCTGGGGCCAACAGCTTATGCAAATAAGACAGCCTGGCAGTGCCAGAAATCATGGCTAGATATAGGATATTTATATAAAATAAATTAAAAATAATTCAGAAGAATTACAGACTTGAATGCTTTAGGCTGATACCTGCATTATTTGATTACCACAGTTTGCATGCACAAATGAGAGGGTAATTGGCCTTTGGCTTGAACAGACAAGTGCCATGATTGCCTAAACATTAGAAATTAGGCTGAATTCACAGCACATTTATACATACTGAATTCTCGAAATAAAATCTTTGATTTTTTGGGTGACTGACTCAGAAGCACGTTCTGTTGTTGAAATTTAGTTCTTTTCTGAATAAAGCAGTTTTGGTGAATAATACCGTTCCTGATCAGCCTGTAGGAGCATTTAACTTTGAAAGTAATTGACTATGAACAGGAAGTGCCTTTGTGGCCAAGCTTTTGCAGCTAAGTGGTTAAACATGACTAGTTCTCAGAAGGGAAGTGCTTTGTAGTTTTTAAGACAAGTTTAAATATAACAATATATAACATTTTCCATGTCCCAATTCTTTGTAAATAAACCTGTGGTATTCTTTGTCAAAGTCTAGAAAGGCAGCAAGCCCAGTGTCACCCGATTTCTCAGGTTTGCAGGGCTCTGTTTCTTTCTTTCAAGTGCGGCTGGGAAGGGCACCACAGGCAGAACAGTGGGCTTGGGTTACCTGTCTTGTTCAGCTACAGTATTTTTATCAGGCTGTGTAAGGAGAGGGAGGCACAATGGCCCCACTAAGGTAGATGTTGCCTGTCTCAGTCAGTGTGTTCATGTCAGTTGACAAGTGTTGTATTAGGTAAAAAGAAATTACTTGCTATATGTCCTACCTATAAAAAAATACTGGAAACTACTTTCTGTGCAATACATGGAGCAGGCAGGTTTTGCTGTGGGCAAGGAGAACAGGCTGTTGCTCTCTCTGAAGCTTATTCACCATCGTGACAGGGTCAGTGTGAGGTACAGAGTACATTTCATCTCCTCTCCTGTGGCCTCCCACTCTGCCTCAGTCTGGGAAGAGGAGCAGATCTTCAGCAGTGCTGTGTGTGCTGGGAGGAGGGTGCTTCATGGCTGCAGGGCCCAGCCCTGGGAAGAGCTCAATATCATGGGCCACAGGGGCACCCCAGGCTTTTCAGCTGTGCTCAGGGATTGCATCTTGTCATGACTGCTGAAAAAACATTACTGCTTCAAATGTCACGTATGTGTGAAGTAAAAGCAATGAGGTGCATTCCAGAGACTGTGGGTACTGCTGGGAAGTCCCTAAGCAACCAAGAATTCAGACATCTCTTACTAAACATAGCCTGAAAATTCATACTTCTCCATCTTCTGTCTCTTTTACTCATAGACTCAATGATTGTGTAAAGCACTTCATGCAGGCATTGATAACACAGCTGAGTAGAGCCCAGGAACCCACATTTAGGAAACTGTGCTCAGTTTATCAGAACAATGGGATTTTTTTTCACTTTCTGGTGTCTATGACACCCCCATCATTTTTTTTGTGAGAGCCAGGGTTTAATCATATTGTATCCTGAGCTCTCCAGCTGAAACAGAAAAAGTTCGGGGGATCCCATGATGTTTCTGCCTGAGTGATACATGTCTTTCTTTCATAGCTACTCATGTGGAAAGTAATGGGGGAAAATCAAAGTGGTTCATGTAAACTCTAAGGAAAAATGCAGTCCATTATATCCAGGCACTCATAATGTAGAGTTTGGGTGCTTCAATTTACAGAGAAAAAACATCACCTTTTAGTCTGAGGGTGAGGATATGGAAGACAGCCTCCAGGGATGCAGTAGATACTGCAAGCTGCTTCATGGTATTAGTACGTAGTGATTCGTCATATTAAAGAGTTGTGTGCCACAGGCCTTCCTCTGGAAATCATGGGTCTTTTTGTAATGGAAGAGAAAATGGGTTTGGGAGGCCAGATTTGTCCGGGTTTCAGTCCTTTGCTGTCTTGAGTGAAGAGTTACTCCATTGTAACTGAGAGCATAATCTAGGCTGCTGGGTGTTGATTTTGGTTGTTTTCTCCTCTTATGGCAGAGAAAATGAGTGGGACAGATATATAGGTTAATTGAAAATACCCCAAAGCTTCCTCTTGTGAGCCTTTTGTGAAGCGGCTGCCTTGGCCAACCTCAGCACAGGGGCCCTGAGTCACACAGGCACTGCTGGTGGCCCTCGCCTCTTGTTGGCCCACTGGGAACTAAGGGAAGCTTGGCTCCTTGTGGAGAACTTCAGGAGATCCACTTTTCTCTGTGGTTTCCTGCTCTGGGGCCTGACAAGACAGCTCAGCCAGCAGCTGCTTTCAGAAAAAGGGCTTAATTTGTGCAGGCTGTGGAGGCTGGAAGAGACTTCAGGCAGTGGCAGGAGTCCCTTGTCGGCCCTGTCCTGCTGCCTGTGCCCACAGGTGGGAATGTCCCTCTGAGAAGCTGCTGCCTGGTTCTCCTTGCTTTCCGGCCACCGAGCTGTCCTGTGGCACTCCCTTTTGCAGCTTCCTGGCGGGACTCTACTCCTCTCTTCTCCTTTCAAAAGAGGCAAAGCTTTTAGTTCTGTCTCCACATTCCTTGCCAGAAAAGCATGAGGTGGAGAAAGGAAGTGGAGGAAGAAAGTAGCACTCTTGGATTTGGCATATATTTCTGGGAGAGGATGTAAGGAAGACTTGACTTTTTTTTTTATCAGAAACCTCAGAGACTGAAGGAACTTTGCTTGGAACAGCTTTATTCCCAGAAATCTACTCGAGCACTGTTCTTGCTTGCTAATTAATGCCTTAGCTGATAGTATTGAATAGTGTGTGTGGGCAGGAGCTGGGCTGCAGTTGTTGGTATGCATGTGTGTTGGCTGCATGACAAGCTGAAAAATGCAAGCCATGATAACAAGGTTCTTAACCTCTTCCTGAGACAAAACTGCTGTTCTGTTTGCCTTTGACTAAATTGCACATTTTTTGTTTATTGCCAGATAGACACAATTTCACTGGAAATCAGGACACTGTATCCTTCTGTACCTGAAGATGCAGAACAAAAAGCAGAAAATTTATTTGTTAGAGAGGTGAGTATCTAATATTAAATGAAACCAAGAGTTTGGGGGAGGCTTGCTATGTTTATAATGAACATCTTTTTTCTTTTAATATGTTTTAGGTGATTTGAATCAGGTTTGAATTTTGAAGGCCAGTAGGAGGGGGGAGGGTTAGCAGCATGTCTGCAGTTGCCTATTGTGAGATGTTTGTATCTAGAAAAATTGTAAATGCACTGAATCAGCCTGTCATTGTACTGTTTTCCAGCTGCATTCCCTGTCACCACTAGTCCACTGATATTGATGTTGGTATTTTTACATCACTGCTAATGATTGGTGATCTGCATGTGCTTTGCCTTTGAAAATATTGATATCTTTCCAAAAATAGATAACCAATTGGCACTGGTTTAGACTCTCAGGTGTTATTACAAGGTATGTATCTCATTTGGAGCTGTATATATGAGGAATAGGTGCACTGTGTGAAGGGTGCATAGGGGTTTATATTTATTTTAAGTATTTAGAGTCTGTTTTACCTTCATAATAGAAAGTTCAACAAAATTCTTCCATGACAGTTAGAGGCCCACCAGGAGTTTGCTCTACCTTTAAAAAACCCCTATGGTTGTATTGTTTCCATACCTGATCTCAGATTGTAGGAGAAGATTTCTCATCCTGCTACCTCAGGAATATTTTGTGTTATCACTGGTTTTATCACTTTGAAGGACTTTAAAGGAGTTGATTGCACTGTTCAAAGGAATCTACTTTAGATGGCTCCCTGAACCTTCCCATCTTTCATTATAGATGTGAAATATATCTCACTATTTGCATTAACAAAACAGGTTTATGAAACCAAATTTTCAGTCAACTTCTAGAAGGAGTTTAATTCCGAGCACTGATAATTGGCCCATAATGTGATGGTTCTTGGCCTTTTTTTCACCGGTTGGGATTTTTCATGCTGCACTTCCTGGTCTGAAAAAGTATTTCATATGCACTATAACTGCAAGAGGAAACTGTGGAGGAAAAGTCAGTTGCAGACAAACACAGAAATTAGAAATCATGAAATCCAAAATTAGGCAGAAATGTAGCTGTTGAATTGTATGCAATGTGACATTTTACAGGCTGGCCCTATTTCTTTTCAGCAGGTCTAAAAAGAGCAATAATAATTTACTGCCAGCTCAGATTGTCTGAACTTTGCCATCTTTGCTAATCTGGCAGCAGTGTTAAAAGATAACAGCTTGTGGAGTTATCTACCTTCCCAGAAGTCTCACTGCCTTTCAGCACTTTGGGGTCTGCTTTTTATTTTAAAGTTCCACAAGTTGCAAGGCCAGCACTGTGCTTATGGCTTTACAGAGAAAGTGGTGGGTCTAAAAATGGAACACGGTGCACAGTTCCTGGGAATCGTTACAGCTGAGCACGCCAAGGGGATGCTAACAGCCACCTTGTAAAACACATACTGAGTACATCTATTAGCTTTCTCTGCAGTACCAGTGAGCCAAGAGGAGGGGGAGAGAGGAGCAAAGCAGTGGAAAAAACCGGTATTACTAAGCCTGTGCATGGAATAGTAGCAGGGTAAAGACCCTGTTTTAAAGTAGTAATGCATGTGTTCCAATTTGCCACAAAGCCAAAAACTGTGTGTGTGTGTATATATACATATATATATATATATATATACACACACATAGATATATATACACACATACATATATATACACACACAATAAATTAAACCCCATGGAGAGGATGGTTTCTAGTCCAAAATTAGGTGAAACTGAGCATGGGGTTCTGTGAAGATCTGTGATTGTAGTCCCCTGCAGCAATTGCAGAGATGTGTACTGCCCTAGCAGTATACATCTCTGTTGTGTTCCAGGTAGGTGTAGGTCACTTCTGGATAGATGTGCAGGAGTGGGATTGGTGACCTTCACTTCTCTCTTGGAACTGTGGAAAAGCCAACACTTCACTTGCTGAAGGAGTCTTTCTTCAAATATAGCATGATGTTTTGAACTGTATGAACAGTGAAGGTGTCCACCTTGTGCACACTTGACTGACTGTTGGTCACCTGGACTTATGGCAAGCCAGGATCAAATGCCTAATTCCTGATGAGACTCTGGGGAATGTACAGCTCATCCTGCTGAAGCCATTTTGGTATCAGCTGTCTCTGACTGTTCACTATCTCAGTACTTTAGCAAGGTGAGACAAAGACATGGAGCAAGTTGTTGAACTTCAAAAGAAGGGTCTGATCTTGGAGGTGAAACTAATTTCCTCCATGTGATGCAGTGTGAGGACATGGTACTGAAACCGTTTCAAGACCTCAGATCCATTATCTCTTGTCTGATTCTTCTGGCTGCTTGGTGGTGTTCAGATGGTCTTGTCTACAAGATGAGGTCATTTGTAAAGGATTGTCAGAAATCTGTGATAATCCCTTAAAATCCTGGCTGTTTCTTCCTGGCTTTCCCTCTGGTGACTATAGGAAAGCTTTTCTTCCACCTCGAGCTCTTTCATTGCTATAGCCCTTCAAGGATGAGGGGATTTTTTTCCCCAGCCCTTACCAAAATCCATACAAAGGCAGCCTGGGGACTTGATCAAGTTTCCCTTCCTCAAGCAACCATTAAACAGTACTTAGAGGCACACCAGGAGGACTCAGTTGCCTGGACAATATTGGTTTATGGATCCAAAAGAGCTGACAAGCCAGATGAAGAACGATGAGGTTGATGTTGCTGAGAAATGCTTTCAGTATCGATGGCATTTGATGTGGTCCACCTGTAGTGGAAGGTTTGTGCCTCTATTCGTCCATTCAGTTCTCGTAATACTGCTTTGTATTCCTCAGGAATGCAAAACTTTCCCTGTTCGTGATATTGAAATGTTAGGGTAGTGGGTGAGGCAGAAGAATTGCCTTTAAAAAAGATGTCTGACCATCTGTGTTTTTCTGAAACTGTAAAATGAAAATCTAAAACAAAATAAAACTAAGGTGACAAATAAATAAATAGTCCCTTAAAAAGTATTTTTTGCCTGCAAAGAGAATAGATCATTTACATTTTATGATTAATACCTGAGTCTCTTTATTAATTTATACCTAAGTATTAGCTATATTTTAAAGTTAATACTTTGTGAATTGGTTATTCCTATACCTGTAGTTGTATTAGGATGTTTTCCTTATGGATTTTTCCACTTTAACTTTTCTTAGGCAGGATCAGCCTGAGGAACTAAATTAGTTAGAAAGGAGAAGTTTCCAGGAACTTTTAAAGCCAGAATAAAATTGTCTTCAGTGGTTTGTTGTTTTAAGTATTCCTGACTTCCTTTATCGTGCTGTTTCCTTCCAAATTCTGAATTTTCTCTCTCCTCACAGGGTCTGCTGCATGTCTGCTGCATTTATGCCAGTCAGCATTGTCCTCATGGTCCATAATTTTGGCAAATAGAAACATTCACTTCATAAGACATGAAATAAAATTCTTCCTTTTAGACAGTAAAAACATTCCTAATATCACCTTTCCTAAGTCTGTATCCTGAATTTTCAGAACAAATGGGAATTCTTGGGATTTTCCCCACATTTCATTTGAAAATACAAGGGGATAGTGCACTTGCTATTCAAAGTTATATTTCATTTGAGGAACTTAAACTATCTAATTGCAACATATTTCATCAACATAATTTATTGGTTTGCATCGAGTCAGTATTTTCAGGAAGAATGCAGGTATGTGCACACAAATAAATGCTGTTTGTGTGTGTGTAGGAATTATCTGTAGGAAGTAAATCCTAGGTAGATGTGAAAAAAATGCAGAACATAAATAAATATTAGCTGTCAGCTCTCCTTTATGAAATGAGTTTAAGCCAGATGATCCTTCCAAAAAAAAAAAAAAAAAAGGTAAAAAGATGCTACCTGGATAAGTTTTTTGGAAATGTGTTTGCAGAGGGGCTGGCTGCATGAATGAGGAGGTGCAGGAGCTGTGCAAGGGCAGAAGGAGTGAGCTTCCTGGGTGAAAAACACATCAAAATGAAATAACAGTGTAGGAATATTGAAATTTCATTTGATGAATGATGTCGTTAATTTGTAGTTAACTTTGTCTATGATAATACAGTGTTCATGTGAGTGTCTCTGAACTTCCCTGTGGAGGTTTTCTGGATACACAACAGGGAGCTGTCACTTGTAGTAAGCTTGCAAAGCTCTTGCCACTCATTTGGGGGAGTTTTTATTTGAGATTTTGCTGGTTGGGTGTACAGGATCTGTAAGTAATTATGAAACATGAGTTTTATTAATCACAATGTGAAAAAGCAACAGCCTCCTGTGCAACTTCTCAAAGTGGTTATGTGTCTACAGAGTTGATTTCTGAGGCTTTTTGATTTGCAGGCTAATCTGCGTTGTTCTTACCTCTTTCAAAATCAGACTAAAATGGGAACTCCTGTTGACAGTGACACCCAGAAAGTTTTGTTATTGCGCATCACAGTGTAAATTTCCCCATCTTCAAAATCTAAGCTTTTTCAGTGCTTGAAAGAGCTGTAGGCTCAGGGCTAGACATAGATTATTAAAGGGTAGTGAGTCTTTCAATAGCACAGAAGGTAAATACCTGTTAAAAATGTTTGATGCTTTAAAATAATAGTGTGTTTCAGTGTTTTGGCTTGTTACTTGGCTGTGTCGCTGGACTTTACTATAAGTGTGAACTGTTATTTTGGGAACAGTTTTGAGAGCCCCAAAATGAAGGTGCAGGTTGGCAGCAGCCACTCGTGCTGCTGCCATGCTCATTGCGGATATGAGCAGTCTGGGGCAGGCCTGGGTGGAGGGCTGGATTTCCACCCAGGGTGATCACAGCACCTTCCACCTCCCCAGATCCCTGCACACTTCCTTCCTTTAGTTGTTGCAGCTGAGGTCAGAGTAGGGAGGGAAGGCTCTGTGAGCAGGGCTGTGCACGTCATGGGGCAGAGCACAGAACCACCTCTGCAGCTTCCTTTCTAGCATTGTGGCCACATCCAGCTCCAGAACGTCTTTGCTTTCTGTTTCCAAGCTCTTGCATGGGCTTGCCCTGCCCTGTTCCACCTCAGGAACAGCCACTCTGCCAGGGTGAGTGAGGGGCCAGAGTTGCTCTGTGCTTGCAGTTCCTTTGCAAGGAGCCCAGTTGTTCCATGAATGACTTTTATCATATGCGCATCTTTTTTTCTGAAGACCACATACTAGTGCTGTCTAAGGATATAAGCAGGGAAGTTGTTTGTTTTATTTATGTTTCCCTCACTTTCCCCTTTTTTCTGGTTTGGTTTGGTTTTTTTCCTCCAATAGGTTCCTTTCCATTGCTGGGTAAATCTTTTTTAAGTGTCTTTTTCACAGTGGTAGCCATCATGCTGTCATCACCAGAGCCAGAGATAAGAAGTTACAGGTAGAAAAAGCCTGCAGGATTGTCTGTCTCTATAAGATAAAATTAGGCCATCTGGACAAAACCGAAAAACAAACAAAAAAACCAAAACAAACAAACCAAAAAAAATACCTGAGTTTGATAGAGTCCCTGGGAGTGGGCTGTGCTGCCTGCCTGGTTAACAGAGCAGTAGAAAGTTCATGCAAGCATGTGCCAACCCTCCCACATCCCAAAAACTTCCATTTCTCCGTCTATATTTTTCCTCCCCCACAGTTCACTTGAGCTCAACAGCCCCTGCATTGGTGGGTCTGTTCTTTGTCAGGAACAGTAGTAGCCAGCTCTGGCCTCTTCATAAAATCTCTGCCTCTAGAAAGATTTTTCTTGTTCATCAAATCAGGTTTGCAGGTATTTTTCCTCATTGCTAAAACTTAATTTCCAATAATGATTTTCAATTTTAAAAAATAATTCTAAGTCAGTATGGTTAGCAGAAGTATTTAATTTTTAGTTGGGATATTCTGAAGAGAAAATCTGTACCCTTTTTTTGGTGTTACTTTTTAGTGAGATCTAGTTTCCCCACAGCGAGCTAGTTCAAGAACAGTGGTAGCTGTTGCATTGGGTTGGCTTGTCTTTTGTGAATTTACTGAGTGATACTTGAATGTGCTGCTTTGTCGCCTTTGATTTTTATTTTGATTAGCTTTTTCTTGGAGGAGCACAATAAACCTTTATAGTTGCAGGATAAAATACTGTGGCCTGCTCTATATGTTATTCACAACTGCTTTTTTGAACACACTAGCCTATAATGTTTGCAATAAAAGTCCACACTGAGAGTTCTCTGTGGGCTTTAATTGTATCTGTTAAGTAAAATACTTAGTAATGAAAGTACCACAGGGGAAAAGTGGTCCTTTCTGTAGAAGGTTCACTTGGTTTACATTTGTCAAGGAAAAGGGGAGTGATGTGTGAATTGGAGATTCTGTGCTCGCCCTCACAATGCTCTATGAGCTTTTCATTGGCTTATGTAGAACAGAGTATATGTTACCCTTGTAAAAGTATTCTTATGGCCCATGCTACTATCACATAGTTTTAACACAAGCACAGGAGCAATAAAGTTGTTTTATGAAGCAACATAGAACAGTTGGGATTTAGTGGCTGGTTTTATCTATCATATCTGTAGTCAAAGGCCAAGTGCAGACAATGCTGTAGAGGTGTAGGAACATGGTTGTCAGGGGTACCTTTGGGCCTGACCCTGCCAAGTGCAGAGGGAGTCAGTTATAATGCTACAATATTATCTTCATTCCTGGAGAATATGTCATTATACGTCTAATGGTCACACTTTATTCTGCATCCTGTAAGATAATGAGGTCTTGTGTCAGATGAGAAGGTAAATACTGGATCCACATGGAATGTGTTTACTGCCTTTGGTTGTGCTGAACTGCCAGGGAGAGAAGTGCCTATAAATGTGCACCTACTTCCTTGCCACCTTTTCCACACTCTAAACCAAATAAAGCTGTCACAGAAGACTCTGGATACAAAGATGACTTCCTAAAATAATTTATGGCTACATACTCTGCATATTTTGCCCAAGATTTTTAAAAAGTGGTCTGCTAAGTCAGTGCTGAGTAATTTAGACAGCACCACCGTTAAGTTGTCAGCCCATCTCAGGTTTGCTCCAGCAGCCTGATAATCCCCTCTGTCCCTCTGAGGCAGAGACCACTGTGCAAGCAATGGCTCCCGTGGGCACTCCAGAAGAGGCAGGAGTGAAGAGAGGGAATACTCCCAGTTGAAGCAGTCAACCTTTTTATAGTAATTTATAATTGTCCCTTTATTCTCTTTCTTTCTACTTTCTCTGCATAGCTTTTGGTATTTAGATACCTTTGATATATCCTTTATTCCATTCTGTTTGACTTCTGGAGTCTCATGCCTTTCTGTGAGACTGTCTTCACTGTTCCCACCTCAGATTTCTTTCAGTGTTGCTGCTTCTTTCTCCACCCTTTTCCTTCCTGATATGCCTGCTTTTCCTCCTTGGGCAGCAACTTCTACTGTTGGGTTCTAGGCTTGATTCCTCCCTTCCTTCCTTTCCATCTCAGGTGGGCTGGTGCAAATTTTATGGTGGAGTGTGGGGAGAAAATAATACAACACTGGGGTAAAATCTTCAGCATACTGTACAAATATCAGTTTGCAATTTATACACTGTATAAAGAATCACTGGGAATTCTGACATGGTGTCATTTTTCTTGTAGGTGTGTACCTTAGCAATAACTGTACGTATTTCATGCATCTTGTTGCCTTTCAAAATGTCATGTTGGGTTTAACTGCGTACATAAAAGTTCTGCATCAAATAAATTGTACAGATATTCTGCTCTACTTGACAGCACAGCCAAGCCCTTCTGTATAGTTCAGGTCTGGCTTCCTTATTTAAGGGAGATTGATGTATTAAGAACACTTTCCAAAGGCGAATGCAAAACCAGCAAGAAAAATTTTAGATAGCAGAAAGTACATGATGACGTGACTGAGCAAATTCAGTGTGGAAGGGAAAATGAGACTGGTGAAAAATTATAGTCCTGTTAATATATTCCTGAATGTTATTGAGAGGTTACAGATCAATCCTTAAGGGCAGAATAAGAAGTAGAGGGCTTGTGCTGCAACAAGGGGGAGTAAAAAGAATAAAGCAAATGTATTTAGAGTGGAAGGCTTAGGTAATGAAACAAGATGCAAACAAAAACTGTATAATCAATGTCCATGGAGGAAGTCAGGCCTAAACTAGATCATGTCTTTTGAAGCAGCAACTATATAATTTAATGATGCTTCCTAGAAAGCAGATGAGAATCAGTAAAGCATGTTAAATTGCTATCAGCTCCTTCCTCCATCGTGTGTGATTCAGTGCATTTGATTTTAAAGGGAAATTGTGCTTCAAAATATGGAAATATATGACTGTGGCTTTCCTTTAAGAACTGTGCACCCAGCTCTAAAAGAGAAGAATATGTTCTCTAGCATGTGGGCTGCCTCAGAACTTTATCAGTTCTCTAGCCTTCTTGAGTCTAAACATTTGTAGTAATTCTATTGTTGTTGTTTGTGTTTCTTCTGATTAGGCTTGTAAATACTACAGTTCCCACTGGCATGTTGTGAACTACAAATATGAACCCTATTCAGAAGATTTTCGACACTTACCACAGTAAGAACTCACATAAGTTCTCCTTTTTATTATTTTTTCCCTTTAGGCTTGTGTCATTTGCTAAGCTTTGTCCATATTTGCACTTTCCTTTGTCTTCTATGCTGTGCTTGTTTTACCATATTTTTAGTGTCTTGCATTTTTAAAAAGGGGAAGCAAAGGTCCTTCAGAAAAGTTCAAGACTCTGCAGAATTCACTGGTATCAACAAACTCCATTAGTGCTGATTCAAATCCTTACAAGCGTATTTGCGTATTCAAAGCACAGTTGATACAGGAGAGGTGGCTTTTCATTTTCCTTAATAATGCATAAATGTCACTCACCTTTCACTGGGATTAATTCTCCTTTCAGTTACCCTGTGTAACAGAAAGAAGGATTTCAGTGCTTTGTAGCTGCCTTGTACAGGAGAACTGGGTGCACTGATGGTACGAGGCTACAGAGATGTGCTGGTGTCAGGGTAAGGGGCATCCTTCCTGTGCTTGGGGGCATGAAAATTGCTGTAGAAGTTCTGGGAGGGGCAGGAATAAGTTCCTTGACTTGAGTGGAAAGAAGTTAAGACTCTGGTGCTCATTCCTACATGCGTGAGTTCCTACTCATGCTCTTGTTTCTGGAAGGTTTGTGTCCTGCCCCTGAGGAAGGCTTTAGAGGGTAGTTAACAAAATCACTAAGTGCCAGAATGAGCTGTTACTGCCTCCTTTCCTGGAATTTGAGTCATTAAAATTACAATACTGGATGAAAAAGGTTTTTACCTGCACATAATGAAGAAATGGATGGGTGCTCCAGGCTTGGGTTGGATGGAAACTAGTACTAACTTCATTGCTTCAGGAACTGATAAACTGAGTCTTATGGCCCAGTTAGATGCTGTGTTCAGAGGGTTTTGCACTGCAAACCTTCCCTTAGACCTGCATTTGCTCTTGTATGTTGGTATTTTTATGAACAGAGTACATGGTAGTACAAAAAGCCATTAAGAGCAGTTTCGCTAATCAGAGATTATAAACATACCCTTTCTTAAGTACCCAGCCTGCTGATTGGTTTAGCAAATTAATGCATTTAGTGCTCAAGAAAAATGTTTGTAGCACAGCAGTTTTCCATTTAACCTTAAATGTCTTCACTCTTATGAAATATGCATTGGACAGATGTGGGTGCATTACTGTGCACAAAAGTACGTTTTAGCTGATTACATACATCCTCTTCTGCGAAGGATATTTTAGTGTGGTGCTTAATGGGATTTGCTTTCATGGGTTCATGCTCGTGTCTTGCATCTTACTTCCCCCCCCCCCAACCACATGCATTGTACTGAGGATTATACTGACACGAGATCTTGTGTCTCTTAGGAATGTTATGGGTGCCACACTGGTTGAAATTTTAGATGCAAAATTATAGCAGGAGTTGTCTGCATTTTGTTTGCTGAAAGCTGCCATGGCTTTTGAGCTTAACATACCTTTAACAGATCTGGTTCGAGGTCTACCTCATTTCATATTGTTTCCAGCCTCTTCAACCTTAATTTGCACATGCATGTTATGAAGTTTGGTGTTTGAGACTAAATCTTTTCAAGAAAGATAAAGTGGCCTGATATGTCTTTGTCATTTTACTGTGTCTCACTTTTGATAGCTCTGGATGCCCAGTTTTTACCGGTTTTTGTTTGAAGAGATCTGCTGTTGTACTTTCAGAAATCTGAGCATGTTCTTATATCAATCCCTTTATAGAAAGTCATTGTATTGGGGAATACTAGATGAGTGTTAAGTGTTTAGCTTTACATCGTGGGAAAGGAATATCATTTACAATGCCAGATCTAACTGTGGCTAAAGTAATTCCATTCACTGAGGGTGTGCTGAACTTCCCTGTGGCCTTTTCCATATAGAAATATAAATATTGGGGCTCAGCAGCTTTCAGCAGCACTGAAGGTCTTCATGCTTGGTTGTGCTTGAGGCCATGCTGTGCTGGGTCACTCAGTTGTACAACATGGCTGCATAGTGTAGAAGACTTTTCTCTGAGTTACTCTTTCTGAATCCTGACCCTTTCTGTTTGGAAAGCAGTTGCACTGTGATGCTGAGCACCTGGGGCAGGCAGTGAGTACTCAACATGCCCACTGCAGCAGTGCTGTGGCACCAGGGCAGAGCTCAGCACCATGTGCATGACAGGACCAAAATATTTAGGAATTGCTTTAGTTTTTCTCTGAGTGTGTTCCTCCTTGGAGGTTTTTCTCAACGCTTTCTTACTCCGTAAATTCCTCTCTGTGAGCTCTCACTACCTCTTTTACACCATGTTTTATGCTTTGTGGTGTTGTGTTCTTGCTTCATGGGCAAGTAGAAGGGTGGGAGATTAGGGATTGCTTAGTGTGTGCTGTGCTGACAGTCTGTCTGGGAACAGAAAGAGTCATTAGCAAAATTTTGTCATGAAAGAGCAGCAAAGAGAACAAGAACTGGTATTTCATCATTTGTATAGAACTGTTAGAGCTTCATAGTCTTGGGAAAAATAAAGATACATGTGGCTTAGGAAAAAAGTATTTTAAAAGTGTAGTGATTTTAAAGGAGGCAATAGGATATAGCAAAAAGTGTACTGACATTGCCATGGAGGCTCGGGATGGTTACCTCCCTGAAATAGCCGGTACATGATTTGTTTTTAATAAATAAACAAATAGATAAATAAATAAATACTTTTTTTCCCCCCCTCCCAGAAGTGAATGTAGACCAGAGAAACTGCCATCACATTCCTTTGAAATCGATCATGAAGATGTGGATAAGGATGAAGTATGTATTCTGGTTTTGGTGTGGGTTGGGGTTTTTTCCGCTGGGGAAGTTATTTATTGCTTTAATATCAAATAAAGAATGATAATGGAAGGTCATTATCTCCTATAAAGTATTTCATATTTTTAATAGCTCTGAAATTAGTGGAACAGCTTTGTCTCATGTCATCCTGTGTATGGGACGGCTATTAATAATATCTTATTTTAAAAGGAATGAAAGGGTGATTATTAAGTAGATATTCACACATTGCAGGTTTTTTTCATCTTGGAATTCAGAAAACAAGTCCATGCAATATTAACCATGTCTTCCATATAGGACACAACATCCCACTCATCTTCAAAAGGTGGTGGTGGTGGAGGAGGAGGAGGATTAGCAGCAGGAGTTTACAAGTCTGGATGGCTTTATAAAGGGAATTTCAACAGCACTGTAAACAATAGCATTACTGTTCGGGTAAGGAAACAACATTATTCTCTCTTTATTCCTTTTGGATTTATATTCCCCAAAGAGGCACACTTTCTGCCATTGTCATTTAGCTGTTTATATCTCAGGTTTGATTACATTGCTTTAAATGATAAAAAATATTGGGGCTCAGCAGCTTTCAGCAGCACTGAGTTTCACAGCATATTTCAGTTGTCTGCAAAATAGTGTGATTGAAGTGCAGTCAGGAGTTACCTGTTATTTAAACCTTGTGAATAAAGTATCAGTGACAATAATTTGCAGTACAACAATTTTCATGCTTCTTCTTTCCCACCATTTCAGTCATTCAAAAAGCGCTACTTCCAGCTGACACAGTTGTCGGATAACTCGTATATTATGAATTTTTATAAAGATGAAAAAATATCAAAGGAGCCAAAGGGATGTATTTTTTTGGATTCTTGTACGGGAGTTGTACAGGTAAGTTCCAGTTTATTTCATTGTAGTGGTTTGGGTGTAGGATGCATTTTAAAAGGCAAGTGGAAGAACACGTTCATTAACAGAATAATGGTCTCATTAGCAGTTTCAGGAAATGAAAGCATCAGTGGTTTTGCTCTTTAAATTGGTGCAAATGCTCAGACTGACAAGTTATGAAAAACTACAGCTGAATTATGGTAGCAGACCATGCACACGCTCTTTGTCCATGGCAAACATGATAAAAAAATATTGTGAAATGTTTGTGCGGGGGGGGGGGGGGGTGTTTCACTGAACTTATTTTCTGAGATGTCAGATTTTACCTCATGCTTACAAAGAGCATGCTTGCTTGTTGTGGGGTAAAAAGATTCAGGTTAAAAAGCATCACCTGTTGGCCAAGTGTTAAATTAATCGTGTATCCTGAGCCTCCTTGAGGGTCATCACTTTTAGAGATGATAGAGAATCTTAATGGCATCAAGTAGGACAGAACCTTATTGTTTGTTTGCCAGAAATGTCTAAACTAACCTTTTTTTTCCCTACTGTTCCCCTAAGACAGTGTCATTAGCTTTTTCCCTCCATCTTCTTCTTCCTGTCCTCTCATTCTATTAATATATTTTTCTTTTTGCTTTTGTTTCATTCTAAAGAAGATGTTACCTTGAATGGTATGTGACTATTGACTGACCTAGCCCATTGTGTCACTAAAGAAGGAAATGCCTTTTATTTAATTCATACTTTACTTAACCAGTAAAGGTTGGTAACAGTGCCAGGCAGGCTGATTTGAGAGTTGCTTTGACAGAAATCTTTCAGGTAACACAAGGGAAGACCCCTGATAAACAAAAGGTTTTCTTGGTTGTGATGTCTCTCCTTCACCTCTAAAACCCTTTGGAGCAAGAAAAATAATCAGTTCCCAGTGATTCACTCTGGGAACAAGTATTTGCTGACAGTCCCCAGCTCTGTGGGCAATGGCCATTTCCCCTGTGCTGTTCAGAAGGGTGTCTCTTTTTTCAAACAGGTGTAGAACAGGGTGGAGAGAAGCATGTAGGACAGGGATGTTTGCCAGTGTCAATCCATTGGCTTGAAAGACTCTCACAGGTAGCTTGGAAGTGTAGCAGAAGCTGTAGAGGAGATTCTTACAGAGAAATCCTGTTTAGAAATTGCTTGCTCCTGCCTGGTGGCAGCAAGTGTTGCTTGTAAGGTGGGTCTCAGCCAGAGCTCCAGTCCAGCCCTGTAGGGTGTTGTTATGTACACATTTAATGGTATCCCAGGGGTGTCCATTCTGCTGTGTTGTTTCTCATGACACTCCAGGATAACAGAAATGCCTTGACTGCAAGTTTTCTGCCCTTTTTCACTAACTTCTGACAAAAAAAACTCAAGAAAGCTTTGAAATCCTCCTCCCCCTGAGCTTTTGACAACTGCTTTCTAAATCTACAGTGTTCCTCCAAATTGTCCTAAACTGGTTGACCGGTGGGTTCTCCTCTTGCCTGTCCCCAGATACAAGTTTCTGTGATTGTTCTTTGATTGACATTTAGTATGGGATTCACAAATTTGAGCTATCTTCACTTGCAAGAAGTTAGAATCTTAGCCAAAGGGGTACTAGGGTGAATATCATCAGCTGCCAAAGTCTGTGATGGACTTGGAATCATAGGGCTCAAAAACAAAACCTGGCTTAGAGTTGCCATAAACAGGGAGACCTGAGGATGTGGAGAAAGAGTTGGGTAAAACTGAATTTTTAGTGAAAAAATGTGATATGTACATTGTGATTTAATGAGTTTTCATACATCTATAAATAATTTAAGTCTCTATGAATGACTTTGAGCTCCTGTTTGATAGAGATAGAATATCAAAATTGTAGTAAACATCCCAGAGGAATCATCTCCAGATAAAATAAAAAGTGCTTCCAAAACAATTCTGTTATTTTGGAAGAATGACCCTCCAGGCATTAGACTTAGCCTGATGTTTCATTTATAGCTCATTCATAGTCTCTTTTTTGAATCTTGTATTATTTCCTTCTGGAAGAAATTTTTGAACTTGAACTTAAGTGTTGAAGATAAGAAGTCAAGGTATGGAAGGAGTTCTGTAGAGGAGCAAACTGAGAAATGGTACCTTGTTTTTTTTTCCTGTTAACTGATTAGGAAGGTAAAATAGTTGGCCTTAGATTCAAAACAAAGACTTTGCTGTAGATCTCATCTGCTTGCCAGAAGTCTGAAGTGCAGATGGAAAAGTGGATATTGAAGTTTTCCTGCCCTGCCTGATGTTCTTAAGATTCAGCATGCAAGATGTATTGCTGTATTAGATAATGTCTGGTAGCCTTTCAGTACCTGATTTAAAGATCTTGGCCATGTCTATGAGGGGCAGTACATAATATAGACAATAAATGCATTCATTTTGTGTTTCAGTACCTGATTTAAAGATCTTGGCCCTGTCATAAGAGGAAGTATATAAAATAGAAAAGAAATGCATTAATTTTAAATGCTTTTGTCTTATCTGAAGTAAAATTGAAACGTAGCATTTTTCTTTGTAGATTATGCATAAACTGGTGTACATAATCCACTTTACAAATAATCTATCTTTGAAAGTTTTGAATGGCCACTACCTAAGATTCTTGGCATAGTTTTGTTCAACTTCTAGCTCTTGGTCAGGCCCTTATGTTATATGATTTTATACATACGTAACAGGTTTTAATGACATTTTAGTCCTTGTTTTACATTAGCTTGAATGTATGATTGGAGAATTTGAGTGATTTCAGGATCAGGATAAATAGTGAACACCCAAACCAATTGCTGCAAAACCCAAGCCTATTCTTACCCTGTGTTTGAAGAACTAAAATTTATAACCCTGAAAGAATATTCACCTTCATAGAGCACTTCAGAGGAAAATTATTTCCTATCAAGAGAATTTCCAGTAGCAGAAATAGAAAATAGCACACATGCACACATATATGCACACACACAATCCCAAGTCGGTTTGAAAAGGCAAGATTTGTCTGACCCTGTTGACCCAAGTAGCTCCAGAAGAAGTAGTTCAGTCTTAAGTGATTCCTGATCTGGGTCATGACATGTAATATAAGAATTGGAGCAAGTGATTAGCAACAGATTGGGTAGGAATCTTCTAAATAATCTTTGCTGCTGGAAAAAAATGTTCATGGAACTTGCTTCTCAGTGTCCTGGGTTCTCCTCCTCCTCTGCTAATCACTATCAGATTTTGCCTCTGTTCCTCTTAAATATCACTATCATCTCACCATCTCTCTTAGAAGCTTCTTAATAACTTGTTCATATAGGACTGTGCAGAAAAATAGTTACAGTATGCAGAACTACAGGAGACCACTGTCATGTTATTTGAGACTGTTAAGGAAGAAAAAATGGAGTGAAATGGCCAGTTATGGGGTGGATTTTTTTTTTTTTTTCATTTGTCAGCATCACTCCAAGGTTAAATCTGTCAACAAAGTGATGGCAATCTTCTGGAATATTGAAATCAAAATGGTGGCACTGATGTCCATCGTCAGTCAGCTTTAAAAGTTCAGTGAAACAATAGGGAATAGAATGCATTACTGTTCTCTCAGATACAAGCAAGGAAGAGAGAAATTGATGCAACTGCTTCCTTAAGACTAAGAGATATGTGCCTCACTAACTGGGTAGATTTGAGAAATGAAGCACATTATGTTACATCCCATCACTTTGTTTAATTTTATTGAGGTGTTTCAGTAACTAAGTACCTGTTAATTCTTATGACACAAATTGATAGACTCATCATCCCCTGCCGGTAAAATCTGGTGATACAGAACAGATCTCAGAACTCAGTCTATTCCCAGTATACTGGGCATTTGTTCTTATTTTGTGCTTGAAAAGGATAGCATTGCAATGACTGACCAGCAATATACCTCACCTTTGCCTCTTGTGAAAAGTTGTTGAAATCCCCTAAGTTGTTTCTAAAATCTAAGACAAAAGTAGACGTGGGAAGTACCCATTGTAATAGTTACTGTGCAGGAATTTGTCCTGTTGCAATCTTCTGGAAAGATTGTTCCCACTATCCCCCAAATATTTATATGACTTAGCAGTACTTTGGTTTATCTTTTTTGTGTCTGGTGTGCTGGTAAAGTGTAAGAGACTTGATTTTTAGAGCTGTTCTCTCCAGACCGCTTCAACTCGTGTAGCAGTGCTGCACTTTGTGACCAGAGGTCTTTTATTGTTCCACATGGGAGGTATTCCCTTCTGAAGTATTGTCCATCTTAGATTTCTGTGGCTAAATATAGGACATATGTTTGGCCATAGAAGCTCTTAAAGGCACAAATTGACGTAAATTTGTGTTAATATTGCACTATTTGGATTTTCTTTAAAGCCACTGAAGTTCGCTTAAATGTCATTTTAAGGAGTGGCCATATACAAATCCATCTTATGGATGACTTTTTCAGTACCTTTTTGTATTATTTCTAGTGTTTATTTTTATTTTCCTTTTGTTCCAACAGAATAACAGGCTTAGGAAACATGCCTTTGAGTTGAAAATGAATGACCTCACATACTTTGTGCTGGCAGCTGAAAATGAGCAGGATATGGATGACTGGATTTTCACTCTTAACAAAATCCTGCAAATAAATCCAGAGGGAACAATTCAGGAGAGGAAGAGTGCAGATCTCACTGATCTGAGACTTGGTAAGAGTGAAAAATCTCTTGTATTGTTGGGTTTTTTTTAAACAAGTGAAAAAAGTGGAACCTTCATATCAGTATTTAATCATTTTAACTGCCTGAGTCTGTAATGGATTCTGTACCTATTGATTTCTGACGAAGCAGCACCAGTCTTGGCAATCCCTGAACAATGTCAGCTAACTCCCCTCAGATCATTTTCAAAAGGCTGGAGGGGGAGGTAAAGCTGTTCCCACAAAGTCAGCAGGAGCAACGTGGCTCCATTCTGCATATGCAGCTCTTTTTCAAATTTAGTCCTCTCTGTCAATGATCTTGCTGGTACTTTGTGTTTTACTGTCCTGGAACTCTGAAAGTTTAAGAGAGTTTTGTGCTGGAGAGTGGTTAGATCAGTTCTTTTTCCAGCATTTTGCTTTCTCTAAAAATCTGGAGCTAATAATTAAAAAAAAAAAAAAATCCCAGCTGTGGTATATGGCTCTTTCTCTGAAAGCTTATTGACTTTTACTTCTTGCTTTTTTGAGCTTGCATATTATACTTTCACTGTGGAAGAAAGAATTGGATGCTCTGTTATACTGCAGTCTTCGTGTGGCAGTAACTCATTCCTCCACATAATAAATCCACATTCAGTTTGGATGAACTCCAGCTGAAATTCTAAGGCTGAAAACACTTGAAACCTTAATACAGATGTAGAATGTGTGTGCTCTGAGCTGAGTCAAAGCTTTGAATCCACATGCATCCGAACATTAGGGATGTTCAGAGCTAATTGAACTCTTTAGCCTGATGTTTATAATAAGTTCTAATTTTGGAAGGACAGGATACTCTTCATATAGCCAAAGATGTTTTCGTAATTTGGAGGCACAAGAGACTTGCACTTCAGAATCAGAGGAGTACTTTTGAAAATCCTACCCCTAAGGGATATTAATGAAACAGGAAGAAATACGTGCATAAAAGGTCAAAAACACAGGCTAACAGAAAACAGAAGTCTCTACTGGTAAAAAAGCTGATAACAAGCGCCAGGAATGTGCTATGGAGTTAACTTGTCAAAAGACATGAGGCTTTCTTGGCAAGAAGAGCCCAAAGTGACTGCAATGACTTCTTTCACATGGGGGAGTTACCTAGTGAAAACAGCACTCCCTGGTGAGCTGAGTAAAGCACAGGGCTTGTGTTTAGTGCTATTCTCTGGATCCATAGGTTTGCAGCTCATGGAGTCCAGACACTGCATCCCTCCCTTTCCCAGCGGGCAGGTAAGGTGCTGCCTGCCTCGCTGAATGCTCCCCTTACTGGGTATCCAAAATCTTTTGGTTGACATAAACCTTTGGTGTTGCATCAGAAGAGACTGATTTGTCCCTTTGTCATGGGCATGAATATTTGTCATGGGTGAATGTGTTGGATGTTTCACTGAGCAGTCAGGCCTGTTGTTTGGAAGCTTAAATATAGACTAAGATACAGTGGGCAACAGTGGAGATGAGGTTCAGGAGGACAGAGGTTTACATGAGCGTCGCTTCCATTTGGTAGCCTGATGAGACTGAAGGAGATAAAAAGAAATAACATGAAATATGGGGTTTTATCTTTTAAACGCAATGGTAATAGCAAGAATAATAAAACCATTTTGTGGTTTTTTTTTTTTTTTCTTCTCTTCAAGACCCTGCAGAAGTTTTGGTGAATTATGATTGCTCTCAAGAAGAGGCAGATTCTTCAGAGAACACCTTGCACCCAGACTTCGCGAAAGTAATGGATGTTATGTTTTTCTTTACAAGTTTAGTGCAAAGAATTTCCTAGGTGAAAAATGCCTGCCAATAGGTTAATCATTAATATTGTGAAAGGTTGAAAAATATAGCACAGTCTATTAAAATTGTTAGAGGCACAACAAATGACAGGAATAATCTTCTTTCTGAGCAACTCATCCTTTTGTTTAAGTGAGAAAATCTCCATCAGATGCAGAGAGAGCAGGTGCTCCACAGAGTATTTTGATTTAGACCAGGAAGGCAGTAAGGGTCTGGTCCCTGCAGTTATGTGTGAAATATTTGCTCATCTGAACTGCATTTCAGTAGAGCTTGGCCCTTGGAGAGCCAAGATTTCCTGTGTGACTGGCAAGGAAGGGAGCTCTGAAGTGCTCATTGCCTTTTGTAACTTCATTGAAAGATACGTGTGCTACCAGGGGGAGGCATTTTGTCCTCTGGAGCTTATAAACTGCTTCATGTGGATGAGATAATTGTAGATGGTGCTAAGAAGCTTTTTAATGAAAAGCTAGATTGGAAATGCTTCACTGCTTTCTCTTAAACGAATGCACAGTCTGTTTGTAGCCTTCTGCCAGTGAGCTGCTGTAGATACTGTCTGTCTACAAAGCCAAATGCTGTTTGAGGATGTTACTCACACAGATTTGAACTGAAAGTTGTCTATGCAATTGAGGACAGAATTTTACTGTAGATCATATTCATATATGTGAAGTGGTCACCTAGAATGAGAAAAAGAAAAAAAAATCAGATCACCAAACAAAATAAACACGAAACAACCAACCAGATAAAATGTGGTTTATGTATTAAGAGCAGCAGAAGTGTCTGATCATCTTGTTTGTGGATAGATTCTTTCTAATGATTTAGTTGATGCAGATATCTCAGAAGTATCTTACTGATATCTCAAAGACCACTGGTGCCTGCATGGCTATAGGAGATGGTCAGCTTGTTTTGTGATGCTTGTTTTGCCCTTTGTATGGATAATTCCTGTTCCCCCACCCTGGCTCTGTAGGCCTGGCTGCAGCAGTGTTCTGTGGCCTTTCCTTAGTCTGTGGCAGATAAATATGCTGATCCCATCTCTAAACCAGTTTACCAGAGCCACATCAGGGCCTACCTCTTCAGGTCAGGCCACAGGCAGTGCATGTTAGGAAGTCAATGTAGAGCTCTTGGTCTTGCTGGGCTGCTACTGCTGCTTGTTACTTAATGTGTGCTGGCAATGTCATGGTGTGGAAGATGTGAGACACTGAATGGGACCTGAACAAGAGAATATCCTGTGCCATGGTAACTAAGGGTTGTACTCAGTCCTAGGCAACCAGAAAAGATGGACACTCTGTTAAAAGTTCAGAGATTAACAATTTAAAAATTAGGGGAAATCTAAGTGCAAAGGAAGATTGAAGGAATTGAGCATGTTTAGACTGAGAAAAAAAATTCAGAGCTATCCAAAGGGATCTTTAAGGGGAAGGGAAATGTATAGGGCTTACTTTACATATTGGATAAGTGAGGTTAAATAGCAAGGAAAAAGTTACCACAGTTAGACATAAGGATAAACTTTTAGAAGGTGGGGTAGGAACGCACCAGGCAGCTTCAGGAGGTGAAATTGGTTTTGTCAGAGAGCTTGCTATTAACTTAAGCATGTGTCTGTCAGAAAGGAAATAGGTATGTGTGATCCTCCCTGTGGCAGAGGGTGGATGGGAGAGGACTCTCAGCCTTCCCTTTGGGTGACGCTGCAAGTCTGTGTGTCTGCCCAGCCTGTGAGTCTGAGTGCCATTTGCTGCTCCCCTTTCTGCCTTCCCCTGGCAGGTGTTTTTCTGTGGGCCTGGTTTTTTGGGGATTTATTTCCCTCATCTTGGGAATCTCTAAATTGATTTTGGTGTATCTTACTCAATGGATAGCACACGTGAACATACAAAAACTTGAATTACTTAATTGATCTATTTTTGGATTTCTTAAAAGTATGTCATGGCCTGAAAATCCCTGCTTCACAAGCAGAGTGTGCATGGAAATGCTTTGGGAAAACTGCTGCAGAAATGGGAAATGTTGTTGTGAGTGAAACATGGATCACTCATTTAGAAGTCTAAAAACTCTATGGATTTCTGTTCTTGTGCAGAAAACTAATTTATTATCTGTCACCACAGTACATCACAGAAACAGAAGAAACAGTGAAAGCTTCTCGGAATACAGAGCGGCTAAACCTGTTCTCTTTGGATCCTGATATAGCAGTAAGAGATTCTAAATTTTTTTTTTCAATTCTTAGAAGTTTAAAGTACAGGTGGCACGAGCTAACTGGGTTAGCTGAGCCAGGAAAGTGGTTTGCACTTCAGCAAGCAACTGGGTATACCCAAGGCTTCAGCTGTGAAGAGAGAGGGGAGCTATCTGTAGTCCACAGAGATTTCTGTACAGACTCTACACTTTGACTGCAGAATGGCTGAGGATGGCAGTGACCTCTGGAGGTCACCCAGTCCAGTCGAGCTAAACTCTGAATGAGCTTAAAACAAGCATTAAAGCAAAGTTTAACATTTAATGTGAGGATTCAAAGAACATTATTTCTTGCACTGAATGTGATTTAAATAGAAATTTTATTTTACTTAAAAAGAAGGCTTAAGTAACAATGGGATCAGTGTATATTTAAACTTGAGCCTGCTGTCAATCAGCTGCAAGACCTTTATTCAAAGTATTAAGCGAATTGAAATAGTAATGTGGCATATAAGTAATGGGAAAAGAGGGAAATGCCTGCAATCTCATTCTAAAATGTGGTGTTAATAATCTGAAAATGTGAGTTTTTTTAATCTATATGAGGAGATTAAAAGCTAAAGTTTCAGAAACAGTAAGTAAACAAGAAAAAAGTCTGTTCTAAAATTACAGGAAATCTAATTTGAATCCCTAATTCTGCCTCTGACATTATATATGTCCTCAGGCAATCTTTTTGGTTTGTTTCCTAATCTATAAATTGGGAGTAACACTCATTTACTGTAGTAATATGAAGATACCAAGAGTGACTTTTGAGGTTTTCAGGTGTTTCAGTGGTTGCAAAGACCTTTAAAAAGCTTACTTAGTTTTGGAATATGATGTTTTTTCCTATATATAACAAATTGCCCAACTTGTTTCAGGCATTGAATCCTCAGAAAAGGGAGTTTCCAGGGAGAGACTCAGTGATAAAGCCATTTGAAGAAAAGCCTGCAAAGAGGATCCTGATAACCTGCAAATCCCTCAGTTTGAATCTCCAGGCCTGTGTTACTGAAAATGAAAATGATCCCTCAACCAATGTAAGCTTTTCTTATTTCTCTGTGATTTTTCTCTTTTTTTTTTTTGTTTTTTTGTTTTTTTTTGTTTTTTTGTTTTTTTGGGTTTTTTTTGTTGGTTTGATGCTTGGGGGTTTTTTTCTCTTTCTGTACATGTGTTGGTTTGGAAAGAGAAGTGAAAGGAAAGCTGTCTCACACATGCATACTGCATTCACTCCTCCTCCCCTGACCATTCCTTTGGACTGAATAATGAAACTGATTAACTTTTCAATAGATATTTTGAAGCTGATTTAGATTGCAGACTTTTAGCTACAGTTCAGTGGAGAATCAAAAATGTTTAAATCCTTGAGGATTCTTAACAATTGCTATAAGAAGAACGAGTTTAAACTGCCAAGACTTATGTAGGGAGGTAATTGAATATCAGTTGCTGGTGAATTGGGGTTTTTTTGCTGGTTTTTTTTCTGAGAGAGACCAGGAACCAAGCAGATAAAGTTACAGGAGAGAAGGCAAAATAGAAAGGACAGGATGTTTCATCTAGTGGAAAAGTCCAGCTAAAAACAGGACAAAACAGAAAATTTTGCTTATTCTTACTGTAAAAAAAAAAAGGGGCAGGGAAAATTGGGATGTAGATGTTAGTCTATAGCTTTTAGTTAGTTCTCCTCTGAAGCAGGAAAGTTATGAGACATCAGTGTCCCAGCAACTCCACTTTCATATATTACATATGAGGCATTGATTTTGTTTGTTGATTTGTTTGTTTTTCATTTGAAGATGACCTCTACAGTGAGTGCAAATTCAGCATGATGTAATCAATATCTTTTTTTGGCAGACTGGAATAACTGTTTAAATAAAGTCACGATAACTGCACCAAGGGCATGCAATATTCACTGCAGAGGCTGAAAAAGCATAGGACACTGTTCCTGTTATGCACTGCTCTTTATCTCCACAGTTTTAAGGTTCTGATTTCTGGACAGCTCAGGTGGTGTTATTCTGAGGCTGATTTATTCTGTTAGAACTGTGGATGCTCTCTGAAGGTTACTTTCAGTCACAGGACTGAATTCCCTGGTACTCTGCCATAGGATAAGTGGGCACTGTCAGAGTGGTTTGAGTGCTGGTTTCCCAGCAAAATGGAACATGTGTTTCCCACAGAATAATACACCCACGCTTTTGTGTTTGTACCAGTAAACATTTTCCATCCCCTGGCATTTGTCATCTTTGTGTTGCATTTCTGACGATCCCTGGAAAGCCCACACTCACTCTTCCCTCTTTTATAATGACTCTGAATCTGCATTTTAAAAATCCTGCGGTGTGTTTACTGGGACTCTATTCATTTACTCTAATAATTAGTTATCCAGTTGCTTTTGATTCTGTGAGTTTCTAAGCTCTCAATTCCTCTTCTGGTACCCTGTTGACAAAAAAAGAAAGCCCCTAAAATCACATGCTTTGAAACTAACTTGGGCAAGGGCATGTGTGAGTGTTTTTAATGTATCTCATAATTTGTAAATAATATTTGTTTACTTTCTTTTTTTGTAGTTGCAGAAATCCATTAAAAGACAGACCTTACCCTCATTCTCTCACTTACCCCTGTATTATGTTTCTGGTATTTTCTCTAGGTAGAGCCTTTCTTTGTGAGCGTGGCACTGTATGACGTCAGGGATGGCAGGAAGATCTCTGCTGATTTTCATGTGGATTTGAACCACACTCTGGTTAGACAGATGATTTCAGGTTCCTCGTGTCTAGTAGAAAATGGTGCAGTTGACTCAAGTATTGACTCAAATGAAATGGAAGAACCACAGGTCAAAGGGTTCCCAGAAGAGTGGCTGAAATACCCCAAACAGGTACTCCACGTGCGACTTGCATGGCTTAGTGACCTGTGTGACTTCTTTAGAAGGATCAGTAGTATTCTTTTTCATTGGAGAAGTCATGTATACTACCAGTGGTTCTTGTTTTCAAGAAAATGCTTTTTCATGTGTTGGTTGTACTCATATACAGCTTTCTGAGAACCCTGTATAGACCATTTATAATCAAAACTGTGATAAAAGTTAGTGTCTCTTATTTAGCGAAACCACCCATATTTCCTGTGCTCTTTGGGTCCATTTTCTGAGCTCTTCCAACCAGCCAGACAAAATCACAACTCAGACCAACACCTATATGCCTAGATGCTGCAATAATCTCAAAGTGCTTTCACATTCTTGCTGTTGCCATAAGCTGTGTGCTGAAACAGCAGCATGTGTTACTTTTCTCTTCCTTTCATTCCCCTGAGGAATGACTGATTTAGGCCAGCTTTTAGGTGCTGCCCAAGAGAGGAACAGTTAGGTTAGACCATGCTAACATGGTCATACTGCTTTTTGACTTGAATCAGTCTGTTTGCAAGGTGCTGCATGTGCACAAGTTGACTTCAGCACTAATACAAAGATTTTCTTTTCTGTCTGTCTGTGTTGAATAAATCAAGATAATAATCCTTAATACTCGTTTCTGGATTTGGTTTGTTACTGTTTCCATGAACAGAGAGCACTGGCAGTATTTCCTTTCTCCAGTACTGCTGTATATTTTTGAACTGTTCTCTTTTATCCACAGGCTCTTTTCTCCATAAGTAATCCTCACTCTGAGATTGTACTAGTGGCAAAAATAGAAAAGGTGCTTACGGGAAACATTGCCAGCAGTGCCGAACCTTACATTAAGAATCCTGATTCTTTTAAGGTAATGTAACAGGAACATCAGTTCCTTCTCTGTAGCTTCTGTGTGCTGGAAGCTGAAGGCATCGCAAACCGTACTGACGAATCTCAGCAGTGTGTGGTTGCTGAACAGGACAAGCTCCCGGGAGCCCCATGCTTCAGAAAGCAAATGTCCAAGTTCACTGACTGAATGAATGAAGCTCCATTTTGCCTGCAACATGCAAAACCATCTGTGGTGCATTCCTGTGCTGGTTATGCCTTAGTACAGGGATATTCTCTTTCAGCAATCTTTTAGAAATTATGAGCTAGGGAACTTTGTACATGAGCAAAGTTGGCCTAGGCACCTGTCTGTCTCTGAGAGCAGGCACTGCACCTGCATTGGGTAATTACAGAAAACCGGAACAACTTTAATGCAGTTCTGAATAAAGGAGTGGTGAAAGGGTTTAATTTGTCAGCAGCATCATATTCATCTTGTGATGTCTCTGCTGTCCACCCTGGAACCTTTTGTTATGAACAATATCAGGCCAAATTATTGTAGTGATGCCGTAGCCTCTTCAGCTTGCATGTACTTTGTGCACCATTTAAGGTGTTAGAATGCTATTGATGAAATAATTCACATTTCCATTTTTGCAGTGGGCACAGAAAGTGTTAAAATCCAATAAACAGTTCTGCAGCAAGCTGGGGAAATACCGTATGCCATTTGCTTGGTCAGTGAGGTATGTACTCATTCTTTTCATGATTTTAATAAGCATCTTATTGCTTATTCCCTTGGACTTCTATCCTTTTATTCTTTCCCACTTTTTCTGCCTGAAGCTAAGCAAAGCTTTCTCTCTGGTCCAGGACCCCAGAATATCCTGCAGTTTTTTTGTTTCATTGCCCTATTTTTCTCACAGCTAAACGTCCGTTACTTGCTCATTAAATGTTACTGTGGTGGAATCTTTTCTTCAGGTGTGTAGTGAAGTTGCCAGGGAGCAGCAAAGGTAGCTGATGAAATATCAATTTATCGTGAGCTCCACCATTCATTGGGTGCTAAAAATTGCCAAAGAGATGTTAAAGTCACAGTTCTCATAAGAATTTCCTGCAAAGAGAATTGTGGTCTGAAAGAGAGTTGCAGTGGCCACCTAGAAAGTAGGTGCATAGGTGTGAAGCTCTGTTCTTGTTATGATGCCTGTCAAGTTTTAAGAAAACTCTAACCAAGGACTTGAAGTGCTTTGGGGGTAATATTGAGGGATTATGGTTCAGGTACTCTTGCGTTTTTTGTGGTTTGTAGGTGATGGAGAACTTCTATTTTCTCATTTGGCAGGTCAGTTGGGTTTTATTGCAGGTCAGTGCAGTGGCAGTAATGGATTTTTATTCTTTCTCTCTCTCCTCCTGTATAATTTTTTGCTGGTCTCACCTCAAGATTGAGGCACCCCTGTGTCTTTTGATCCCCTTTTAGCAAACATGGCTTTTTTTTTTCTTTTTTTTCTTCCTTGAAGTTTTGATGTAATTCCTTTCTCTGTCGTCTCCCTTTTTTCATTCTCAGTGTTGTTTAATTTCTTCAACTTACTGCTGCCCTGGAATGAGAGAGCTTCCTAATGGAGACCCTCCTGTGTGTCCCTGTGACAGCTCTCCTTTCTTTCTGCCATGTGTAGAGCAGGGAATATAAATTTTTATATTCCCTATAAAAAGGAAAGCTTTCAATTGCCAAGTGAAAACATTCCTCCTTCTCTGTGGCTTCTGTTCTCACAGCAGCAGGCCAGGTGGAGAGCTGCCTAAAGCTCTCAGTAGGGAAAAAGGAAGAGCAAGTGCTGGGTGAAAAATTCGTGTTGTGGCATTGCCCGTAGTTATGAGAGAGCTCTGTGGTGTGTGCTTCTTCTGGGGAGCACAGAGCTCCAGAAGGGCACAGTTTCCCATGACATGTGCAGAGGAAAGCCTCTGATTTTAGAATATGGTGCTTAGATGGCAAAGAAGGAAACATGCAGTGAGGTATGGCCATTTGAAGCGTTCATTTATTTTTTATTTATGTACTTTCTTTCTCAATATCCAGTAAGAACAGGAGAGGTAAGTGAGTGCTCAAGAGAAAGGCTGATAATGTGTTCTGATCTGTCATTCCAAGCTCAAGGATGCTCATAAATATTTGCTATGTCTGTGTAGCTGGAGGACCTTCCATCAAAATCATATTGATGGGTTGATAGAGACACTTTTACCATGTAACAGACTGTGCAATGGCAGGTGGTGCAGGCTTGGCACCAGACTGACCTGAAGCTTCCTATTAACTCTGTCTGCCTGCCTGTGCTCTGTGGCAGTACCATCAGTGATAACGTTCTGCAACTCAGCCCTTGCTGTAGCTATCTTTAGGTGTCATGATGATTTTAACTAGTTTAGGGTCTGGCCAGGCACTCATGCGTATAAAGAAGGCTAGAACATTCTTCCACAGCTTCAGCAAATCCTGCCAAAAATAAAATACAGAAAGGTTTTCTTCTCATTTTGAAAGAAGTGTGTTTTCCTTTTATAGGATTCCCCAAGCGTCAATCCCTTGTTGCCTTGTGGTGAGAGGGAGTGGGCAGGAGCAGGATTTGGGCTGTGCCCCACTCCCCTGGTTCTCAGCTGCTGGGCTGTGTGTTCCACAGCTGTACTGCCCAAGTGCATCACGGAGTGTGTGCCTCAGCCCAGAACTGTGGCTGCAGCTCTGCACTTGCTCTGCCTAAGGGAAGTCTTTACAGGCATGAGTGAAGTTTGCTGTGGCCTCTATCCCTGTGAGGCACAGAGCACCCTAAATGCCTGTCAGGCTGAGGGGCATTGAGAAAATATAAATTCCACACTCATTTACATCTATTTGTGTATTAACATTGCTCAGGTCTGACTTTGGTAAAAGCGGAGTATAAAATCTATTTCTGTTTTCACAGCTTGAAAACAGAAGTTTCCACATGAGGCTATCGCGCTACAGGGGGAAAAAATGGTTTGGCTATGATAAATAGCAAGACCCTGGGTTTGGAAATGTGTTTTCCAGTTAGTTCATTCTGGCATTAAGCACACTCCTGTTTTTGTGTGGAAATTTTCCCTCCTTAAAGCAGTTACAGATGGCCGCAGTGCAATTTTTACGTATGCATTCAGCAAGCCAAACTCTTGACAGCTGAGTATTGCACATGTGACTGAAACTCTTAATTAGCTCCTGTGGCACCAGTTTGTTAGCATTGCTCAGAAGCATGACTCAGGGTTCTTCCCTGATTTCCTGCTGGGAAATCTGGTGTCTGTGTGCTCTCGCAGGTATAATTACGCTATGTGTTAGAATTACAGTGTGTCAGAGTCTCGTATTCCTGCCAGAACTGCCAAAGTTTGCAAATATCTGCCTCAGCTACATATTGTAGATGTGGGGCGAAAAACTTCATTCACAGAGATTAGTTTTTACACTCTTACTCCTTCAAACCTTCTCCACCCTTGTAAACATAATGTTTTGGAACCTAATATTTGACTCTTTCAGCAGCTTGTGCAGCTGCTGGTTTGGTTTAGCCGCTGTAGGTTGAGGTAGCTGAAGGCAGTGAGACTGCACCGATTTCCAGTAGCTGCAGATCTTTCACTGAATGTCTAACCCTGGAGGTGAGCAATTTTCCTGCAAATCATAAACCACTACTTCAAAAGTACTTTTTTCAAAGTTAAATGATGAACAATGTGTAGGTTTTCTGTGCTCAGAGAATTTTTTTAGGATTGTGGACAATCAGGTAACAGTGTCAGAAGAGCAGAATCATACAAACACTTTAAGTACTGAGATGATGTTACAGTTTCTTTAGTGTAATCTATTAACTTGCTTACCTCTAAATTACCACTTTCAGAATCTCTTCAGGAGTTTAGTTCTGTGAAATGTTTCTTATTAAAACATCTCAGTAAATAAGTGCCCAGCACTAAGGCATTGTTAATGTATTAGACTAATATTGGACCCCTGGACTGTAGAAGTTTTTAAAGCATTTCCTTGTTTTGACCTGACAGTTGTCATTCTCAAATGCCTTCCGTATGTTCCTTGTGACAAGGAGCACTTTTGTTCTGCCTGCAAGGATCTAGCAAAACATGGAATTGCAGTTACTTGACTGCAGCTGTAACACATTCAATACTTGCCGCTCTGGCAATTCTTCAGCTTTAATAATTGCGGGGAATGGAGACACTAGTACAGTTTTCCCAGTGCATAAAACATACCTTTTTTAGAAGGATTATCTTGTTTTCAATGGACATCTAAACTACTCATGTGGTTCTAAGAACTTTATATAAATTGAGTACTTTGTGTAAGCTGGAGAGATGAAAAATATTTCCATTTTGTAGTAGTTTCATGCCTTTAATTTTGTCCTGGGTGCATTATTTCAGTGGGGATATGCTGCTGAACCAGTCCTAGAGGTAGAGCGTGTGATAGCCAGGGAGCACTGATACTCTGGAGCAGTGGTTGTAGGCAGGACGACTCTGTAAAGCCCTTCTGACTCCAAACCAGAGGGGAGGAGTGCGCAATCATGGAAGCTTTTGGGTTTGAAGAGACCTTGAGGATCATGATGCTGTGTTCCTGAGCCTCCTGAAAGGCAGTGCTCAATACCACTGACCCAGAGTGAGCTATTTCCAGCTTCATTTCCTCTTCACTTGTATTCCCAGCCCTTCCTTGGTGAGTGCCCCTACACTCTGCTGCACTGAGCAGGGGTTTGTTCGGTGCCAGAGCCTGCACTGTAATCAGTTAATAGTTTCCAGCAGAGCCTGGTTTTGCTCAGCATCACATTGCAGAGCCCAGTGGCACAGCGGAAATCACTCACCCAATGTTTTGGTCCTCTCTGTTAGTCTGGAGGAGGAAGCAGTGCTGAGTCCAAGAAATATCATAGTGTCACCAATACTGTAATAATTATTAAATCTTTTTTCTTTCCTTTTTCTTTTTTCTGACAGCAGTTTAATAGAATTTGTAGAGTAAGTGGTGGCTGCCAGAAATGAGGTCTGGTTTCTCCCTAGTAAGCTTTTTGACATGGTGTATTGGTGTGGACCTTATTCCCTCCAACAGCTGGAGGCAAAAATCTGGTAGAAGAGAGTTGATCATTACAGTTGCAAAGAACTGAAATAGGGATGCTTCTCTCAGTTAATTAAGTTAAGATACGATGCATTTATACTTATTCTTGGGATCCTCTTCCAAAGGTTTGCTCCGTTATTTTGCATCTGGCAACAATTTGTCCTGGCATCAATTCTTCTTCTCACTGGCAGTGGAACAGAGAAGTAAATTAAGGAAGCAAGATTGGCCAAATGATTCACAGAACAGCACTTAGTGTCAAGAACATTTTACTTTTGTTAAGCAACGATTTTCATACTACAGTTGAATCCAAGGTTGATTAATTTGGATGGCTGTTACGTTATCTGGTCCAGCCAGCATGTGTGACCCTTGAGGATATACAAAGGGCACTGGAGTGTCTTAATTAAATCCTGCAAGTGTCAATGAGCAGGAATGGAAATGTCTGGAAATGTCTTCCTGTGCACACAACAGCTGATATTTATTGTTCTCAGTTTTAGATGGTTATCCTTCTTTTCCATTTTGTTGGGCACTTTGTAACTGGTTCATCAAAAATTTAGTTGGTGCTGTCCAAACTTGTTTTGTGGAGGAATGCTAAGCCACAGTGAGCTCGTGTCATGCTCCTGGAGGACACAGGACAGATTTAATGCACAGGAGCACTCATTGAGGTCTCTAACCTGTGTTTCTTTATGTGGTAGGAGGTGGTGGTTGAGATTTGACAGCTTGCTATGATTTCTGTTGTTTAAAATTATAATGATTTTCCTTGGATAATAACTTCTTGGATGAAATTACCTATGGATGAAGCCACCTATGGATGCACAGAATTCTTCAAACTGATTCCTTGAAATAAGGAATCAGTCTCTTTGTTGAAGTGAGGAGTCGTGTCCATGATGGGTGAGAGGCTCTCACTCAAACCAGGTCTGAGGTCTTTGCAGGACTGGGATTCACATGGAATAAACTGAAATTGGCTTTGCTCCTGCAAACATAAAGTTTGGCAATGCTTTCTAGGGTGATAATCTGCAGAGAGGCCATGAATTTCTGTAAGAATTCATATCACAGCTTTGTTAAAAGATTACAAGACAATTTCAAATGCTCAAATATATACATACATATATATATATATATATATATATATGGATGAGTGTTTATAAATATGCCATTTTTCCTTCTTTATAGGCCAGTGTTTAAAGATAATCAGGGAAATGTTGACAGAGACTCCCGATTCTCACCTTTATTCAGGCAAGAAAGTAATAAGATTTCCATGGAAGATTTGATTAAACTAATAGCAGAATACAGAAGGTAAGGAAAAGTTTCTAATTTGCTTTGAAGCTTTATAAAGCTGTGCAGAATAATGGTTGCTGGTTTTTTTCTTCATTTAACACAATGTGCCAAAGTGGCCATGTTAAATTTTATTACATTAGTTTTTTCACATTAGGTTATTACCTGCCAAAGAGTGCTTGAGGTTGGACTTTCCAGGAAAATTGAAACGTCATTTGGCACATTAAAATAAATGTTATTATAACCTAAAATAGTGATTGCTTAAATCAGCTTTTATCAGGGAAAGATGCAGTTGAAGTACTCAAAAAGAGAACATTATCTCAGGGGAAAAAAAAACGAGAAAAAAGAAAAAAAGCATTTTTATAGGTTTCCCAGCTCCTTGCTTTTGTTTGCTTGAGTTTCCGTGGCAAACTGAAGAATGGACATCAGAAGTAAAAACCTTCTCCAAGTGTTTTACAGTCTGGAAATTACTGAACAGAGTTTTGGCTGAATAGTCTTCCACACAGGTATAAATCAGGTTAATCCTAGAGCAGGGTCTGTGTTTATACTGGATAAGTGACATGAGAATTGAACCGTGTATTTCTTCTTGTCCCTTCTACTCTAAATGTGCCTAAAAAGGAATTCATCTAAATAATTTCTTTTCCATTTATATTAAAAAAAAAAAATCATAGAAAGATTGACTGTCAGCCATGGGGCTTGGATTAGGCCCTTAACTTCTTGTGCCATCTTGCTGTTACTGGTCAGGACACTCTACTGACTATTCATTAGTGTCACCACTGCTGTGTTTGTGTCTCTAAAACATCTTCTAGACAAAAGAGATTTAGCATCATAGTTTTGGCACTATTCAAATTGCTTAGGCACAAGGAATATGTCTTGGTCCCTTTTCAGCATGGTACTTGCAGAAGCCACAATGCTGTGAGCTCCTCTCATCCCAGTGCTTATTGAATTCCTTTTAGGGAATATTTTAGAAAGTAAAAGTAGGTAGTTAATTCTCATAAATTTTGCTTCATCACTTTCTTTGTCTTCTACAAAATAATATTGCTTGCAAAAAGAAGGCAGGAATGAGACTAAGAAAAAAAAAAAGAGACCACAAACCAAATCATATTTTATTTCTGCTGTTATATTTGATTAGAGTTTAATAGCAATAGGTGTATCTTAAATGTGTTTCATGTATATTTATATCTTAAATCAGGGTCTGTTTTTCATTTTAGATTAATTCCTGTGATGGTATCATCTCTATTGTTCTAATTTTCTAAAATTTTTTCATTTATCTCATTGCAGGGCGGAGAAGATTAGCAAAATACAGACTATACCTGGCTGTTTGGACATTGCAGTTGATTGTGTTCCTTTGGAACATCCAAGTATGATTCCACTTGAAAATTAATTATTCTAATTACATAGGCTATTGTCATAGGCTTTCAATCCATAATCATGCCTCGAGACAGTTCTGACAGAAGTGTCCATTGTGTAGGAAAATGTATGCAGGGGAGTGTTTTTGGTTTGTTGTCATTTAATTATGCCAGTCTTTGTTTCATCCTGTACCTGGCCAGATGCACCCCAGTTTTTAGTGCCTGTGAAAGAGGAGAAAGAAACCACACTGCTGTATCTGGCCTAGAGCCACTTTTCCCCATCCTGCATGGCTTGCAGAGCACCTGCATTGCTCTGAAGCTGGCAATTTCCTCTTGTACTAGGTTAGAGGGAAGTAAAATTTGTTGCGGTGTATGTGAGGGATCACAAGCTTCTTTCAGCTTCCTCACACCATATTGGTATTTTCCTGGGCATTATTCTATGATTTGAGGAAGGAATTTGTAGGCAGGGTCTGTCCAATGGCTTTTCCCAGAAATAGTTCTGGTAGCTCTGGACATCCCTAAGTTGGTGGCCCCTCTCAGCTTGAGTTCCCCATAAAGTTAAATGCCTCACTGATTTAATGACATAGGAAGAGAAAGTATTCTCTGTCCAGTTTTAATCTCTCCCAGTCTCGGTGACAGAGTGCTTATTTTCATCTTCTGTTTCTTGATCTGATTTCAGTTATCCCAATTACATCATGTATTTGATCTAGTTCTGCACTGCTCATTTCTTCATTTTATTTATTATGTTATTAGATAATAGAAAAACTTAAGCTGTTGAGCTGTAAAATTGATTAGAAGCAGTATCTCTCAGTACTTTCTGCAGAAATTGTCCATATACCAATGGGGCTCTTACAGCATTAAATGTCACCAAACACTATGTTTGTGTCAAAAGGGGTTACCAATGCTGTCCAGTTTAACTCAAGTGAGAAAAACCATTTGAGGATGACATATTGCCACTGTTCTGAGGTAATATGTAAATTTAAGGCATCTCTTTGTAAATAAAGGCAGGATTTTGCATGTTCCATCTCAATATTACTTACTCTTCATAGTAAGACTGTAAAAACAAACACAATATGTGATGGCTCTCTTTCCTTTTCTTTTGAAGACTGTGTAACTTCATCCTTTATTCCAATCAAGCCATTCCATAATGTAAAAGAGCATCAACCTACAGTGGAAGTTGAGGAATTCGTGCAGGAATCAACGAAATATTCTCGACCTTACAGAGTGTACAAGAACCAAATATACATCTATCCAAAACACCTCAAGTATGACAGCCAAAAACACTTCAACAAGGTACAGTATGTGACTGATTCAGGCCAACATGGGGTAGTCATACATTGCATGAACTCTTTTAGGAGTAATGGAGTACTTACAAAGGAGAGGAAAATGGTGATGTCACTGAGTTGGCTTTTCATCTTTTTCAGGATTTGCAATGATAAAATATTGGTACAATTTTAATGAGTTGAATCTATGGGTTAATTTTAAGTTGTACTAGTGGTGCAAAGAGAGAGAATGTGGTAATACCTTCTTCACAATTTTCAGAAGGGCTTTATGGTAATGACATAATGTGAGCAGATAAAAATTAATCTGGATAATTTTTGTAGTTCTTAAATGAAACCTGAGTACCACTTGTGTTTTCATGTGGTTGAAAACTAATTAAGGATAAGATATAGGTAAGTCCTGTCACTTAATAATCTGCTTCTACACAGTCATTTTGAGGCCTACCTTGCATTTTGCCAGTTTTTCTTGGAATTTTTATTTCTAGTGATATCACTGTGATTTACAGGCATTATAAATATTGATACACCATCTGCACATTTCTCCTGGATTCTGAAAAGACCTTCTTTCAGCTCTGTAGTTTGCCTGAGTTTTTATGGGTACCCCATTTCTGATCTAAGCTTTAATATGCTCCTGTCTCTCCAGGCACGGAATATAACAGTGTGTATTGAGTTTAAAAGCTCTGATGAAGAAGGAGCAAAGCCATTGAAGGTGAGCTGCAAGAGGAGTATATTCAGAGCATGCTATTTCTGAGGACATTACTTATAAAATCCAGGAATAAGGGTGATACTAAACCAGAACAATTAAAGAGTGGGTGTTGTCATCCATCCCTCTACATTTGCACTGTGGTTCTGTTAGAACCCAGCTAGTCATAGTGATTCCATTTTGTAGTGCTAGCTTTCTGACTGGTGGAGGGGAAGGAAGATAGTATTAGAAAACTGAACCATTTTTTACAGTGCATCTTGCTTATTCTAGAATTTACCACTTATCCTACATTTCTCATAGAGCTCCGGACACTTGGTTGACAAGAGTGATGCACAAAGTTAGAAAGACCTGAGACTTAATTCTTAGCTGTGCTGTTGCCCAAGGTCTGTTGCATAGTCCAGTTGTGGTCTGGTTTTCCCAGCAATAAATAAAATTGCCATTACTCAGTAATCAAGAGTGCCCAGACAGGACCTTGTCAGAAAAGAGATTGTTAACAGGGATAGCTTTTGTAACATTGGAAAGTCAGTAAGAGCACTGTATTGTGCATTGAACTGCATAAAAGTGAAATAGATTTTGTAAAGCTTTTTGCAGAAAACTCTGAAATTGATAAGAGCAAGGAACAAGTCTAAGGAGTCTGCATTGCTTAATTGAGCATAGGGTAATTTTCACAGAATCAATGGACTTTTACTGGAAGTGTGTATAAAAAAATCCAGGTTTGAGCACTTAATACATTTCTTTTAATATTTGATAAAGTAATGATCAATCTTTCATGATAGTGTTTTAAATGTACATACATATTAGATATACCAATACTAGTGTCTTCAGCAGAATTTCACAATGTAATGAAAACATGTTACTTTTATCAGTGTATTTATGGGAAGCCAGGTGGATCATTATTTGCAACGTCAGCTTACACTGCTGTGCTACATCATTCCCAGAATCCTGATTTCTATGATGAGGTCAGTGTGCTTTTTCTTTCATTAAATGTCTGCCAATCCCACATGTTTGCCAATGAGACTGAAAAATATCTGTACAGAATGCTTCTGTTGCAATGGCTTGTGTATCTGGAAGGGGCTGTGCTATGTTGATTGACATGCTGTCTCACGTTCTGTTTTTTCTTCTTAAATCAACTCAGTGAATTGTTCCTTTTGTAAGATGTTCTGAGCACAGTTAAGATGCTGTAAAATTAATTAGGAACAGTCCAGCTCTCTAAAATGCACGTCTGGATAACATTAAGGGTCCAGCTGCATCTCTGAATTTAATGGAAACAGTAAACATTATGATGAAGTGTGGAGCCAAGTGTCAGAACAAATCCCTTTCTGAGATATAAGATCTGCATCGGGGCATTTTTGTTGATCTAGTGGTCTGAACAGAATGTACAGTGACGTGTGGTGGCTGCAGCAAGGCATTTAGCTGGTGCTTTTAAGGATGCAGCTACAGAGTAGTTTATGTGGTGGCCTTTGCCAAATGTTAGTCGCACATGCATCTTTATGTTTCACCAACATCAAGTATTGATTCCCCAGGCTTCCTGCAGGTGAACTGAATTTCACCCTATCAGTGACTGGTGTGTTTGAGGGCCTGTGAATGTCAAGTCTCTGTTCTGGATTTCCACTACTGCTTTTTGTGTAGTGGTAAGACTGGCAAACAGCATAGAGTGTTTAGCCAGCATTTTCCAAACTGTTCTCTTAGTCAGTGAAATTTCCTTTTTTCAGTAAAAGTTTGCTTTCATAAAATTGCAGAGGCAAGATCAGTAGATAATCTACAACTAGGTGTGAAGTATGAATTTTAAGATTCCTGTTTAGGAACTGAGGTGGAACTTAAAGCATTAAATTTTTAGAGATACTGAACTCCTTGCTAATCCTTTACAAGATATGTTTTGGGTTTAACATGTCTGAAAGCATCCTTCATGTGATGCTAGTGAGCCACTTGGTTTGGGGAGATTACTTTAAATTTGAATGAGGAGCTGAATTCAGATGTTAATAGCCAATTTGGCTGGAAGAGGTGCGTGCACCTGTCCTAAATGTCCCTGGTAAAGCAAGTGCAGAATGTAAAAGAATGTAGGATGTTAAGGTGAAAGTTGTCTTAATCTCCATCTCTGAGTGCCCATTTTATATCTATGTTTATGGTATTAGGTTCTTACCCATAAGCTGATTTAACAGTGGAAGCATTTATCAATGATTTCTAACCCTTACTTTAGCATAGGATTAACTTGGATAAACTTCATCACAGCTCACAAGAGCAAAGGGTCATTTTTATTAGTTCTTATGGTAACGTGTTCAGATTAGTTTGTAGTTTTATTCCAGTAGGTTAATAATACCTGAAAACCAGTATGTAGGATTCATGGGTAGCATGATACGGGATTTAAGACTGAGCAGAAATCATAAATAAAAGTTTATTTTCATGTCAGCCTTTATTACTTGGTCTTTGCCATGAAATGATGATGAAGCAGTAGCAGAGATGTCATTTTAGTTTTTAGTTTGGTCGTCCTGAAAATACGAGCTTGGGGCTGGCTATTTTATGGCTGCTAAAGTGCAGGTGATCACTTCTAAGCAGAGTCCACCACTCTTTAGTTCTGTCCTCTTTCATCTTACACTCTTTCATCATTAATGAAATACTCCTCCACACAACAAAGTGGGAAAAAAGCTGTTTTAAGTGATAGATGATCATCATAAACAATTTCCTTAAGTGATCATTTATTACCATGGGGCAAACATTACCCAGTAAAGGCAGGCTATAGTTAGACCTCTGTGTAGAGAGATGTCACTCATTTAGCCCATCTCTGATGCCTGGTTTAATTGATTTTTAAACTAAAGTGAGGTGTAACATTTTACATTTCAGGTGAAAATTGAACTTCCCACTCAACTCCATAAGAAACACCACATTCTGTTTTCATTTTATCATGTTACCTGTGACATAAATGCAAAAGCTAATGCCAAAAAGAAAGAGGCTCTGGAAACACCAGGTACCTGTAGTAGAATTACTTTCAATTATAAATATAAATTATGTACATTCATATAAGGATTTCAAAGTTTTTGGCTGGATGTTACTGTCTTCCTTTGAACTTTAGAAGCTCTTTTTTCCAAAGAGTCCCATTTATTTGTTCTTGTGCACAGTGGGGTTTGCCTGGCTTCCTTTGTTGAAAGATGCCCAGTTGGCTTCCCAGGAACACCACGTGCCAGTGGCCAGCAGCCTTCCCCCCAACTACCTGAGCCTTCAGGAGCCATCGAGTACAAAGGTATTCATTCACACTTCCATGTTACTCAAATGGCACAGAGCATCCATTCGCAGGTGTTTTTCATGAGATCAGACATTTGCATTTTGCTGGGGAGTGTAAAGGGTAAATAGGGTTTCTGGTTTAGAAATACTGAATATAGGAACTAATACATGCAGCACTGGACTGAGCGTCCTATGTTGCTGATTCACAGGTGTATATGGAAAAAGTGTATTTTATTTATTCTACAATGTTGTAACTCCTCAAAATGTGTATCAGAGTGGTCAAAAAGAACTCTTTTCACAAACTCAGGCCATATGACATTCATTCTCCAGCTGATGTGCTCCACAGTCATGATTCATTCTCCAGTTTTGTGGTGTGATATCATATTTTCCCGCTGATCCAGTCCAGCTTGGATTATTTCTGCCTCCTTGTGTTTGTTTTGCTATTGTCATGAGGACAGGGTGGGGCAGGATCTGGTCCCTTGAATGGTAGCATTGGTCTTGTGCTGAAAAGTGGCTTTGTATTGCAGTGATGGTGTATGTGAAAGCACAGCAGCCAGGGCGGTTCATGCACACTCATGTGCAAGGCTGTGCACTGAAAATTGATGCAAACTTGAATAAGTAGGAAGTAGGTGGGGAAATATTTTTTTATTGTTTTTGTTTTAACAGCAGATTGGCAGTGATATAAAATGGGTAGACAATGGGAAACCACTTTTCAAAGTCTCTACTTTTGTTGTATCAACAGTAAATACTCAGGTAAGCCAGCATTCCTCTTAGCTCTATGACCTGCTTACACACAGGAAGTGTCAGGGAATGTCTGAAGGGGGGTTTAAAATCTTGTATGAATTTGTTTCTATAACATTTAAAGATTATTTCAGTGCAGAATGGCAAGATGCCAGCGATGGAATACACACTATAAGGATGAAATACACAGTTCAAGGAAAAATAAAAATTGCTTAAGATTATACCAACAGAAAAATTGTGGAATATCAATTTAAACAGCAAGAAAATAAATTGTAAGCACCAGGAAGAAAAAAAATCTGGCCTTTGAAATGCCTTAGATTGTGAGGGAAAAAATAATTATTCACAACACTGAAAAAAGATTAGTCAAAGCACCTGGAATTTAGCAAGCTGTGCTGGCCAATGGATTGGACTAAATAAATTGATTTTCTTTCTGTGACTCAGTATAAGATGGTGGGGACCAAGTGTGTTCATGGGTGTCACAGGTGATTGCTGTAACCAGTATTTGCTGTAACTGAATTCTAGTCATCTATAATATACATTAATGTGAATGTTTCCTATTTTAGGATCCATACCTGAATAACTTTTTCCGTCAGTGCCAGGAAAGGGAACAGGATCTATCTCAGCCTCCTACCTCAAAATTTATCAATTCTTGTAAGGTAAAGTAAGCTGCATCATGGGTTGCACTATATAGTTGCATTTAGGGCTTTCTCTCAACTCATCCCCCACTGCAGAGTTCTAACCATGGCCCAAGTTTACCAGGAGGCAGAGGGTCTGTGACAGCTCCAGTCAGATGGACTTGATGGGACAGATGTACTGCTGGTCACACAGCTGCCTCCCATCCCTTCTCATTTAGAGCAGGGCTGCATTTGCCCCAGCAGCTCTGCTAATCCAGCCTGTGCCAAAGCTCAGATCCCGTTAGGGGATAATGCAGTGTTGCTCCAGTAATGTCTGGGGAAGAGAGTTGTAGCCTGTAGAGCTGCAATATTCCTGCTAATCCTCTCTTGCCTTAAATAACTTCTATCCTTACCTGCTCTAAAAACCTGGATGCTATTCAAAGGGCTGCTCAGGGTATTTGGGGTGTATAAATCAAGGGTGCTTGTTGCCTGTCAAGTTCTGAAACCAGAAAGAACATCTTCTGCAAAGATGAAATGAATAAGCAAGAGCTGTATCAAATGTGCCTGTATTCAGTAGAGGTCAAAAACTGTGAGAAGGGAGGAGTATGACAAGCAAATTAGAAGAGCAGCAGGTAAATGTAAGGCCCTAATTCTTTACCTGTTCATGAGTGCTGAAATTCAGAGTACTTGCTGTGCACTATGCTTGTGGAACATTAACAGACAGATAAGCAAGAAAACTGAAGGTAGATGTGACTCTGTTCCGTCTCTGGACTGTGACTGAAACACCATGCATATGACATTTATTGTGTTTCCTTTTAGCAGTCTGTAAAATCCAGCAGGTGTTTGGGGGTTTAGATGTTACCATCATGTAGGTGCTTTCCTCCTTTCCTTCACTGTTGATGTTTTCCTGTATGAGTGTACCTTAATCAGATACAAGCTGCTTGGGAAGATATTTTTGCTTTAATAAGCAAAGAATAAGTTTCAATAAATCATGGTAGTTCTCTGGACAAATCTGTAAGGATGGCCACTACTTTTGTTGGTAGATGCAGGTCTACCTGCAGAGCTGGAAGGAGTGGCTTTGTTTGCAAATACTGTCTTGATTTAAAGAAGTTATTAAGGAGTGTGTTCACAAATCAAAGCATCAGTGTTATTTAAAGGTTATACCTCTAAGGAATGGAGTCCTTAATTAATTTTTGGAAAGCCATTGAGCATTATGGGCAAAGTTTAGGAATCCGTAAAAGCTTTACAACTTTCTAGACAGTAAGTTGGTCATCTAAACCACCAGAACTGCACTGTTCTTTATCTGCTGTTTGTAGTTTACCTTTTAAAAATATTCCAGTGAATTTATTAGAAAACAATGTTGTATGCAACAAGAAATCACCTATGCAGTATAACCCGAGACTAAGTAATCTTCCCCAGGGTATTTTGCTTTCATTTACAAATTGCTAGTACTTTGTTAGAAGTTCTGGAATGAATTGGAAATAACTGAAATTAAAACCTAGGAGAAATTCAAAGGAGTTTGTTTGTTTTTTATTAAAAACTCAGTATCCTTCTTGATTAGAGAAGATAATAAAATGAGAGTCCAGTCAGGTTAGTGTGTTAATACTTCTTTTTACCACTTTGCTTTTAACAAACATGTTTTAGCCACAACAAGTTGAGTTTATCAGATCTCTGTATAGAAAAAAGAAAGAGTTTTTGTAAAAATACTAGGAAATGCATGCTTTGAAAATAGTAGTTGACTTCTTTTATTGCCCTTAAATAGTATCCTTAGTGAAATAGGAAATTGGTTTGGGTTTCTCTCTTTTTTTTTTTTCCCCCCTTAAATCAGTGTAGAACAAAATACTGGAATTCTGAAATTTGGACAGTTATCTACAGTTGTGTTGATGCTCATATTTAAAACAAACTCCATGGGGAACCAGTTCTCTACTTAGTTGACCTGTTTTCCTCCTGCTGTTACACCAGTGGCTGCATCGCATTTTACCTGCTGAAGCAGGAAAGCCGCATGGCAGCTGTCAGCTTTCATTGCTTGTATTGAAAGTCTCTCGTTTTCTTTCTTACCTGCCTTACAGAATTTGTTGAAGATTGAGAAGATCCATGTCATTATGAATTTTCTTCCTGTAGTCCTGAATCAACTCTTCTGGGTTTTGGTGCAAAACAGTGATGATGAAGTTACAACGGCTGTGACCAGGTATCTGGATAATTCTTGTATGATGTACAGAATTCACTCAGGAGTGCAAATGCAGATGTTAGTCCAGTTATAGCTGCTCTATGACATTTAGACTGCAGTAGGTGAGAATGCTGTATCCCCCTCGGCACTGGGCTGTGCAAATAACACATGGAAGAGCATTGGTATCATGTAGCTGGAAATCGTTGACCATGGTGGACATGTTTTTCTGCCTTGAGGCAATCCTAGGGAAAGGTCTCATTCCTGACCAGCTAAGAGCTTCCTGACAAAACTGTTTTTCGTCTTTGGTTTGTGTGTGGTTCTGAGGATATGGAGTTCAGCATAGGAAGAGCTCAGCATCTTGCTGCATCCAGTGCAGAGTCAAACAACCAAGTCACACCGTTCAGGGGCATTTTTTAATTAGAATCTATCAGCAATAACTGAAAAGCAATGGAAGCATTTTGCAGAGAGCAGGAAAACAACTGCAATGATTTGCTGAGTCTCTCACCCCTCACATAATGAAGTTGTCTTTATTGATGCTGTTAATCAGGGCAGCAGGAAAAAAATACTGGCAAGATTATTATTATTATTGGTCTCTGTAGGAGGGCAGAAAGTTGTGTTGCATTTACTTTTGGCCATAGTATTGTTTTTGTTGTACTTCCTCCAGCAGCTAAACATGAGGACTACAATACTACTAGTAGGAAAAAATTACAACTGTCCTCTGCAACCCTGTTAGACTAATCTGCTGTCAATATTCTTTCTTTCCTTCCACACATTGTGCTTCAGAATTAGTTCCTGAAGAATGATTAGTTAGGGAAACTTAAAGGAACGAGGAAGCAGAGTTCCCTGTCTTAGCCTTGGAAGGCTAGAGTTTCAACATGCTTTATCAAAGGATCATGGCATTTTTCAGGGCAAAGTCCAGTTTTACCACAGCTAGGTACTAGGATTAAAAGAACCTTTCCTCAGAAGTGTGTGTGATTTAATCATTGCACACTGTTTTCAAAGGGGGAGAGGCAGCAGACCTTTGTTGGGGACACCTTTGTGGCCAGCAAATCAACTGATGTTAAGTCTAGAGAGAATGAAGAATTGTGTCCCAGGGTAGAATTTCAGCATCAGTTAACTGACTGGAAAAATGCTGTAGAAGAAGCAGCTGTTTAAAATGTTTAATGATTAGATGGAAAGGTAGAAGGATGTTATTTTTTTTTCATGCTTCAGGTTTTCACTATACACTCACCTGGCTAAAAAAAAAAAAAAAAAAAGGATTCTCAGTGTTTTTCTTGCATGTGTGGTGTCTTTTGTGCTGGTAGAGCTGATGCCAATGGGAATATGCATGTCTGCTGCATGTCATTCATTGACGTGTCCTATATATACGCACTGTGTTTTGTTCTGAATAGCTTGAAGCAGCTTGTGTTGAACTTATTAAAAGCAACAACAACAGAATGGGAGCATGGATTGGCTTATGTTAGAAAAACATTCCTTTTATACTTGTGGTTATTTACTTGTCTGGGGGCCCAGTGTCATCATGTCTCTGTCACATTTTTGTCAGAACTCATTTCAGTTTCAGATCAGAATAAAGGTAAAAAGGTCGGAATAGGCACAACTAATTCTGACATAGACTTTGTGTTTTGCTGCAAGTTTTACTTCTACTAACAGCAAGAAATGAGATTATTAAAAACACTTAAGTGAATTACAAAGCTTTTGGATCCAATAATAAGAATTGCCAGAAGTCACTCATATCACCAAGCTAGTCAAAAGGAGTACTCACATGTGGACCACAGTCAGGCATCTTATTAATCTATTTTAGTCATACTGTTACTATGCCTATCCCTGAATTCTTTAACGTAAAAATAAGATTATAAAATTGCAGAGTCTTTTCTATATTAAGTATTCTGAAAAAATGAACTCCCAATAATCAAAAGAATATGGCCAAGTTGAAGACTTCTTGCCCAGACTTGTGTTTTATGGAACAGGATGATCTCAAAGAAAGTACAAACTGAAGAGAAAGCTTTGCTGAAATTCTCAGCTTCGCGTAGTGCCTTTCCTGCTGTCAGTAGGAGCTCAGGTTTTGAGAGTGAGTGCTGGTGTGATCCAGGCGATTTTCTTCCTTGTTGCTGCTCCCCAAGCTGATTTGCACATGCTCAAAGCATCTGTGGTCTCTCCAAGTGTCCAGCCTCTCCCTGCTGTGCAGTACTGAGGGTGCTGTGCTCAGCCTGAGTGCTGGGGCTGAGTCCAAGGATATGAGCAGACAGTGCTGCAGAGGGACCTGCTCAGGCTTCAGCCCAGGCTTGTGCTTGTCTTTGATGAACAGTGCCAGCAAAAGCAAAGTGTCAGGAGATTTACAAAATTACAAAGACCTGAGAGAACTTAGCAGGTAGCATTCCTGGAAAAAGGTGCTCTTGCCTCTCTATTTCATTAAAGTATTCTAATTTTTGTTATCCCTAAGTATCCAAGGTCTCTATAAAGTTCAGTTAGTTATTATTTTCTCTTGTTGTGATGACAGTACAGTTATTATCCTTAACACTGGGTGCGTTTTGTTAAGCAAATACATATATAACAGCACAATGCAAGCAAGTGGAACATCCAAGGAATGACAGTTTTTCCCAGTGGACAGCTTTTGCACGTATTATTCATCATTTGGATCACATCCCTCATGCATTGTTTTACATGAGCTTACAAGAACAGGACAATGTGAGTATCAGGTATACTTTCTCTGCCTTATGACACAAAATAGCTCAGTTTTTGTTGTTGTTTTATCTTGCAGAGTTCTTACCAACATCGTTGCCAAGTGCCACGAAGAACAACTAGACAACTGCATCAATTCTTACGTGACAGTATGGCCGCTGTTGGAATGTTAATATTTTGGGAGGGATGGATTGGGTTTGGTGGTTTTGTGGGTTTTTTTTTTTTCCTGTTTACTCTTAGTTGTACTTGTTTGTAGCTTTTTCTGCATTTGCATCATAATTTTCTGCCACTGGTGACTGGGAGGCTCTGGTTAAGAAACTTTTAAAATCTTCTGTTGAGGACAAGCAGCTGCTTGGGTCTCTGCTGCTGCTGCTGCAGCTTCTTTTCCATAAAACACCAAGTTGAGCAAGCACAGGAGGGAGAAATTTGAGTGCATTCAGCTGATAACTAGAACTTATATTTTAGGACCAAAACCTAGTGCAAATGCACTACCACTGAGCTTTTAGGAGTGTAGGATTAGTATCAGTCTTTGTGAAATGGTGCTTAACCAAGAGCTTCCCCTGTGCAGGGCTTGAGAGAAGGGAAGGAGGAGATGACTACATGAAAGATCATGAAACTTCCGCTAGATAGATACCAGTGAGAGACATTTGATGCTGCTTGCAGTCTGCAGTACTCCTCTTGACTGTGATGAGATTTATCACTATAAAATATCTGGCCATCTGTGTTATACGGGTACAGGGTTGCCCTCATAAGGCAATCCCTCTGAATCCCTTTCAATCCACTGAAAAGGATCCACAAGTAGTCATTTTTATGAACGAGGTACTTGGTGCTCTTCACAGTTTCAAGATGGCTTTATGTCTCTTAGGAAGCTATAGCTTTTTAACTAAGCTTTTGATTATGAAGTTGATTTTAGTCTCAAGATCCCTTGTTTTTGCATGTGCTATTGTACATAAATTCTTTTCTCATCTGTGGATTTCATATTCTTGTGACTTTTCCCTATTTCCTCAGCCTTTTTTTAATCCTTTATTGTTTTGAAGAATAGGATATATTTAGAATATATATGGGTATGTATTGTGTATGGAGTTTGCTTCTGGACAAGCTGTGGTATTACTTAAAAAAACAAAGGAGTGGCCTCTTTAAAGATGATCTCCTTGTCATCTGTATCAGTTGGACATCCATCAAATGAGTATGAAAAGTGCTGTTGGCCATCAACTACCTCATCATCAGTACACTTGGGTAACAGCTGTGTAAGCTGAGAGTTTTATGAGGCAGTGTTTTTAAGCAGAAGCACACATTAACTGCTGCTACTGGCAGGGGCAGAAAAATCCATAGACAAGGGAGCCCCATTAAGGGTGTTACACTTTTTATTCCCTTCACTTGCCTTTGTTTTTTTCTCTCTCTTTTAATTGCAGTGGAGAGCGATGATAAATTTTGTTCTAGTCATGCTTGATGAATCAGTAACGAGAAAGTTGTCATATCTTTGAGTGTTATGTTTGCTGACTTATCTGTGTATTTCAAATAGCAGAATAAGGGAGAATTTAAGGTTATTCAAAGAGTTGAAGGAGATATTGCCATCACTTTGTCTCTTGTCTTGCTCTAGTCAGTGGTGACAGAACTCATGGAGATCATGATAGCAGTGAGAGATCCCCCACAATCATGGAAAGAAACTATGAGAGACAAACGATTGTGTGGAGTGCTGGCTGTGATGATATCCTGCTTCACTGTGCAACTAGTAGTTCTCATAAAGTACATTTCATTTGTGGATGATGAGTAGTATATGTGACATAAGTTTGGAGGGAGGTGTTTCACTTTAGGAATAAAGTGAAAGCAAATATGTTCCTGATAAACTGGGGACTTTAGCGTGTTCATGGGTAGAATAATGAGAATATGTTAGGAGTTGGACTGCTAAATGGGAAAACATTTTAATTTCAGTGTTGACAACTGTCGATTGATATTTTCATGGCATGGATTTACTTTTCTACTTTATGAATGTATGTGTTTATAGGTCATGCACCTCAGCCTCTGAATTGTTCAATTTTAGTCCCAAGTACTCTGATTTAAACACAGAACTCTGCTGAGGTCCAACAGAGCTCTTCAGGCTCCAAAATAAATAAGCTATGTAACATGTAAATGTCGTTAATTAAATGGGTATTAAAACCTCTTCTCTCCAATAACGTTTCAAAATTGAAGTAGATGTCTACTGCGTGACCACCTAATCATCTTTGAAACTACAGGTGACCATTAAGTCACACCATAAGTCCATTTGGCTTGTTTTCTCATTTCCAGCAGCAGTCAAAACCCAATAACTGGTAATCTCTTCGTTTTCCATCTGTAAGGAAACAAATACCTACTTTACAAATGCTGTTTTGGGAATAAGTAAGTTGAGAATTGTGACTCACAATGCAGCAATAATGCGAAATTACACTGACTTAAATAACTGGACCCAGAAGTGCCAAACTGCACGGGGAGAAGCTTATGGCATCTGCTGTGGAAACAAAGCTGAATATTAATAACGTGTTTCCAAGAGACATTAGTTTCTTTTGCCAACCTGCTTGTATTGAAAAGATTTTTGATCCCAACTGATGCCCTGTCAGAGCTCTTGCTTTAGGGAAGTCACAGTAGTACCAAATTATTAGCTTAAAATGTTGAATAAAACTCATAGTAGATTTATGAGTTCCAAGCAACTTGGTAGATAAATTCCTTCCTTGAGGGCTCAGTTTCTAAAAGGGGTTTAGTTTTCCCCTTCAGTCAGCTGCAGTGGGTGCTCTACGCCTTTCAGGATGAAGAGTTGTTACCAGCTCTGAGTAGTTGTTGCCACTGGAAGGAAGGAGCAGGTGAAAGGTAGCCTGGACTAGGTGGGTGAAAAACCCTCCACACTTCCTCTGCTTGCTTATTCTTTTCTTTCCTGGTGAAATGGCTTGAAAGGCAGTTTGGAGGTGTCAGGATCCTATCCTCTATTGAAAAGTAAATCATAGCACTGAATTTAAGCAGAATTTCCTCTTGATTCACATTAAGCTGAAATCAACAGAAAGCTGTGTTTAAAACTGAGGTTTTGTAGGGGAGCAGCGTTGTGCCATTACTGCCAGGGAAATTGAACTTTCATGTGAATGCGTTGTTCAGTCAAGATATTTTGGCAGCAGAGATTGTTGGCTATCAGTGTTATACAAATAATTTATCATCTCCAACTGAGGCTTTTTTATGTTTGTTTTAATGCACATTTTGAAAATTTTCATTTTTTCTTCCTTCTTCAGTACGTGTTCAGGACCAAATCATTTGATGAAAGAACTGTCCATGAGGAGCTGTCCAAGAATGTGACTAGTCTTCTGAAGTCAAATGAACAAGTAACTGTGAAACAGGTTTTAAAGGTGAATGATAGCTTGAATTAGCACATTTGTAGTTTAATTACTGGTTTTCTGCCTGAAGCTCACTTATCTCTTTCTCCTCTTCCTTTTCCCTCTACGACCTTTGCGCAAATCACGTCCTGCAGTGATTCAACAGTCAGACTTATCAGACCTGCTGCAGGTTCTCAGCATAACATGTTTCTCAGGATTCTGTGGTTTGCGTTATAAAATTCCTCCTGTCTTTTACAGCTCAGTCAGAGTCTGAGACCTAATTCTTACACAATATGATGTGAGCAATTACTTTTACGATACTTTGTTTTAGTTTTTTAACTTGGAAGATGCAGGGAAAATATTGATCTGTATGAAATTCATTCATGTGTAAGGCCTCTGGGTTATGGTACGAGAGCTACCCAGACCAGCCCAGGACTTCCCAGAGGCAAAAATATGTTCACCTGTTTAAAATGAGCCAGTTCTGATTTCCTGTACTGAGCCTTTAGGAAAAAAGAGTCTGAAAAAAGCAGAAAACCTGCAGGAAACCTGGGCCATGCAAAAGTACCTGTGTTTGGGTTTGTTATGGGATGGTTTGGGGTTTTTTTCAATGTATAAGCTTTTGGAGTGTATTTGTTTCATATATATCTGTATCCTACCTATTCACTATTTCAAATGGTATTTGAAGAACCACTCTGTTCAAGTTCCATCTTATTCTGTGCTAAGTTAGCAGTCTGATAGAACTAACAAGGCAGGTTATTCTCTGAGGTTCTCTGCATCACACCTTTCTGCCAGTTAACTGCAAACAAACCATGAAGATGGTGCTCAGTAGGAATGGGAAGATTGTAGGAGGTGTGCTTGGTCCTCATTGCAAAAGGCCACAATAACAAAATGCCTGAGAGGGCTTCACCTTTCTTAAGGACACGATCCAATGTTACTTAAATTTCTTAGTTTATTTGTCACGTAGTGTTTAACACTGTGCATTACCGAGACATGCAATCCGTCTGCAAGGAATGGTAATGCATCATAAGGTGTTTTCTCAGGTAGTCAGTATTCATTCACTCTTTTCCTTCTTTTGAACAGCATTCCTGGTTCTTCTTTGCAGTTATCTTAAAATCAATGGCACAGCACTTGGTTGATACAAACAAAATAAAGGTAAGTATATGTATATACAAAATCTTATCAAGTAGGCAATCCATGTCTTAGGGAAAATATAAAATGCAGAAGCCCAGGAAATACACTTGAATATACTTGAACTTTTCTGCTTGACTGGCCAATAAAATAAATGCTGTGATACTTGGTAAAATATTTGGTTGACCTACAAAAACATTTTATTACCTGCTAGGCTCAAACCTGTTCTTGACTGTACAAGGATAGATTGAGGATAGGTTGAGGACATATTTCCCACTTTCCTATGGACCAGATTCTTTTATTTGGGGTTTGTGCTCAGAATGGATCCATGGAACTCTAGGAATATTTTTCTTCTATGTGGAATGGCCTTTGGTTTATTGTCTTTATTCTTGGCCTGAATGTGTAATGTGCAACATCATGCACTCTTCAGCTGATGATCTATTCCCTGCTTAGGTTTCTCGAACTCGGAGGTTTCCAGCATCGTTTCAAACTGAGCTGGATATACTTGTGATGGTCTTAGCAGACCACGTTGTTTGGAAGTACAAAGATGCTCTTGAAGAAACCAGGAATGCAAACTACAGCACTGCCAAATTTCTCAAGGTGAGGTGTTCTGTCATTACAGCACATGCTCTTATTTCCCCATACTTATTACAAACTCCAGACTATTCTAGTCTAGTCAAAGGGAGTAAAACCAATTCTGAGTTGAATGATGGTTCAGTTTCCAAGTTCAGTGTTGACTGATTGTTCATTTTTCTATGGCCTTTGGTCTTTGAGGATGCAAAGGCTTCATGTAAATCTGCTCTAAAGCAATTGTAATTCATTTCTGCCTGTGCTCTTAAAGAGTCAAAGTTTTCAAGTTTTGCAGATTCTTACATTGTATTCAAATGGGTAAAACATTTGGAAAGGAATGAGACTGTAGTTGGACTTGAGCTGCTATTCTTTTTTTAAATGCTGTAATTCTGAATGGCTGTGGGTGGATTAATTGTCCCTAATCAAGGAATCTTGTTTGAATGTGTGTAGCAGAAGGCTTTGCTAGTTTTGCAGAGTTCAGGAGCTGCAGAAAAGGAGGGAATTCAAGATTGCATTCTCTATCTGGTAGGCAAGGAAAACATGTCAGCAACTGCAGAACCAAGGCCCTCAAAAGCTCTACACTTTCTGCCAATATTTAGCCCCATCAGTCATAAAGAGCTGTGTTCTCATCATAAAGCAATGTAGTGGCACACTTGGTCCCAGAGAGAGAGCATAGCCCAGACAATGAGCATTGTGGCTGGACTGGTTCCTCACCAGTCGCTGCCCTGTTGCTGAGGGAGATGCTCAGCTCCTGTCACCTGCCAATTCCAGTGGCGGATGCAGTGCTGCCATACAGGACTGACTGCCCTCAGAGAAGCTTTCCCAAGAGGTGGTTATTTTAGGCTGCAGACACGGTGCAAATGAAAAGTTCGATTAACTCATTGTTACTGAAAATAGGTGTAAAAATCAAGGGAGATTCACCAGGTCCCTGATGTTCCTTTCCCTGCCTAAGACTAACCTCATCTGCACACATGGTTCAGGTGTACAGGTGACACAAAGTGAACAGCCAGCTAAATGAGGCCATGTATTGGGGTTTTTTCTATAAAATAGTAATTCTTTTTCCCCCTCTTTCTTAGCGCTGTTTTACGTTTATGGATCGTGGATTTGTGTTCAGGATGGTTAATAACTATATAAGTATGTTTGGAGCTGGAGATAGCAAGGTATGGCTCTGATTTATTTTTTTGTGTCTGTTTTTTTAAAGTGATGACTAGCAGAATATTTTTTATATTGAAACTATTTATGATTCCATGACTTCACCACGCTCAGAACTCAAGTCAGTGAAAACATTTAGGATAAATATGGATTAAAACCTCTTGGGTTCGTTCCATGTATCCCCTTTCCTGGGAGTATTTAGCCATGTTCAAACAACTACTCAGTGAGACCTGCAAGAGCAGACTGCAGAGACTGCTCAGACCAAAGCATCCAAAAGACTGAATTTAAGCCTTAATTCTTTGAAAGTACACTTGTCTATAAATATCATCAGCAACTGGCAATAATTTTCTTTGAGAAGAGTAAAGTAAGAGCATATGAAAAAGTTATAATTGTGTAAACTCAAGTGAGACTGTAACATCTTTACTTTGTGTGGCTGCCATGCTCTTACCTCACTGATGATGCAAGAAGGCAAAGCTGCTCCAAATTAGTTTGTGCTGGCTGTGAGGAAAATTCCCTGCAGCCTGAATTTCTTCTATAATACCTGCAATAGTCACTGACATAATTTGAACAATAAATTTCAAACAGCAAGAGGTCCCCAAATTATTCAGCTTGACTCCTTTGCCCTTCATCCATCAGGATGAGTCACAGGCTTTTTCTCTTCCATGCCAGGGTTTATGAGGTATCATACCAGAGCATATATATAGTAACAGAATGTATTCAAGAAATACGCTTTGAATGACTCATCTTACCCCAGAAAGCTCACAATGCTTTTGTCCATTAACTTTTTGTGATTTTTTAGTGGTAATGTGCATTTGTAGCTAAAGAATGAGATTACTCCAGGTCTGCTTTGCCTTTTACTAAAACCAACTTCATTCTGAATGCAGGTCTTTCACTTAATCTCTGGAACAGCTGTAGAATGGAGTCTCTCAGTTATTAATGTCATAGCCTGAAGTCCCTAATTCTGTAAACAATATTATGCAATCTGAAAACTGTTTCCACATTTCAAACTTCCCTAAATACATTCAACCACAGAAACAGATGTTTAATTAAAAAAGCCCATTAATGGTCAGTCGAAAAGCCTGAGATTAATCAGTGTGCAGAGCAGTACTTAGCACCTTCTTGGCAGTAAGTGTGTGAACACTGCCAGCATCCCTCCAGATCCATCTGCCAGCATGTGTGGGAGTGGAATCACTGTGGAGTTGTGACAGATGTGCAGCTGGAGTAGGCTTTGTGGCACTTGGAAACAATAGTCACAAAATAAAATGAGAGATTTCTGACCTCGAGGAGAGAGAGGCCTTGCATTGTTTTCATTTCAGTCCAATGCCTAGGCAAGAGTCAGTCTTCTTAATGTGCAGAAAGATTTCTTTCTGTGTGTTTCTTGCCTCTTTAACTGGATTATTTATGTATCAAAAAAAAAAGATACTGCAATCTGACCTGTCTTTTCAGAAAATTTAACAGTGTATATTGTTGCCTGAATATTATGTGGGCATACCAGTCTTAGTGCAGTTTGAATTTATTGTAATTCTGGATGAAGCAACGTAGTTTCTGTTTCACAGAAATATCCCTTATGGTATTCCATATTTTGACATTTAGATATTGTTTTGGGAAACATTTCTTGAAAAGTTGAAATACCTCATTAGAAATCAGTTCATTGCTGTGTTCCCTCAAAATGTCACAGTTCCTCTTGCAAAACACATTTCAGATGCTTCACTTCTTTATTTGCCATTAGCATGTCCAGCTGTATTCCTGAAAAGGTACTATAGTGCAATAAACATTTCAGGGGAAAATTCCCTACCATCCCCTACTTGGTAGACTCTGAAAAGTGAAAACTGCATGTTCTAGGTATCCCAACCTGATGGTGGCAGCAGAAATGCTACAATTTAATTTTAGTGCAAATTAAAAGACATCTACAAGTGCTTTCTAGTGTTAGGGCATTCAGAATAGCCCTGAATGACTGCTTTCTGCCACTGAGAACAATGAGATGAGATGATGGAAATAAACATTTGTTACTGGAAATCATGTATTATCTTTATATCTCACTGTCACATCATTACAGAAGGAATGATAAACTCTTGAGGTAACTGCAAGGCTCCAAAAAGGGTCTGGATGGCATCTTTGAAGGGAGATATTAAAGAAATAATACTAGAACTATATATTATCCAAATCCCTTGGAGCTGAAACTTACTGGCATCAATAGAGGAAGTTTTTACTACTGTCAGTAAGCTCTGGGTCTGACCTATGTGGCTGAAACTGTAAAAAAAACCCAAAAAAGTCATAATAACTATGATGGGTCAAAATTTCTGTGGACTGGAGATGATACTTCATTATGATTAAATGCTGTAGTATATGTCATCAAAAGACCCAGTGTAGCTTTAAGGATACCTTAAATATTTAGTTTGGATCAAGCTTAGGTTTATCAGTACATCTTCAATGAAAAATCGTAGTTTAAGAATTCAAAAAGCTTGTTTGTCTGTGATGAATTCTTTCGATAACAGAGATGAAAACCACGTGTTTATTGTTTGTGCAGCTTGGCAAAACAAGCTCTAAGGTTTCATTGTTGGGTGTGAGTGTGAAGTTTGAGGTAGAAATAAGTAGTAGTGGAGCTCTGTCTCATCACTTTCCCTGTTTAAATGTGAACTGAACCATTGCCTGTTGTGATTTTTCAGACTTTACACCAGTTCAAATTTGACTTTCTCCAAGAAGTCTGTCACCATGAGCACTTTATCCCTCTGTGCCTGCCCATACGGTCTTCAAACATTCCTGGTAAGGGTTCCCTCGGGTGGGTTTCTGTACAACAGTGAATTGTTGGGAGGTTCAAAGAGCAGATAATAAATAACTCTCTCAAGAGCTGTGTCTGAACATCAGGCTCAGAAGCCCCAAACAGCTTTTCAGGTGTGGTACTTAAGCAGTGCAATAAAAATAACATAATTTCAGTATGCCTGTAAATAAATGCAACCTCTGGCAGCTCAGTGAGGGGGAGGGAGGTGGAAGCTTCTCACTGGAAGTTTTAACTGGAATTTTTGTGATGACTGATTTATTAAATCAGTAAGGCTAATGTAGTAGCCTTGGGAGGTGGTGAGCTTGGGAGGATTTCAACAAGTACAGCAGGAAGGAGAAGAAGCTCAAACAATGGCTCGTCTCCTTTTTACTTCAGTTTTCAGCATCAAAAAATGAGTTCAGTTCTGACACTCAGATCTTTTCTCAGCAGTAGAAGCTGTTTAGTTCAAATTTGAGTCAAATTTTTTACAAAAAAGCAAAGCAAATTGTTTTTACAATTAATACCATTAATTGAAAAGTGGATTATTTTTGCCTATTTTCTTATGTTTATGAAAAATGAAGACACTGTGACGCCTTCAGAATCAGCACAGGAATATCGAACATCAGGTATGAACAAAATGACTGCATAAGTGAGCAGAATTTTACTTTGATCACTGCCACTGTATTGTGGCAAATATTAGACAAAAGTTATTTATCATTTTCAGAAGTGTAATTGCTCCCAACCTCTGTGGTTTAGAACTTGTCTAGCTTAGGATATGGGAACAACAATTTGGACTCTGTGCCCCCAAGAAGTCAATAGTCTAATGAGAAAACAGTTGAGATTCTCATGTGGGAATGTGTATATAAATCATCTTTTATTATTAAATAGTAAAAACTGCATGATTTCAAGAGATGATTAGACTAGGTCATTCTGAGAAGTGAGGGAGCAGAATGAGGCAGTCAGACCAGGAAATCAAGGTTTTGAACATTTAGAAAATGAAGGCGGGGGGGGAGGTTGTATGTAACCTATATATTAATTTAAACAGTCCTGTCCATTCTATTCCAAGACATTCCAGAGTACACACTGACTAATGAGTTTTGCCGTAAACATTTCCTAATTGGAGTCCTGCTGCGGGAGGTTGGCTTTGCCCTGCAAGAAGACCAGGATATCAGGCACTTGGCTTTGGCTGTGCTTAAAAATTTGATGGCCAAGCATTCGTTTGATGATCGATACGCAGAGCCGGTAAAGAAACTCTTTGTTCTTTTTCATTTTCTTGTTCATACAGTAGCTAAACACACGTGAAACTTTCTTAGCCACTGGTATATGTTTATTAGTTTCTTGATGATTATGTCGTATCTTTTATTTTTAGGCAAAACAAGCACAAATAGCAAACCTGTATATGCCACTCTATGGAATGCTTTTGGACAATATGCCAAGGATTTACATGAAAGATATGTTTCTCTTCAATATCAATACTTCCAATCAGGTAATTCAGGTGATTTTTTTGATTAGATGTGTTATAACCATACCGCTTTAAAAACTAGCAGATTTCTGCAGGGGTGTTGTGTCTTTCAGTCCTTCCAGCAAACGAGCCCATTTCATCTGAGCATTGCTAATGGCAATTAATGTTCCTTTGCCAATGCTGTGTTAATGTTTCAGAAACAGATACTAGTTAGACTTGATCCATCCTTTACAGCTTCCACTGTGAGAGAGTCTCATATGGCAGGTAACTTTTCAGCATATTATGGCAAGCCTTGATCCTTTAAAGGCTGTCATGTCAAAACAACTGAAAGTAGGTTCTCAAACTCAGCGTCTTGGATAATGACCCAGGAGGCTTTTCTAAGTTCTGAGTGATATCACCCACTGGAACTTTTTCCGTTTCTTTCAAATACAGGGATCCAGGGACGATCTGAGCACAGCCGGAGGGTTTCAGAGCCAGACAGCAATGAAACATGCAAACTCTGTGGACACATCCTTTTCCAAAGATGTTCTGAACTCCATTGCCGGTACAAATGACAGATTGAACAGACACATAGGCAGATTTGTGTGTATCTCAGTCCATTGTGCTTTCTGCTTAGAATTCATTGAGGATATCATTAACTTTTTTTATACCATATCCAGGGAAATATGGTATGCAATGTTCCTCTTCCCTTTGAGTGTCTTTGGATTGACTTTCTTTCTCTTGTGAAGCTGTTCTACTTCCACTGCTTCACTTACTCTCCTGCTTTGGAATGATGCCAGTATTCAGGCTCTAAGAAATCCCTTTGCTTGAGTTCATTCTTCTAGTCTCTGCCTGACTTAAAAATAATTACAAGGTTTCTCCTGAAAACTCCTGATGTCTCATGGAGGCAAATATTCATAGTTTTTCCAGGCTTAATGGAAGAGTAGAAACACAATTTACTTTGTCCACTACCTCCAAACCCCATCTCAAAATTCAGGGAAGTGAATTCAGGCATCTTTCCACTGATTTTTTGTGGCTTTAGGTCAATTCTTACAGAATGCAACAGGCCATTTTAATGCCGTGAAAAATGGCAAACTGAATCATTATACTTCAACTTGTTGCATGTTTTCAGTACTAAACGTACCCATCAATAGCTTTGCTATCGGAAGTTCAAAGCACTTGTCTCAATGCAGCATGTGACACGTTTTAAGTTCTCCTTTTTTTTTGTTAGTTTTTGTATCCATAAATGTTTTAGTTTAGCATGTTTGCTATGACTTTCATTTACAGCCTTTTCATCAATAGCTATCTCTGCAGCAAACCATGCTGACTCCAGAGCTTCCTTAGCAAGTCTTGAATCTAACCCAAGTACCAATGAAAAAAACAGTGAGAGAACTGACACGTGTGAAAAGGTACATATGCAAATGTTGAGAATGCTTGCTGTAGGTAGGAGCCCATCACTGTACTTAATGAGGCCCTTTGCTGTCACCTCAACAGATCATGAGACCTTTGTCTTTGATTGGGTCAACTCTTCGTTTTGACAAGCTGGATCAAGCTGAAACTAGAAGCCTTCTTATGTGCTTCCTTCACATTATGAAAACCATTTCAGAAGGTAAAAAATGTGCACTCACTACGTAATTTATGTTGCTGTAAAATACTGTGAATGCTGAATCCAAATGAACATTAAATTAGAGTAATTATCAGTGTATTTTACAGGCTTTGGGCTAAGTTTAATTCCCTGTAACAGATACATAATTTATTTTAATATCTCCCCTTAGATGCACTGATTTCGTACTGGTTGCGAGCACCATTCTCAGAAATAACAGACTTTTTCAGCATTTTAGAGTAAGTTTACTTTGTGGTTGATTTTGTGTTGAATATTCTAAAGTGCTGGCTGCGAACAATTCCTATTGGGTCTGTCCACCTATTGGAATAGTCTGAGATACTCTTGTATCTTAAACTATTTTGCCATAGTCTTCCAAAGTCATAATGAGACATTATTAATAAGATCTGTGTCCTGCAATATGTTGTAATTTCCATGAACAAGGGTCATAATGCTTTGGGTCTTCCTCCTAAAAGAGATCTTCATATTAGTCTCCCATTTGGTGTTGAGCTTCTCTTCTTCCCTTGAGAAAAATACTTAGCTCCCCAAAACTTTCCAGCCATAAGATAAGTCACATAATGTAGGATGACTTGCTTTTCACATCCCCAGGGTGGTTTGCTCAATCCAGTCTATGCATGACTGCAGAATCCAAGCAGGTAGCTGGTTTTGAAATTTCCTCACCATTTTGTAGTTGAAATGTGAGTTATTTAACTAGCAGGCCATGGGTCTCATTGAAGCACTAAGATTTGGCATTTTTTTCATAAGTACGAAGCCATTAATAGGCATAAAATGTGTTGTTTTGTCTTTCAGGGTTTGTCTGCAAAATTTCAGATATCTAGGAAAACGCAATATTGTCAGGTAATTCTGTAGTTACAGACTCTGTGTTGCAGTATTGAAATATTACAGCATTTATTAGACTTAAATGAGATTAACAGTTTATCCATCAATTTTCTCTTGAAAGAATCTGTTTGTCAAACTGAAGCCAATGTGTGCTTCATTTTTTCTTTTATGCCAACAATGTTATCGTGATGTTCTGGATATCTGCGTACATACCTGCTATAAAAGATGAATTGCATGATGTGATAACCATTATTGCATTTATAACCCAAAATACTGGGCCATTCTCAACCACATTTCTGTGCATATGCTGAACAAGGGAACTTTGAACACTGTATTGGAAAGAATGTCATGGAAAGAGTAGTTTTAATGGGCATAGATAATTGTTTCACAGCAATAAAAAAAAAGGTCTCCTGCCTGTCTGAAAAAATGTGAGATCATGTTCAGCTGTGAAGTGTGGAATGCACACTTTGTCTCAGCTGATGTTCATTTTTAATTTTATGTTACTGCTGTGAACTTGTCTGTGTGTCATGCAGTGTAAAAATTAAAGGTCACCAGATGAACCAGTCCATGCTCCATGGCAGGTTTTGTCAGGCCTGCACTTACTCTTCAGGGACATGGCAAAAATAAATGTCATGTTTCATAACAGATCAACACATATTTTCTCTTTCCTTAACAGGAAAATTGCAGCTGCTTTTAAGTTTGTCCAGGCCACCCAGAATAATGGAACCCTTAAAGGTTCGAACTCTTCTGGCCAGGCATCGGGGCTGCTCTCACAATGGTAATGTCACATTGAATTACAAACTCTATAAACCCTCAGCATTTGCTGTCATCCTCCAGCCCTTGTACTCTGTGACAGCATTGACTGAAAAGAGGTGGACAAAACATGGAACAAATTTCAAAGCCTCCAAAGCTTTAAATCATAAAAAAGTTGTGTCTCTTCAGCTTGACTTACAAGCTGTTGGTTGAAGTGTTACTTTCAGGGAGTAATTCTGTCCTAGAATATTATTAATTATGTAAATTTATGAAATTACACTTTTAAAAGAAATAAACAGGAAGTGTATTTTAAGAAGTTGCCTGAATTTTGAGATGTTAAATCTTCCTGAATTCTATACTAGTTATAAATACAAAAACCTTTCAAAAATTATAATAATCACTGGTATTTTAGTTCTAAGCTTCTCATTATAAATTAATGATGTGTTTGTCAGCATCAAAGAGGATTAAAAGAACATGTGTGCATATGCACACATGTATTTTTACTGTCATTTTCAGTTTGTCGTAATTTTTTTCCCCTCATAGAAACTCTATTATTTCTTTCTTGAGCAGGATATATTTGTCTGATATTCTGAGCTAACAGAACTCACCTCAGTTTTTCTTCACCCAAAACCAGTTTTCTAAACATCAGCCAGCTATTTAAGCTGATGCATTTCTTTTCAGTGCTTAATAGAAGTTTTGTCCCCTGTGATTTCAAGAAATCCCAGCACATGTTTTTGTCCACCCCACTGATTTCCTTCATCTTTGTTTCTCTGAAGAATTTTGCATCAGTTTGTTTAATTCAGCCATTGGGAAGCACTGTAGTAACTGACATAGAAAATTCTGATAAGGCACATTAGTTTATTCTTTTTTTTCTGTTTTTAATGGTACCTTTCAATTCCAGGATGCATTCTACTTCAAGTCACGATGGCCACAAGCACCACAGATCTCAAACATTACCAATAATCCGTGGCAAAAATGCACTTTCTAACCCCAAACTCTTGCAGATAATAGACAGTAGCACTGCAAGTAAGTACAGAAATTATTTACTTCCCTGTGGAATTCTGTGGGGTTTAGATCAGGCTCTATACAGAATTTTTCTTGACAGGATATTCTTAAAATTATGAGATTGAAGGCATCTATCCCACTTTCCAATTAGGTTTCTTTCCTCCTTTGAGGATGAACAGAAACAGTGACAGGATGTATTCACATCACTGGTGCAGTTGGTGAGAGTTGACTCAAACTTCCCCTTTTATCTCCTATGAGCAGTTTTCTTCAAAATACCACTTTGATTAAAAGTGCAGTTTGGACCTCATCTCTGCTGTGATGAGACTTACGGACCAGATTGGAGAATTAAATAATCTTTAGCAACACTCAGGAGATTGTTTTTCATCTTTCTTTTATTATGCTGCAGGCACCTCTAATGAAACAGACATTGTACAGTATGTAGACACAGAGGCAAACATCGCTACAGAAGTTTCCCTCACAATCCTTGACCTGTTGTGTCTTTACACTGTGAATCACCAGGTATGTTTTGCTCAGTTTCTTTTCTGCTTGAACGGGTGGGATGCGGGGTAAAAGGAAGGCCTGGGGGAGCAAGCACACAGAAAGTTAAAATGTTGAGACAGCAGGATAGGGAAATAAGATATGCCAGTCCTCAATGTAGGTCTTTTAGAAGGGAATTGGTTCATAGTACCCGAACTGAATAGAAGGAGATGGAAGAAGAAAAACATCCTACATATCCAGGGCTATGTACAACCCTGCTCTGCTTGGAATGTCTTGCATCTAGTAATACATCACCTTTTCTGAATCATGCTTATCCCACTAGAATTCAGAGATTTTTGACAACAGATTTCCAAACTGCTAATTTTCTCTATCTCTGCAAGTCAGCAGGTGTATTCTCTGCCTCTTTAGAAATGGCTCAGATTGCTTCAGCAAGCCCAGATGACTTGCTGAAGGTCTCATAGCTGCAATACAGAAAACAGCTCCTTTTACATTTTAGTGTTCCCTCTCTGTCACCCTAACCCTTAAATACAGTGTATACAATCCATGAGCAGTGCAGGCATAGCAAAGTGCTTTTCTTGAAAACCTGCAAGAGTCTGCAGCAAGCTGGGAAGCATCATCTGCAGAAATTTTACATTTAAAAAATATCTCTCTAGGAGCGCTCCAAGGTAACATCCAGCAGATCCTTCTTCTGCTTATTCACTTCAATAATTGCAATGTCATGTCTTGTCTGTGAACTTTTCAGAGGCAGCTCCAACAGTCTGACTGCCAGAATGTGTTGATGAAGAAAGTCTTTGACACGCACATGCTCTTTTTGCAAATCAACCAGTCAGCAGCAGCTCTCAAACACGTCTTTGCTGCTCTACGGCTGTTTGTAGGCAAGGTAACTCTGGGTTTATTCTGTTAGTCGTGCTGATCAATACGTTACAGCAAGTACAGCTTGGGGACAATTGGACACTTGGAAAGAGTTCTGAACTTCACTGTATTAATACTTATTCCTGACAAAGATGGTCTGATTTACTGCTGATTAAAACTAAGAACTTCACAATGTCTGAAAAAACAGTTTTGGTTTTGAAATCAAAAAATTTACTAAGAAAGTTTTAATGTAAGTAGATAAGTGATGTCCAGCTCTGTATCCATTGACTTCCCTGCTTTTGCCACCTATGGAAGAAAGCTTGAAACCCTAGAGGTCCGTGGTCTTCATGGCAGATACCTGGTTTGCAGAATCCAGCAGTGAATGATTACTGCTCTCCTTGGAGGAACTAGCAGGAGTGTGTTCCATACACTTCACCAAAAGTTCATCCGCACTAGTACAGTTTTACAAGTGCCTAGTTTTAAACATAGAAGAGCACTGGGGAAAAGATATGGCTGTGTGTCAAACTGTTTCTTTGCTTGCATTGCATTTGTGTAAATGATCATGGGCAATTAGGCACTTGGTGCCAACTGCAGAGGCTGCACAATTTCCAAGTCACAGGCTTAGATCCTCTGAAAAGCAACCAGAATCTAGCACTCACATAACAATTGCTCTGGGGAAGTGAGAATAAGCAAGGCTGGCCTCGGTTCCTAAATGTTTCTATGAAACACAAGAGTGTAGCTGAGTTTACACCATGTGGCCTCCCTCTGGTTGTTGTCTCAGGGGAAAGAGGAGGAAATCATGCTTCTCCCAATAGTGCAGCTTCAGGACATGGGGGAGATAAGAAGTAAACCATCCACAGACAGCTTTAAACGACATACAGCTTTAAATGGTCATACCAGACAGTTGGGAATGGAAGAACTCTATGCAATGGGGAGAATGAATAAATATGCAGAATTGCCCTTCTCATTTATGCTGTAGCTTTTGGGATTGAATTCTCCCTTTGTGGTTCTGTGGGAGCAGGGTTCCATTGTGGTTCCTGCAGCAGAACCCCTCAGGCAGTAATTAAGATCTATAGCACATGTACACTTCCATCTCCCTCAGTCTTCTGTTACATTCACCCTGCTGGTAATAGTGGGTATGGTTTGGAAAGCCATCCTTCTCTGTTGTCTTGCGCTGTTCAAACTCTTGACCTCTGGAAGTTCACTGACTTTGCTACTCAAAATATTTTCCTTCTGTTGAGCAGCTTTTATAACAGTGCAGAACTCCCCCCTGCTTTTCCTAGTCAGCTATCCTGCATTCCTTGCAGATTCCCTGCTGCTGGGCTTGCTGTGAGTCAGCTGCTGTCTGGGCTTTCTAGAGGCCAGTTTGATGGCATACAGTGTTTGTATGAAAACCTGGGTATAGTTCTTAATTAATCTTAATTTTCATATGGGATTATGTTTAGTTTAAACCCTGGTTTGAATAACTGTGGGAGAGTTACTGAAAGGTTAACAAAAAAATTGTTAACTCAGAATAACTGCACAGGACCTGAGAGTAGTACTGAACATATTCACGCATTTTTTTTCGATAGTTCCCATCAGCATTCTTCCAAGGACAAGCTGATCTCTGTGGTTCCCTCTGCTATGAAATCCTGAAGTGTTGTAACCATAGGTCACGTTCAACTCAGACAGAAGCATCTGCTCTTCTTTATTTTTTCATGAGGAAGAACTTTGAATTTAACAAGCAGAAATCAATAGTCAGATCCCATCTACAGGTAAGTGAAGTGTGAGATCATCAATATTTAACTGATGTGCATTAGTTTTTATCATTATTATTTTTATGCATTGAAGCAAGGCTATCCGTTTGGAGTCCTCAGACAGGCAATTCTCTGTGGCATCTTGATTTTCCTGCCATGTCTGAAGCTGGACTGGATTCTCTGCTGTTCTTGGGCTGCTCAGCTCTGTTCCAGGGAGAGACAACTGCTATGAATGTATCTGCATTGCCAGATTAATGGCTATTCTTGACTCACGTGTGTTGCTTACAGCAGTGGGAGCACAGCTGAAGGAACTAAACAGAATCAGACAGTACAGGAACAGACATGCTAAGTCCAGTAATAACATGTGTACGCTTCAAAATGTGAGCAGTTACAAAATCTGGAAAGATTATTCAGTCCTTGACTTTGTGCATGTTACCTTCTTAAGAAAGGTATAAAAGTGCACTAGCGCCTGGTACACTAAGTCATACTGAAATAGGGGTTAAAAACTCTTCTGAAACTCTGATTTCTTTGCTAATTACATCCTGTGTTTGCTCCCCCCGTGCAGCTCATCAAAGCAGTGAGCCAGCTGATAGCAGATGCGGGGATTGGCGGATCTCGATTTCAACATTCACTCGCAATTATAAATAATTTTGCTAATGGAGACAAGCAGATGAAAGTAAGAAACATTTTATGTCGATCACTACCTCTTGCAAAAGGTCAACAATTTCACAGGAGTAAGTGTTTCAGTGAATAAAATTGCTGGCTCTTATTATCCAGTGATTTATGCATTCATAGTGTGTCTTTCTCAGGCAACTTGAAGTTCATGAAGGTGTTTGTGACTCAGAAGCTTAATAACTGAAAATAATTTTTAAACAAAAAATATTTTTGTTTGAAAATTGTATTATTTGGTTTTTATTGCTTATTTTGTTCATTTGCCTCATGTCAGAGGTCATGCATTGTGACTAATGGAACACAATAGCAGTTTACAATTTTTAGTCTACAATTTCTCCCTTTCCTCTGTTCAGTAAATGTGTAGCAGAAACAGGCACAACAGTTGGCTTTTGTAAGACCTTGCTAACTCCTGGAAAATGCACTTGGCTCTTAGATGAGTTACCACTGCTGTTATAGTAATTGTCTGTACAAAATTTTTGAAAAAATATTCTGGTTTTTAATTTTTACAATTCTTGTTGAAACATTTGTCAACATGTATTTTCAGTTTTATACTTTGGAGGTCTTGTCCTTTTCTGAAGGTGACTTTAGGGTATCTCCACTGAGATTAATAATAAAGTTGGCATGGATCTTAAATAAGATATAGTTACAGTTCTACTTGCTTTTGAAGTCCAGCTTTGATTTCACAGCACTGCAGTCAGTCAACCTGCTTCTGTGACTTGATCATCTCTGTGTGACTTAGAGGAGGAAGCATTTATTTTCACTTACTTTTTCTGAATGTTTTGCTTTTAAACAAAGCAAAGGATGGAAATAAGTCTGAAAACAAATGTATTTCACTGCTCATCTAAAAACAAAAACTGCAGAGCTGAGCTAAATATGCTGAGAACAGCTGGTGTGAGTAATATAAGGACTCTGTTTTAATCTAGCACAGTGTGAGAAGGTCAGGAGCCAGACTTGTGCTTTATTCCCATGGTGAAACATGCTGGGAGTGTAGTTAAGCAGGACTATCTATAGTACACGGTGCTGTTGCTCAGAGGAAAGTGTGCAAGGATCCAGTTCTGAACCCAGTAAGCAACTGAGCAACACCTGTCCCAGTTCCCTGACTTCAACAGAGCTGTTGCATAGGGGCACTGGAACAGGTGGCTGACATGGGCCACCTTATAGTGCTGTGACACATCAAGAAAGAACATCCAGGGTTTGTGTGCAATGTGTGCATGCTCTGGAACTGTGACTGCTCCAAAGCCTGCCCAGTTAGGGAAGGGGATGGAGGTCTTCTGTAAGCAGAACTTTAGCTTGTTCAGGGATGCTGCATGTGGCTCTTTGGATGGTTTCAGTGATGCATTGCTTATCTTTCCCAAAGAACGTTAATTTCCCAGCAGAGGTGAAGGATCTGACTAAGCGCATCAGGACAGTTTTGATGGCCACAGCTCAGATGAAGGAGCATGAGAAAGATCCTGAGATGCTGGTGGATCTGCAGTACAGCCTAGCAAATTCCTATGCCAGCACACCTGAGTTACGCAGGACGTGGCTCGAAAGCATGGCGAAAATTCATGCAAGAAATGGAGATTTATCAGAGGTAATGTAAATAAATGAACAGGAAATCCATTTGTCTTCAGGCTGAGCTGTTCTGATGAAAAGGGCTTTGAAAGACAAACAGCAGTAGTGAGTTAAGAGAATCATACAGTATCTCTCATCTATTTGAAATCAGAGGAGTACAGGTGATAGGCTCATCCCAGCTTGCCTGATCATGACTACCTGATACGTGCTGGAGCAAGATGTGAAACTGTCTGATAGGGAAGCTGAGGGCAGTGTCACTTTGGCATCTCTGCTGCTTACCCCCATCAGGCACCATAGCTGTAGTGCAGACGAGGTTATGAGCAGTAAGTAACTCAGATAAAGGATTGTCTTCTCCCCCACTATGGCCTAGGAGAGGAGCTTTGCTTATAATGTGTTCTCCTTTTCATCAAAGTCTAAATGGGTGATGCAAAATTCTACTGCATAACCCAGGAATACCTTATTTATTAAGTAATCTTAACGATTGTCTTGAGAAAATCTAGGTATTTACATGAGACACCTCGTGAAATTTACACTTCAGGAGGATTTCATCATTTAATCCTTGATTTTCTTAGATTAGTTTTGTATTCCCTTTTCTGCCTCATGACTTGACAGTGCTGAAAGTACATGCTCGTTATCACATGTATGCTGTAATTCAGTGTACTTTAACATATCCATGTATGTTGGTCTCTCGTTACAGGCTGCTATGTGCTATATTCATATTGCTGCTCTCATTGCAGAGTACCTGAAGAGAAAAGGTAAGATCAACATATTCAAAATCAACTGTGTATCTATAAATATTGTTGTTGTTCAAAATCGTTTTTGGCTATCCTGCTTTCCTTCCTTATACGTAAAGTATTCTTAAAGCAGCTTGAATTCTTCCCAAATACTTTTTTTTTTTAATATATCATAAATGCTAGTCTTAGACTGGAACAGTGAAAGTGTGTGTTGTGTAAAGAGGTTTAATTAAATGTTTAGCAAGCTAGTGGTAATAGAGAATGCTTCACTTGTTAGTCTGTTGTTATTAAATATGCATGTATTAACACATACCGGTAGCAGTATACTAATACCATCTTACAACACCATAGGTTACTGGAAAATGGAAAAGATTTGTACCTCACGTATGCTCCTGGAAGATGCTCAAGTCTCTGATAGTAATGTGTTACTAACAACTCACAATGGAGGAAGTGAGTGCTCTAACCATGCCTGTTTGTGGGTCAAATAACATTAGGAGATCAAACTACTGTTTCCCAATTGATCTGGAAAAATATCAACCAAAGCAAAACTGTTTCTAGTGCATGTTGAAGGCTGTTATAGAAAGCAATGTTGGAAACATCATGAGTTCCTTTCCTGATGCTCTTTGGCTGGTTTGATGGATTGCTCAGAATGCCTCTGATTATGGGCTTTTGCAGCAGGAAAATCCCTCTTGGGTCAATTGGTGTTTAGCATGCAAATCCATGTCCAATTCCTTGGCTGTCCAAAGGTGGGAGGGCAGGGGGATGGAATTAATATCAGGTTATCCATATGTAACATAGTATAGATAAAGGGGGTTTTTTAAATCTATGATACTTATTAAAAAATAAAGTGCAGGCTTATATTTTTTAATGCTTCTGTGCTGATGGTTATTTAGTTTATGAAATGTGTATTTCATACTAATTCTTAGCGTGAGATATGTTAGCAATTTCCACAAAGAGCAATTTCCAGGGTCAAGGACAAATATCTGGGGAAGAAAGAACATTTTTGGAAAGAATGTAGTCCTTCACTACATTTCAAAGTGTCTGTGGACAAGATGAAAAAATGCATCCTTTTAGAGGAAGCTGTCTGTGAAGAGCAGTATTTCTGAAACAGTTCAGTAGTGGTAAAATACTTTGCCTGTATAAAGATTATAGTAGCTGGAGTGAAGTCATTTTAAACCTGCACTTAAATGGTTTCCAGAACTTGAGAGAGAGAATGGAGGCCACCATCTCAGTGTATATGGGTTAGCTTTTTTAATTGTGCCATAGTAGCATTTTCCTACTTTTAAATTAAATGTGGGCCATGCCAGGTGTTTGTCCCCTCCACTGGCAGCTTTACCTTCTCCACTCCAGAGCAATAAAAAAATCCTTGCAGAACAGACTCTTCCTGGTCTGTAAAGTGTGGTACCTGTGCAAGTTGTTTCTGCTGCAGCCATGGCACTAAGGCCTCAGCTTAACAAATACTCAATTTAAGCTCAGTTTTATTCCTTGTGAGCCTTCCCATCAGCAGCTGCTGCCACCAACCCGAGCTTACTGCCCCATGGCAGCACAGCTGACCCAGGGCAGGACAGGAAAGCCACTGCCAGCATGGTCTGAGCCCAGCACAGGCACAGCATGCCCTGAGCCACCTCCCCTGGGCTGTGGCAGACTGGGGGGACTGTGTGCCCTGGGACACCTGACAGGTGGGACACGTGCAGGTTCCCCAAGTGTGAATTGTGTCACCTCAGCCTGCGAGGGTAATTCCTGTGCACAAAGGAGTGTTGCCCATGAAGCTTTGCAAGGACTGCCAGTACTTACAACTCAGGAACCAAAATGCCAGAGAGAGGAATAACACTGCATCAGGAAAATGCTGTCGTTCCCCTTTGCCTGGAGAAGTGGGTTTCTATCACTGAGGAAAATGTGTAATAGTCTCATAAATTCAATCAGCTCCATTTGTGCTTCTCATTACTTGGGCTGCAAAAAAAATGAACTCATCAGCTCTGTTTTAATGGCATCTAGTAACTTCTCGAAGTATCTGGTTATTTAGTCATTGATAGCCTTTCTTATGACTTGCACTTCAAGGCTTATTTTCCATGGGATGGCCTGCTTTTCTGAGCATTACCCCCAACATTAAAGAAGAAGGTGCTATGAAGGAAGATTCTGGGATGCAAGATACTCCGTATAATGAGGTCAGCAACATTAACATTTATATACCTGTTCTGTATTAACAGAGAGAGTTATTTCTAGTGGATGCCTGTGCATGTTACAACAAATTATAGTGAGTGTACTCACGCAGCATTAAAAGGCACACAGCTTTTGAGTGAAATGTCACAGCTGTTGTACTGGTGTTTAGCTAAGGAGAACATAAAGTACCAGAGCTGGAAGTCAGGGCAGAGGGGAGCCCATGAAGCAAAGCCATTCGTCTGCATGAGATGTCAACTATTCAAGTATTTTCATGTTACTGTTTTTTTAGGGTTTTTGTCTAAAGAAGAGATAGGCCACCAATACCTGATTAAACATTGTGTAATTGCAATAAACCTTAATATAGAAGTTCTAGAATAAAAATGAAGTAGTGGGTATGTGCTTTTGCTGCATTGCTGTTAGTTAAATGCCACCAGCTGTCAAGTCACAGAACTATTTGCATTTGTGACATTGCAGAATATTCTCGTGGAACAGCTGGAGTTGTGTGTTGAGTACCTCTGGAAGTCTGAGAGATATGAGCTTATTGCTGAGGTTAACAAGCCTATCATTGCTGTTTTTGAAAAGCAGAGGGACTTCAAAGTAAGTGGGTGTTTGTTTCGGGTCTTTTTAATTATCCTAAGGCAACAGTAAAGATCAAAACTTTTAGGGGAAAAAATGTGCTTTCTTTAAAAGGAACATTTTTTTTCTTCCTGACTGTAATTTCTCTTTTTAATGTTTTGTGCTGTGAAAAAATAAAAAGCTCTGGTGTCTTCCCTGCCTCTTTTCAGCAACAGTAAATGTAAAATTTTTCAAACAAACCTCTTGTCTTAGCCAGTGGATATGATTTTTTACATGGGTTTTAAACCAAGAGCACAATTGCATTGTATTTAAGTTTAGAAAATGCTGATAAATTGTGTGATTTCTTCACATTTTCAGGGTTTCTTAATTTCTTATTTACTTGGCAATTTCAATACATAATGGATAGCTAGATGATAATCCCATTTACTGATTTTTCTGGGTTTAAATTTAAAGAGACCCCAAATGGTAGGTAGCAATAAGCTGTATGCTGAGGAAGCAGGTCCTCAGATTTTAAATTAGCTGAAATTTTGGTTCACTGTCCTGAGAAAGTGCTGCCTAGTGGTAATAGTGAATAGCACATCTTTGTGTGGGGTTGGGAGCTGATTGGAGTTGTTGGCACCTTGTTCCCACCTGCCCAAACGACACTTGAGTTCTCTGACCTCTTACTAGGTCAGCACCACCATCTGGTGGTGGGATGATTCTCTTCCTGTGTGACCCTGTACACAAAGGCTCCACTGCCACAAAAGTCCTCAGGAGATGACAGAAACCTTGAAATGAATCTTTAGTGACTGCTAACAAGGTTAAACTACTCCCTTAGCATGTACAGCCATCTTTGCAAAGGTTTGGGAACTCAGTTAAGGCAAGCCACTGTTGTGCAGAGCTGTGGTGGCATTTCCAAAGGTGCTGGCACACCCTCACCTCACCTCCCCTCCCTCCGCCTGTTTGCTCATGCAGAGACTGTCTGACCTGTACTACGACATCCACCGGTCCTACCTGAAGGTTGCAGAAGTAGTGAACTCTGAGAAACGTCTCTTTGGGCGATATTACCGGGTGGCATTTTATGGGCAGGTAAGTGAACTCGGGTTCTTTTGTCTCCACAGAGTCACAGATTTCAGACCTGTTCCTGATATAGTTCAGGGAAGCACTTGGTAGTGAGTCCCAGGGTAGAAACTGCCTCGTGGGTCAGATTCCCAGCAGGATTTATTCAGGAGAGAGAGCACTCAGTTGCCTCTGTGTAAACCACTGCTGTGGATTTAGTGGTGTATTAGAGAACAGACTTGTGTGTCAGCTTTAGTTCTTGACTTCGTCAGGCAAAGCTGAGACTGAGGCAGGGCAGGTTTTTTCAGACTACAACATAAATAGAACCAGATAAGACATCTTTGATATATGGCACTCTCCTCTAATAGAGCTTAAAACAGAGCAGTATGCAGTAGATGCTTTGTTGTGTTTTTCAATGACTCTGCCTTCTGCTTCCAGGCCACCTCTGATTCTGTGCAATGTACTGTAGAATAGCATTATTCCCTCTGCTGTGCTTCAGCACCCTCGAAGCATTATTTTGTGCTTTCTTCCACCACCAACCAGTGTAGCAATCCAGCATGTTCCTTTTAGTCTTGGTTTTGACAAACATACAATTTCCTGTGCTCTGAAATATAAAGTGTGTAAACAACAGATTGATGTGAATCATTCTGTTTGCTAATTAGATTTTAATGCAGAAATTTGCTCTTTTCTCCTTTTGATCTTATTCAAGGCTGTGGTAAGTCTAGTTCTATTGCATGTTTTGTTTAATTCTCCTCACATATCCTCCATCCTTCCCTCTACTGTTACTTAACATTAATTTTCCTGTGCTCTCAATTCTTTGGTTTGTGGCAGATGAAATAACGTTGCTGCATTCATTGTTGCATCCTGCAAACTAACTTTTGTTTGTTCAGTTACCTGAATTACCGAGCTGTACCTGTCATCATGTTGTGTGTGCACAGTGGGGCCCAGTGCTGCATCATCTCATCTCAGTGGAAATTCCTCCCAGCTTCACTGGGAGCAGGATTGGACCCCTTCTTCCTCTGTTGAAAGTCTGGGGTAGCATTAATGCTGTTTGAATGCAAGCCTGTTTTCCTGGCCTGTGCAGCAGCTCCCAAGTGGAGGGCTGTTGTGTCAGTCCGAGGGGTTTGGCAGTGGTCACTGGAGCACTCTGGGCAGGCAATGGCCGTGGTCCTGGCAGTCCCTTGTAGGAGCAAGCAGATGGGGAGTCAGAGGGGAATAGCAGGTCCTGGCTCTCTGGACAAATCAGCACAGCTGAGCTTGCCAAATGCAAGGAGAAAGTGAGCTGCTCCTGAGGAAGGGCAGTTTTTCTTATGCCTGGCCTTCAAAATGGGAGCAGCACAGGGCAAAACAAGACTCTCCTACGTGCAGCCTCCTGCCAGCACTCTCCCACAGCCAGTGGCTCTCCCAGTGGGTAATTTAGCTACAGCACTTCTGCTGAACTGGGTTAGCATCTCTGTAACAGTGCAATGACTTTCCAGGTGCCAGTGCCACAAGGGCAATTTCATTTAAAGAGCCTTGGTGCTGTAAGGTGTATGACTTGGTCATAGGTGTGTCTTCCTCTGTTTGTTCCCCCCAGTCACTGGGTTCTAAAGGCAACAAGCACTGCTTTCTCCTTGCCCTTCGCAGGAAAACATGTGATGTGGCTGCTGTTCCTTAAGTGAAATAAAAGCTGCAGAGAAAGCAGATTAGAGAAAAAAAGAATAATGTTAATAGTGGGAGGGAGAATTTTGTGGGTTCTTAGTGGAGAAAGATGATCTGCAGCTGCATCTGAAAACTGTTCTTCATGCAAAGGCAGAGGCAGTATTTGGTTACTGCATTGCTGTAGGGACTCTGTGCAAGGATGGTTTGAATTAATGTGATCCTCAGGGAGGACTCAGTCGTCTGTTTTCACCAGCAAGCTTTATTTGCCAGCTCAGAGAGCCAGAGCTCATGGCAGCTGCTGTTTTAGACTGTACATTCTGTTAAGGGCCTTTGGTGACAATATCTCATTGCACCAAGTGACCACACTAGCCAGTGCATCTGAGTTTACTCACAGATGAGTGTTTGAGAAGTCAGTACCTTTGTTGAATTAAAAGCCAAAAAAAATCCTGTTAAATATATTGAATCACTGAGAACTCATATTGTGCTGATAAGCAAAGACATTCAAGACCTGTTTTTCAGAGCAATGTCAGGTAAAAGTAGAGCTGAGGGCTTGTTCTCCTGTGTGTGCAAGAAGCTCTAGAAGTTGGAGGTCAGTGTTTCACAGTGATCACACTCACTCACTGTGGAAGGAGATGCTTGCTTAATAGACATGGGGAAGGTTCCATTAGATGCTAATTCCTGGCAGGTCAAGCAGAAGGCTTTACCTCAGCACCTTTCAATAAAGGGCAGAGAAGGGTCTGATGTACTTACTGTGAGCTTCAAGGCTGTGTCTGGAGGAGTGTGGGAAGGAGGAAGGGCCTTATCAGAACTCACACAGTGATAGGCTGTGATTGGATCACAATTGCCTCTCAGAACATCAGAGCACAGTGGAAACCAGTAACCTGCTGTCCAGGAGGTCATCTGCCTTCCATCACCATCAGCTGCTCCCCGGAATAATTTTCATCTGTGAGGCTGTGTTGTCCTTGCAGGACAAAACCAGCCAGGATGAAAATAATCCAGGGATATGCATCGATAATGTAACTTTGGCTGCTTAATATTTTAAAATCCTGAAATTGGAGGATATTTGGCTTCTGAAAAGTATTTAATCTTACTTTTAATAGTCTTTGCCAGACCTACAGCATATGGCAGACATGATTATTTATAGCTCACAGTTAACTTCTGCTTGTCACTTGTCAGCTGAAATACTGTAGGGAATATGTACTTAAATGATGTCTCTTGCATTAGAGATAAGACTAAATCTGTTAGTTGTTTGTTTTCAGGTATTTTTTTAAAAGTAAAACGATTAACAGAGATATCATCTCTGTTAGTGTGCCATGCAGCATCAGCAGAGATTTGGCGCTTACATATAAACACTGTGTTCCAGCATGCAAACATACACAGAATTAGGGTTTAAGAGCATAAACTATATTCTAGCTTGCTGTGTGATTAATTTGGAAAACATGAGGGGTTTTGTTGAAAACGCTGAATAGTAACAGAAAACAGATGTCTTTTGACAAAAACAGTCCTGAGTAGCGTGTTTAAGTATGGTTGCATCAAACTAATGAGGTTTTCCCACATAAAGCAGTTTTGCTTCAGTGGAAACAAGATCAGAAACCAGATTATAATCTTGTAGATCTTTTCTCAGTGTAATCAATAGGAAGTCAATTGCCTGCCCAGCTCAACAGATGTTTATAGGATGTCAACTTTGGACAAGCTCTAGATTTTTTCTCTAATTACCTGTGAAGTTCTTCATGTGCCTATGGAATTTAATTGATGAATGTTGTTAAAAATCATGCAATGTTAGAAGGTCACTTTGAGACTGATGAAGATGTTGTCAGATGAGCTGCTGTTGCAGCTATTAGTTATTGGTTTCCAGTAATGCCCACAGTACTCCTGGCACTTGCCAAATTAAAAGACAATTTCACTACCCCTTGTCCTCACTGAAGGAGAAGCCAAAGATGCACATATTTGTTAATCCCTATTGAAATAACATTTAAGGATTTTTCTCCTAAAGAAGCAATGAAATTCATAGCTTATTATATTTTAATTCTGTTTGGTTTGTTTTGTGAAGATTTGCCTAGTCAATAATTTTACAGTGCAAAGTTGAAATACACTTCCAGAGGAAAAGGCTGGATTTTGCATGAGTACCTTCCAAAGAGATTTTGGAGGTATCTCTTGCCTTCATAAATTTCTGCTTCTCTGTCTTTCTACAGATGGCAGTTTGCTTAGGCATATTGTAGAATTAGCTGTCCAAGCTTTCACATCATGTGAAGTTCAAAGGGCCTTGGGTCTGTCATCATTAATGCTGTCTGCCTTTCCCCCTATCCCTGCAGCTTCAGGTGTTTCCCTCTGGGTCACTTTGCTTTAAGGTGCAAGGAAGAGGCTTTGAGTGCAGCTGCAGGGGTGCACATCACCAAATTGGATACGAAATCCTAGGAGGAGGGCTGGTGCTGCTCATGGCATTGGGACGAATCCAGTCCTTGTTGATGGGGCACCTGTTGCTTCCTGCTCAGCTGGGAGAGCTTCTCCTGGAGCACCGAAGTACATGTTCCTCTTGTAGCAGTTGAGTGTCTCACCTGCAGGTGATGCAATGCTCTGTTAATTTTCAGAGGCTGGCATTTCTTCTGAAGCTTGACAGATTCATGTTCAGCCCTTCAATGGAGCCTCTTATTAAAGTCCACTTTAATAATAATAATAAATGGAGCCAAGTCCATCCAGTATATGAAGTAATGACCTTAGCAAGATTGTACCTTTATTGCAAAAAATTTGCTTTCTTTTTCTTTTCAAATGTAAATTATTTTCTAATTGCCTCTGGAAATGCTGCAATTCTGTATGGCCTTTCAAGGTGCCACCAGAGTGTCTCTTCAGCTGCCCTGAGGCGATGCAGACTGGTTCCCAGGTGCTCCCCATGCCATGGCCTGTGTCTGCACACGTGGCTCCCAGAGGATGCACTGGAAGTGACATGCTGCACACAACCCAGCTGGGCTCAGTGTCCAGCAAACAGCTGTTAATTGAACCCAATTATTAAGATATAAAGAATTTTTAATGTCTAATTTTTAATCCATGAGGGTTTTTTCATCATACATCAGCATTTTCAAGTAAGCCTTTTAACTCTTTAAGCAGCTTAGTCTCTTACGTGAATAAATGTGTAGAGATCTTTTCCTGGGTAACTTTAGAGATTGCAGACCAGTATAAACACTGGCCTCTAGGCACATGTCAGCTAGAAGTGCACAGAGGTAAGCTTTTAACTTAGGTGCTGGAAGTGGCCTACTGGATGCTCTGGTGGGTATACAGGCAACCTTGATTCCTGATGTAATCACCTTGTTTTGGCTTTGCTCTGCCTGTTATGTTCACTGTATCCTTCTGTTTCTTTCCGAACAGGGCTTTTTTGAAGAAGAGGAAGGGAAAGAATATATCTATAAAGAACCCAAATTAACTGGCTTATCTGAGATCTCTCAAAGGCTGATGAAACTATATGCAGACAAGTTTGGAATAGATAACGTGAAGATCATCCAGGATTCCAACAAGGTATGGACATGTGGTTTTGCCCAAGGGAGAGAACTGAGTGCATGGCTCACATTTTGAGAGCTGTGCTTCGAATGAATGGCATCTGAGTGTATGTGTAAACTACTAGGAACCCTCCAGACAACTGAAACAAGCCTGGCAGGTGCTGTATGGAAATGCCAGTGTTATAGCAGGGCATCACAGTGGGAGAGGAGCAGATGTTTGCTGCAGTGCAGAAGTAGGTGGTTTTCTGTCTCATTTAGCTTTCATCTACTTTTGCCAATGGCTATAGTCAAAGGTCCCACTCTTCTTGGGGATCTCTTGGTTAAGTATCTTTGTATTCATCCAGGATCTGAGTATTACATTTGGAAATGTCAGTTTTCATCGTTATTTATTTATAAATAAATAAATAAATAAATCAAAAATGTAACAGATGCCTTGGAAGCTCATCGCACTAAACATAACATTATTGTTTGCTGCTGTAACACAGGTGAACCCCAAAGACCTGGATCCAAAATATGCCTACATCCAAGTGACCTATGTCACACCTTTCTTTGAGGAGAAGGAGGCTGAGGATCGAAAGACCGACTTTGAAATGCACCACAACATCAACCGCTTTGTGTTTGAGACGCCGTTCACACTCTCGGGGAAGAAGCACGGGGGAGTGGAGGAGCAGTGCAAGAGGCGCACCATCCTCACCAGTACGTCTGCTTGCCTGCTGCCCGCTCCCATCCCAGCTTTCCCAGCTGAGCCCAGAAGGGCAGGTTGAGTGCCAGGTGTCCATCAGTTGTGCAGGATGATAACTCATCTTTTCACTGTGTCTGTTGGCAATGTGCTTCCTTACAGACCTGCTGACCATTTTAGGGATAGTTACTTTCATTTAGATGCTTTATTTTTCCTTATAATTGACATCTTAACTATTCTTGCAGTGATGTAACTTGGGAGTGGTTCTGCTGGAGGCAGCTTAGCACTCAGAACCATTTTCTTTTAATAATAAACAAGTCAAAGAAAGAGCCAAGTAGGGTGTCTGTTCTGCTAAGAATAAAACTTGCAGATAGGAATTTTTGTTCAAAATGGGAATAAGATATACTATATAGAATTTTTTTTACGCTAGAGGTAAGATTTCAATCAGTGTTTTAAGGCAGGAATGTCAGGAGCACTGGATATGTCTTCTTAATGAGTCATATTAAACTGAAGTTTTTTAGCTCCTTATCATGATTGAAATCTCTCTTTTAAAATCTCTCTTTTAAAAAGCCTCCTTTGTGACACTACTACAACATGTCTGAATTTTGATGTATGAGGAACTGAGTTGGAGGCGTTGTTCTCATGGGCAGCCATGGGCAGAGAGGCTGATGTTCACAGCAAAGGCTCCCAAGTGACAGAAAATCCAGTTTCCCACCAACTTCAGTGCATCTGTTTCCCCCAAAGGACAAAGTGAAAACAACTGCCTACAGTGCAAGCATAGTCACCTAAAAGTTTTCTTCTGGCAAATCAGGAAGGAGGCACTGATGTCTGAGAGTATCTTGTTACATGACATAGCTTTGCTTGTAAGAAGAAAGGAGGAATGGCTTGTGTGTGGTTTTTTTAAGTGCTTGAGCAGCAGTAGGTGTTTTGAGATCTGTATTGAAGCAGGTCGTTTCACTGACTTGAAAGTGCAGCCGTTATGGCCTGTCTGGCAAACATAGAGAGGGCTGTTCTTCTGGCAGAGTATTTTCCCTGGGTTATTACATGCTGTCATCAGCTTCCACTGCTCTCAGCCTTGCTCCATCTTTGGTATTAGGTGGGAGTTTGATGACCTCCTCTTCTGCCTTGCTTTTCCCTTTGACAGGGACCTCACCTCAGTGCTTTTCACTAAAGGAAACATTCTTTTCTTCTCTCTTTTTTTTTTTCTTGTTTTTTTCCACTCCTCTTTGATAAAGCCATGTATTTTCATTTGTTTCCTGTGTAAACTTAGGTGCTTTTAGTTTGAGAAAAAAGCAAGGCTTATGCTATGACTGGAGAAGTGGTGAAGTCAATTGTGCTTGGGTGGCTGGAGTGGCACCTGCACTGCGCCTCTGCTCCAGAGGCCGCTGGGCACAGGGCAAGCACAGTCTGGCTGCAGTCCTTGGTTCATTGGCTCTCTGCCATGCCTGGGTCGTGCTTCCAGCTCTGGAAGTCCTGGGTTTCCTGCTCTCCAGTGAGACAGACACCCTGTAAACTGGAGCTTATTTAGGTCTGAGCTGACTGGAAGCAGATGCTTAGCAGAGAAGGACATGCATGGAGTTTGGGAGACCTTCCAAAGTATGTAGGGCAATCAGAAAAGAGTGTTAGCTTAGATCAGACTTAATGGACTGTAACAGTACCTTTGCCAAACTCCCTGAGATCCATGAAAGGCCTTGACTGGGAAGTAAAGAGTTTTAAAGGTGAATAATTCCTCTGTCAGCTCCCATAGCAGTATTTAGGTTGAATATTAAAAGAACCTGTTCACTGCTTTAAGGATGATGTTTTAATAGTAGGTTCATCTGCAGGTGGGTGTCCCGGTTTAACCTCAGCTGACAGCTAAGCCGCACACAGCCACTCACTCAGAAAATCAGAAGTGTAAAAGTGAAAAACTCATGGGTTGAGATACAGACAGTTTAATAGGTAAAGCAAAAGCTGCACAGACAAGCAAAGCAAAACCAGGGGTTTATTCACTGTTTCCCATGGGAAGGCAGGTCCAGCCATCTCCAGGAAAGCAGGGCTCCATCACATGTAACAGTGTCTTGGGAAGACAAACACCATCACTCTGAATGTCCCTCCCCTTTCCTACTCCTTTCTCCAGCTGTATATGCTGAGCATGACACCATATGGTCTGGAAAATCTCTTGGGTTAGTTGGGGTCAGCTGTCCTGGCTGTGTCCCCTCCCAACTCCTTGTGCACCCCCAGCCTCCTCTCTGGTGTGTGGGATGAGGAGCAGAAAAGGCCTTGATGCTGTGTAAGCCCTGCCCAGCAATAACCAAAACATCCCTGTGCTATCAGGACTGTTTCCAGCACAAATCCAAAGCACAGCCCTCTACCAGCTACTGTGAAGAAAATTATCCCAGCCAACACCAGCACAGTGAATGATTCCCAGTTCAGCTAAGCTAGAGGCTCCTGCCTCTAACATGACATATATTTGATGTGATGGTTTTAGCTGTGGACTTAGCTGAAGTTCAGTGTGAACTTATAATTTGGTGCTTTAACTCAGAAGAAGAAATTTGTGGATTCTAAAATCTGAGCACTGAGAGATTTTTGCCACCTGCATGTGACAGAGCTTGGTATCAAACTGATGAGTTCAAAAGGAAATGCTCTTCCAGTGCCAGGTACATCAGAATTCAGTTTGGACCCATTGTGTCACTTCTACTCATTCAGTGATTAAAACTTAATTTTTATGGATTGATAAAGAGATTGACAAAGTCAAAAGTTAATACTTTGACTTAATTGTTTTGCTTTCCGAGATAGTCTCTTGTTGGGTGAGTTCTCTGATCCATTTCTCTCTCTCGAGTAGCCAGTCACTTGTTTCCCTACGTGAAGAAGCGGATCCAGGTCATAAGCCAAACCAGCACAGAGCTGAACCCCATCGAAGTGGCCATTGATGAGATGTCCAAAAAGGTTTCAGAGCTCAATCAGCTTTGCACGATGGAAGAAGTGGACATGATCCGACTGCAGCTCAAGCTCCAAGGAAGTGTCAGTGTCAAGGTAATGACAATTTCCTGCCTTTTTTGTCTTTTTTTTTAAATGCATATTCCTAAATTTTTATTCTGATTTTCATAATTCTGGGCATTTTTTGTCTTTGGCATATCTTATATTCCAGTGCTGTTAGACTCCACTGTAAACACACTAAGGAATGGAAAGTTTTCCACTGGCATTGGTGACTACTGGTTTTATATGCTAATATAATTATTTCATTTAAGTCTACTCTAAGTAAAAATGAAGACCTTTCCAACAAGACCATAGCATATCACTTGAGAATATGGCCCATCACAAGCAAGCAGATTATTTAAAGGGAGTTTTGCTAGGACTGGCTTTGTCATTTCCTGTTTAGGAAAGTTGGGATTGTGAAAGGCATGTGTATTCCTGGTGCTCTCGTGGAAATGTCTTCAAACAAACATGTAGCTGTCTGGGTGGTCAGCTAGCTGGGGACTTCAAAAGGCCAGCACAGATCTGCAGCTTGTACAAGGTTGAGCAGCTCCTGTTTCCTCAGTAAAACTCCTCAGCTTCCCTCCTGGTGACAAAAGGAAGGAGTGAGGTGATATTCTCACAGGCTAGGTTGCCTGAGGCCAGTCTCCAGGCCTTGGAACACAAGAAAAACAACAGTGAATGGCTTGTTCTCTGAACCTAAACTGTGTATTTTTCACGTAGGTAAACGCTGGACCAATGGCCTATGCTCGTGCTTTTCTTGAAGAAACAAATGCTAAGAGATATCCTGATAATCAAGTGAAGCTGCTGAAGGAAATCTTCAGGTAAACATTAATTTTAGGTTTTTCACCCCTGCATAGCACATAGGACACTCTGCGTGGCACAGGTAGGTGAGACACGAAATCAGGCTGATTTCAACCAGCCTAATTTACATCTGCATTTACCCTATCTTACAAGTAATTCCTAACAAACATTTACTGGAGTTTTGGGCTGCCCTAGTAGAATATATTCCTTTTCATCTGAGAATGAATTCTGAAATTCTATTTCTAGCAAGGTGCAATTTGCAAGGGGGAGAAGAGATACAGCACTGTGTGTGTATATATAGATAGATAGTTTTTTTCATTACCACAAAACTTGTATCATTGTTTTTTTGTGGTTTTGTGCTTGCAGGCAGTTTGCTGAAGCCTGTGGACATGCCCTCGATGTCAACGAACGCCTTATTAAGGAGGACCAATTTGAGTATCAGGGAGAGATGAAGTCTCATTACAGGGATATGCTCAGCGAGCTCTCTGTAGTTATGAATGAACAGGTCAGAACATCTATTTTGGTGCTGGTTAGGCTCAATGAGGGTGGCTAATTGTGTCTTCTAGTGACAAATGAAGCTGTAGAGCAAAATACTAGAAGTAAAACCTTTCAAGGCAATAGTCACTGAGAAAACAGTTTACGTTTTTGTTTCTTCCCCTCTTTTTTTTTTTTTTGTTTAAATAGAGGTATGTTCTATATGCTGAATCTGATCAACAAAGATCTGTCTTCTGCCTGCCTTGCTACATATTGAAAAGCTGAATGTTTGTGGGGCTAAATGCTGACTGGGGTTTAGAAGGATAGAAAGATAGTCAGTCTAAACTAGTGCTTTATGCTGTGCTTGCTTTGTCCTATAGCTGTGATGTATTTAATTAAAACGGTAAATTGCTATTAAGATGTAGCTTGTAACCACAGGAGGTATTTTTATCATTTCTATTTATATTCATCTTTCAGAGAAAGTTATTTTTCAAAATTTTTTTCATTTGAATACACTGTCAGAATAGATGTCATATATTTTAGCAGCTTCAGAAGGATGAGCATGCACGGGTACATTATATGAACTGCATCCCAAAATTCTGAATTGGACTCCAGTGCATACTTACAGCTATTCTACTGCTGTGTCCAGGCAGAATATTTTTTTAAAGTTTTCTGTTTCAATAAATATTGAGTGATTCTGCATACTGAAGTGCTAATTAAACCATGTTTAATTATATCTCTGCATGCTTTTGCGTAGGCTACCTTAGATTGCATCTGATAAACAGTTCCTCTCTAGCAGTTGTGCTGCATTTCCAGGTGCCTGTAGCATCCAAAAGCACTGTTGGTGTAGAGTTACTTGGCTTAACCACTGGTGTCAGTGGTGGCATCTCATGGAAGTGCCTAATTGGCACTCCATTACCCCATGCTGTATTATTCATCTTCACATATGAGGAGAATAAGGATTGATCTGAATTTTTTGCCCATTGTTGTACTTACTGTGGAATTGTATGAGTTTTTCACTGGATGTAAAGCTCCTAATTGCTTGGAGGCCTGGTGCCTGTCAGGTGGGGGTCGAACTCAGGGGTGCTGCAGTTTTGGGAGTTGTGCTCCTCTCCTGTTTAAGTGTATAAAGATTTGTGAACCTCAAGCATTCCAGTGATTTTATCATAACTACTATTTATCACTGTTATATTAAGTATGTAAGTGTTAAGGTTATTATTTGTTAATCAATATTCATGCATCTCCCAAGGAGTTTATTTTGGCCATCTAATCGGTGTGCATAGGCAGCACCATATGTCTTGTGTGAACCACTGTTCCCCACAAGAATGGGGAATGGATGGTCAGCTCAAACGAGGCATGAGCAGCCCATGAGCTTCAGCATTCATAAAATATTTGGAGAGTTCTGTTAAATGCTCATACCTGTATTTGTATCAGTGAGCTCTGTGAGTTTTCTTCATGTAAATGAAAACACTAAATAGTACAAAATTACTCGTACAGAGCAATGCTAATGTGTAAAGAGTTCATCCAACAAAAGTCAAAATTGTCATCTGTTTTACCAAAATCATCTGAATTTTGAAGTCCACCCTGAAAACAGTCTCCCACTTGCAGTCCTTTGGGGAAGCCTAAAAAGTGACAGCCCCATTTTCCAGGCAGTGTGAGGTTTTGAGAAAACTCTACTCCTCTTGCAGTGAACTCATGAACTCCCTGCTTCTGAGCAGAGTATTGCCTCAGAGAAATCACATGCCATAAACTGTGGCTGAAATATTTATCTCACAGTTGGAAAGCTTGAGGCTCTCTTGCATCTGTGCTCTGTGCTTTACACCAGTACAATTTGCCATCTTTCCCATTGTCGTATTCAAGAGAGTTTTGTTTCTCACCTACTGACAGTGACTTTTTCATCACCATATGTTTTTCTCTTTTTTGTTTTGTTTTGTTTTTCTTTTCTGACAGCTCTGTCATGGTCCTTGCTTATACAGCTTCTCTTCTTCCCTGTCTAACATTTCCCTCAATACTATAGCCAAAAGTGGTATGTTCATTTTTCTTACATCTATTTTTTCTTTTAATGTCACATACTTCCCTCATTTGCTGGTTTTTCTGCTGGGTGTTTGTTTAATTTCATCTCTAATGACTCCCTTCTCAGGGAGTTTAAAAAAAAATGATCCAAGGTATATGTGTGATGTGTTGTCCATGAGCAGCCTCAAGAGGCCTGTTCTTTAGGATCCTAGTTGCGAACTTTGGGGAGGCCAGTGAGGCAGCTCGACAAGAGGCCCCTAATGCAAAAGCAAGTGCCAATAGTAGCAAAAGGGAGTGCCCAAGTCCCAGTGCTCTTCCTGCAGCCCATTGTGTGAGAGCAGCTCCTTCCCAGAGCTGCCCCAGCTGCTGGCTCAGGCACTGAAGCTGACTGTGGTCATGTCTGCCGAGTGACAGCTGAGGTGTGGCTGACCTGCAGCCCTGGCCAAGGACAGCTCGGGGTTGATGGTGTAGGGTTACACCTGGAGCTTTGTCAAGGGGAGAGGTTTCTCATCCATTGCTGGTGCTGTGTGGTCAGTGGGGGTGGCCCTGTCTCTGCTGTGGACGCTTCAACAAAGCGCCCATGGAGGAAAACAGGTTTTCAGTTTGCTTTTATAGAAGTAGGAAAAAAGAGCTATTACCAAGGCTAGAAGAGCTTCTTCAGAAAAAGATCTTCCTTCTTGCCAAAGCCTATCCATAGGACAGAGAAGAGCAAGCTTTTGCCACTGCTGCTCCCCTGCAGCTCTGCCCACAGGCTCAGCCTGGCACTTGGTCACAGCCCTGCTGCTGAGTGTGTGCAGCTCTGTGGGGCTGCTGCATCTCTGAATGACTGCATGGGCAGAGCTGGGCCTGTCTGTGCCACGGTCAGGAGGTGCTAATGCAGGTGTCTTGAAGTTTGTAAAGTGTAGGGGACTTTTCAGCTGTGAGAGTGGTGCAGATCAGGGAACCCTGTGGAGCTTGGCAGAAGCCAGCCCAGCCCCCCTGACTCAGAAGATGTCACCCCTGTCCCTGCAGCCTCCATTTGCCAGGGAAAGGTCCTTTTCCTCTGTCAGATCCTTGGCATCATTACAGAAAATCTAACAATTTAAAAATGGGAAATCCCTGGTTAAACAATGGACACATCAGACACCAAGCTATTCAGATCTGTCTCACTGTTGCTTATTTTTTCTCTTTTTTTCTGAAAAGATTGCGTACAAGGAGGACTCAGCAAAACATCCAGGGATGGAGCGCACATATTCACGAGTCATCCATAGAGCTAGCTCCTCTGTGCCAGCAGCCACCACTCCAGCAAATCCTGATGCTTGACTGCAGTGTGGGGACCATACGGCCTCAGGAAGATCTGGTGTCTGGGGTGGGGTTTGTCCTTTGTTGTTTGGGGTATTTTGTCTTTTAGATTAATAGTACTGAAAATTAAGTTGAACATGGACAATACCAGGAAAAGGCTTTGAGGGTTAAGATTTTAATTTATTGGAAGTCTTCACAGTGTTATTTTTAAAAATGCAAGCTTGAGAATTTTTTTTTTTGCCTGCCCCAATATTTGCATATTCCCTCTCTTTTTTTTTTCCTTTTTTCTTTTTTGTTGTCAATTTTTGGTTTTGAGCAGCCTTTATTAAGCCAGGCTGATTATGAAATTCCCATTGAACAGATAGGTACACAGCAAACCCTAAATTTGCTATAAATTATAATATATCTAATACTAAGTCCTAGTATACACATATTTTAAAGGTCAGAGTGGATGTTTTATAACATTTAAGCATATTGCAATTGTAAATAGAAGATGTGTAAAATATGTCATTTTTACAAAATTTAAAAAATATCTTTTTAGTTAATTATGACAGTACTAAGAATATGGATAACATTTCAGTTACCATTATATTAAAATATTTGTGTATGTGTATAAAAGCGTCCATAAAATTTTCTCTTTGAAGGTCTGTGCATTGGTTCATTCCTAGGGCAGCACTCTCCGGAGTGGTGGTGATCAGTATGCCTCCTGCATCCCAACTGTCTGTCGTGTTTTGGATGCTGATAGAGACACTGGTGACCATCTGCAGAATGTGGCTTTGGATTCTCTTCATGACCCCAGACTGAAGTCACCCTGTGAGAAACAGGCTTGGTGTAGTTCTCCTGCTTGAGGCCAAGAAAACTCTGATTTTCCTTTGAAGTTCATAGTCCCAGATTTTGCCGAGGGCATGCTGGGAAACTTTGTGCCTTTAGTGAGATGTTTGTTTCAGTTTCTGCATCATGTGGGGATAAGGTGGAGTGATTCTGCCAGTTCTTAGGAGTTCCCTGAATGTTCATTCATGTTCATTCATAGAAAATCCCTGCTTTCAGCAGTCCCTGCTTTTAGTGCCTGTGTGTTACAATTATTCTTTCCTATGCACACAGTCCTCACAATTCTGCTAAGCTGTTTTTTTCTGTTTAGCTCATTTTCCCTGGAGAAGCTCTGGTGATTCCTCTGAGGGTTCCACAGGTTTGTTCAGGGCAGAGGCCAGCGCTATGTCTTTCCACCTGGCGGTACCAGGAGGAATTTTCCAGTCTTTTGCCCCATTCTGCCCTCCTGTCTCTTCTCATAACATGCCAAGTGCACAAGTGGTGCATCTCAGCTGGAGTTGTAGCCTGGCCCTGCAGGCCAGAGCCGAGGGCAGCCTCTGAATTCACCCCATGTCTGTATGCAAGATAGAGGTGCCATCACCCAGCCTTTACCTGCTTGCAGATGCTGCCAGCACCTGCTGCTGTCTCACTCAGCAGATCAGGAGTTTTCCAGAATTCTTTGCTAAGGTTTGAAATCTCCCCCAGTGTCCTTGCCTGGTGGGAGAAGGAGGGGAGTGGTTGGGACAGGCACACCATGGTTTGGGATGGCCCTGCAGTGTCAGTGCAGGGACAGCGTGACCCTCACCTGGGGCTTGGGAAGAGCCCAAGTTCTCACCTGGGCACTGCGCAGCAGCATCAGCCACACAACTGGACAGGAGCTGAGCCCTCCTCAGCCTCACCTCGACAGGCCCAGCTCTGCTCTTCAGACATTGCTCTGCAAAACCAGTAGTCTACTGAAAGGAATGATGTCTGGCCCAAATTTTAACTTGCTTTATGCTGTATATATAGTGGTAGTTGAAGTTTTACCTGCTGTTTATATATGTATATATATGAGAGGAACCCATATATATTATATATATATATATATATATATATCATCAGTGGTGGCAGCAGGACTGCGCCATACAGAGAGGTAAGTGAGCACTGAGTCCTCTTGTCCCTTGGTTTGTTGGTCTCACTGGACTCATTTTGTGTTTATGATGATTTGTGTTTATGGATGGGTACTTCAGAAGCCATCAAGGTGATCTGGAGACAGACTGTTTCTAATTAATGTTCACAAGAAATGAGCAACTGCATCTGTTGTTGGCCATCTTTGGGAATAACTAGATGGCAAAAGCATGGTTTGCACTGAGGGAATGTTGCAGGTTGGTGCCAGGCTGGCCTGAAGCCAAGCTGTGGTCTGTAAAGCAGAGGTAAGGAAATCCCTGGATTGTTTTCTCAATAAGTTGCACACGTAATGAGTTTCATGAGTAAGTCCAAGGGCTGTGGGATTTGGTTTATTTTAAGCAACCAGCTCTGCAGCCTCCTCTGGGGCTTGAGAACCAGCTCATTTTCTGGAGTTGCCTTGTTTGCTAGTGTTAGAGATGCTCAGGCTTGAGTGTAGCTGGGTCCTTGCTCCAGATGGCTCTTCCCTTCCTGCTGTGTTCACACACTTTAAACTTCGTCAGGTGAAGGCAATTAGCACAAACATTACCTTTGAACCAAGGCTGCAGCAGGGAGAGAAAACAAAAGCATTAGACCACGGATGGTCCCAGCGTTTGAGGGGAGAGGATAAAAGAAATGCAGGACTCATTGTGAGGCTGTAGGATGATTACAGGCACAGGGTTCGGCCCGTTACCATGATAAAATTCAGCAACCCAAACTTGGTAAGTCAGATGTGTAGCACTGGATCTCATACCCACCCTGTCCATGATGCTGTAGGAAAAGGCTCTTCATACAACTGCTGCTTTTTAAACTCATAGGATTATATGAGGTCTGCACTATTTTTTCTTTTCTACCACAAGCTCCACTTTGAGACTCCTTTTGTCTAGGGCAGCCACAAGATCACGATGCCTGTTCTTGGAGCTGAGGTTTTCTCCAGTAAATTATTTCACAGTCTATTCTTACACCTTTTCCTCCAGCTGGAGGAGGTTCATCCCCCTGGTGCTGTAGGCGAAGCTGATGAAAGATTCCTTTTCATCCAAGGAAGAAGATCTGCCTGTGCCAGACTCAAATTGAGCTTCTTTAAAAACTTTACAGAGTGCAAAAGAAATTATTCATGTTTGTTACTTAGTGGAAGCTATCTCAACACCCCAAAAGGAGTTGTGTTATACATATTTTATGTTTAATCACATCTTTAGTGACACCCAACCACAACCAAAGGCTTAAATTTCAATTAGAGGGAGATATATTAAATGTTTAATAGGAATCATTCCTTACAGGGTAATTATATCTTAACATTAACTGGAGAAATGTTATATTGGCAACATAATATTGATCTGAAGAGGAATATTAATTTTTTATTTTATTTTTGGATAATATCCAAATGAGAAATGGAAGGGGATGATCTATACCATGCATAGTCCAGACACACCGCCCCTGTGCTGGCCATCCATGGGCCTGGATCTGGGAAGAAGTGAAATTGCATCCATACATAGCTTTAAATGTGGATTTTTTGATCTCAGCATGAAAACTGTTGTCCCACATGTGCTGAGAAGCTCCAGGCTGGCCTTTTACGTCAGTTTGAAAGTTTTTTAAACTGGTAACTGACTACTCAATATTTCAGCTCCCAAGTAACATGGGAGGATGAATCTTCAAGACAGATGATCTATCAAGCATATCTGCTATGAACTTCAATGTGTTTACCAATTTTTAACAAGTTTGGTATGCATGCAAAAGATTTTTCCTGTAATATTTAGATTATCATAAAAATAATCAGCAATACACATTCACAACAAATAAAACCATGAAGTGAGCTCTGAACCTAGGCAGTTAAAATCAAAGGATGTTTAAATCAAATATGAAATGAGAACAAAGAAATAGGATTTGGAGGAAAGCCTTCAAAGATGCAGAAAAAGAAGAAAATTTTAATAACCAAACAAACTAGAATGCATTTCTCATTTAAGAGAATTGCTTTGAGATAAATTAAAACTAATCCAAGAGGCAAGGAACAGCCAAGCCCATGTAGAACTACGACCATGACCAGGAAGGACTTTCAGCTTCACCATTGCTGCATCCCCTCTGCTTTCACACGAGCTGCTTGGACAGGAACCACCAGGCACAAACCACCCCAGCCCCACACCAGTTTCCTGTTCCTTCTGCCACCACTTTGCTGTCTGGAAGCCACAGCTTCCAGCAGTGGGAAGGGGGTTTTTTTTAATTTTGTTTGAGGTATTTTTGCTTTTGCAGTAGCCCCAAGTGCACACATGCTGACAAGGAAGGGCAGGGTCCCACTCTGGTGAGCACACGCTGCAACAGCGGAGAGAAAACTTCCTGCGGGTCTTTTGGGCTGCCAAGGTGCCATGGGCCAGTTCCCTGCAGGAGAGAACCTGCTTGGCTTCAGCTCCCAGGTGAGCCTGTGATGGGAACAGCTGCTGTGCACCAGAGCAGAGCACGGCTCATGGGAGATCAAAGTGTGAACACAGAGTTTGCGGACAGTGGGTCGGGACTTCCCCAAGATCAGAAGTGCTGGAGCAGTGCAGTGTCCAAGCTGCCAGGGCTGGGACACTGGGATCACAAGGCCCCAGGATCGTTATCCCCTGCCTCGTCACAAACCCGGTCTTGTGGCCATTCACACAGTTCTGCTCCACTGCCTCCTTCAGGGCTGATCTCTCGTACTTCAAACACAGAATCCTTCTTACTGCAAAACACAACTGAAATTATTTGCTAACTAAAAATGAACAGAATAACTAATTTTAGTTGGGAAAAGCAGGGGGAACTTTGGAAAATGCCAACCTGATGCTTTTGTTTCAAAATTACTTAAATCAGGGATGTGCAGAGTTTGCTCCAAATGAGGCTGTGCCCTCCACACCAGCTCCCAGCGGGGCTGAGGCAGTCCCTGACAGACCAGGGTGGGCTCATGGCCAGTGGCAGGCCATGCAGACCCCAGCCTGGGTGCCCCCAGCTCTCCCTGCATGGGCCCTTCCAGCCCGTTTTTGTTTGCAGTCCACAGAGAGCAGCTCTGGGCAGCTGTCAGCTTGCTGGGCAGCTGGGGGAGGAAATGAGAACATTATTATTCTTTTCAAGAAAAGTCCAGCACAGTTCCTTGGTGAAATATTAGCTATGGAAAATATCAAGTAACTTTCCTACCTCCCACGCATGTGTTGGAGCATTTGGAGATGGGAAAAAGTAAAAGTACAGTGAAGCCAGCAGTGTTAGGGGAAAGCTGCCACAGCACATGGAGTATCAGGCCAAAAGAGTATTGAGTGGTTTTAAGGCAAAATGATAAAGAATTCATCTGGGAGAGCCTCCAGTAAGTGATGTGTGTATTTCACACTGCAGCCTCAAGATGCAAAAACATTGGCACCCAAGCAGTTCTGGCTCATGGCACTGTGGGAGGAGGTGCTGCAGGGAAGCTGTACCCAACAGAGGTTTGGGATCAACCCTGGGCATGTCTCATGCCTTTAAGAGCATCTCTGAGGCCCACTAAGGTGGGAGTCAGGGTAATGAGTGTCCTTTAAGCTGGGAGTCGTAGCCTACATGAGATATGTGCATGGTTTCTAAGGTTTCATTGAGTTGAAAATGTACGGTTATTTTTAGAAAATTCTCAGTAATGTAGAAGTGCTATCATAATTACTGGCACCTCTGTCCAGGTTGTTGAGGGTTTTTCATTACTCACTACAAACATCTCATCGTGAACAGCAGCAGGTTTCCTTTTTTCCTATTAATTACCCCCATCTTACAGAAGCTGCATTTTCAGTGTGCTTTTTAAGCTGTGCTATGTGCTGCTTTGGTAAGCTATAGTCACTCATTTTTGGTTAGGGCCAGCTGTAAGGGTGTTACTTACCCTGTGATATGTTTTTGTGACCTGCAAATTCCATGTGCTGTTCCCTGTAGTTCTGAGTCATGGTTTAGATGTCTTTGCACAGGTTGCCTCCAGTGGGATACCTTATAGCTACAGGGATTCACATATACTCACATTTTATATGGGGTGTTTTGCTTGGGAAAAGAAAGCTGAGTAAAAAATTATTAATTTTAGGATGGATTTTGTGCTTGGGGCTGCTCTGTAACCATGAGGCTCTCTCCCATGAGTGAGGGCTTGTTCTAATTTGAAAGTTATCATAAGCTCTGTGCAGGTAACTTTGGGCCCAGCTGCGAACTCATTATGAAAATCTCTAGCTGAGCATAAAGATTCTCTTGCATGAGGCATGGGTTTGTACTCTGTAGCATATGTTGTGCTTGCAGGGGGTAGCATAAAAGAGACTAGTTCTGATTATTCCACACTAATTTGAGGATCCATTTAAAGGGACAGAGACACAGAGCCTTGGAAATGCAACACGGAGACCTGAAGTGCTCTCTTAGAAGTTTGAAACATTTCTGTAGCCTTACTTCACGCCAGCCCAGTCCAAAACCATAGCCGAGGTTTTCAGATGTGACTCATGTATCTCAGTGTTTCTATTTCCCATTTTCAGGTTAAGCCTTGTTTTTCAAAAGTATTGAGCATCCCCTGCTGGAATTCAGACCCCTTTCATAAACCTTGAATGCTCAAAATCAAAGCTTCTTTTAATATGGGTCATGTGGGATTTTCTACACACATGTGGGAGTTAAGACACAGTCAGGCAAATGGTCCTTGCAAAAGGAAAAGGGTGCTTAACAGACATTAAGAAGTTAAACAATTACCTCGTAACACACTAATCAGGTAACTTTGCGCCATCATTACCTAATGAGATGTTGAAACCCGAGAATGCTTTACGCATATAATTGATTTTTGCCATCTTGCTTTGATTCTGGGAGCTTGTGCAGCTCACTCCCCAGAAAAGCCTCGTTGCACCCGCTGTGAGCTAGTCCCCACTCAGCCGTGGTTAAAAGGGAACGTTTAATTAGTCATGAGAGGAAGGCGAAGTCTCATTCAAGCAAGGAGAGCAGCCGGGTTCGCACTGGCTCACGCCCGGCTACACGTGAGGCTGGGGAGCGATTCCACGGGCTCTGCCCTTCCCGCTCCGCTTCTCCCCGAATGCTGCTGCTCGTGTCTGTGCCCCAAGGCAGCCCCCGGCCCATGTCCTCGTGTCCCATGTCCCCCTCCCGCTCAGCTGGAGCACTTCCTCTTCCCACTTCAATGTCAAGGACAGAGCTTTCCTGCAGACTTGTAGTTGCCTTCCTGGGCTCATCCTGCCAATCCGCTGGGTAACTGGCGCTCTGCCGGGAAGTTTCAGTCCGAGGGTGCTCAGAAAAGCGCTCTGTACAGAAGCGGCGTGTGCCGGACGCTGCTGGCGGTGTGCGACACGCGGGTGGCGCTCGGGGAGCGGGGCTGGCTCAGCCGGGGCACGGCTGGGCTGGGGGGGCAGGGGCATCGCGCCCCGCCTCGGGCAGCTTCGTGCGTGCTGCTCTGCGCTCCTGCAGAGCTCTGCCTGCAAAAGCACCATCTCAGCCCTTTTACACACGTGAAAAAGGAGTTTCCTTCCCAGGCTAGGTGGGTTGTGGTTCTGGGGGACACCTGCCTGCTGGCATGGCAGCACTGGCACCTCCCACATGGGTGTCGCAACACCAGCATACCTCAGCCTTGTCCTTCAGAAGGGGCTTGGGAATAGCAGGTTTCGGACGTGCGATAGGTAAGACCCAAACCCCACACTTTTCAGAATAAGAATGGGTATTTTTCGGCATTTGTATCTGTGGGAATGTACCAAAACAGGCCTTCAGGTTCCTCCGTTTGACTACAGAGTGGTGCCAGCTCAGAGGAGGGGAAGTACTCCCACAGCTAAAACCGGGGGTGCTCCAAACAGCCCTGTAAGTGAATCTAGTCAGTGAATGATTAGCTGATTGCCCTGGTGAAAGCCTGAAGCACTGCTGCAGAAACCGTCCCTGCCTTCGCTATGGCAGCTCAGCTCTGGCGAGGAGCCCAGGCTGGCCCGAGGAAGGAGCAGTGGCCCTGCAGGGACGGACCTCTTGGGTGCGTGAACACAGGCTGGGGACCCGGGCTGAGAGCAGCACCCTGCCCAGGGAGTGTGCCTCTGCGTCCCCTTGGAGCAGTTCCCACTCAGCCCGGTCAGCTCTGGACGCAGCAGGCTGCGGGGGCCAGCCTCCGGAATCCGGGAAACCAGAGGTCTGGCTCCTGGGTCCTTCCACAGGACCGCGGCAAAAGAGGCAGGCTCAGTTCTGGGTGAAATCCGGAAGGTTTATTGTGCCTCCTGACAAAACACGGCACCCTCCGGGGGTGCCCAAAAATGAACAACCTGGAGGCTTGTGCAAGAGGTTTTATGGAGGCGTGGCGACAAGGGAAGGATCACAAGAACAACCAATCAAAGGAAGGGAGGATGTGGTAGACAGGATAAAGGGCGCACAAGGGAACCAATCATAGGAGAAGAAGGGAGGGACCCTTTCCCCATGGCCAATCACTTGACGCTTCTGCCAGAACTTTCTAGAGGCTTGGGAGGAGTGCCGGAGTGATTGGCAGGGTCCAGGGAGGAGACCAAGATGGCACATAGGGCAATTAACATGAAACTGGGAGGGTACAAACTGGGTTGTCACAATAATACAAATCCAAGGGGAGACCCGGACTAAACCAAACAGAAAGACACTCCCACAGGAGTGCATGGCCAGGGAACTGCATTAAACACAGATATGACCAGCAAACTTGAGAGACTGGGCCATTTGTCCAATTATTAGAACATTTCTAATTTCTGCTGTAAAATCTACTCTGTCAAATCCTTTCCTCACACGAAGGATGCATTTCTTTACGTGGATGAGCATTTGCAGATGAAATCTGTCCAAAGCAAGATGTGGCCTGGCCTGGCAGAGCAGCACCTCTGGGGACACTGATGTGGCTGCCAGCATGCTGGGCTCAGGTGAGCAAGGGCCTTGCAGACCATGCTGCGTCTCCCACTGCATTCAAGCTATTATTTGAGTGCTCAGAAGAAAATGCATTCAAGTTGAGCATCTTAAACCTGCTGCATCTTAAACCTCAGGCCATAGGATAGGCCAAGTAAAGCATAGGGATAATTTAAATGCATAAAGGTCTAAATGTCTCAACTTGGAGAAGAATGAAAGGGGAGAAATGAAAATTGGAAAAAAATATGTTTGCTTCTTAAATTTACTGTTTACCTCTTAGTTTACCATTTAAATGGAGACACCACTGAGAGAAGGCCAATATGGGATCCAATTTGGACATTACACCTATTCAGTCCTTTCAGATGTACAGAAGGAAAATTATTAGAAGTGTGTCAGCAAAGCAGAATCAGCACACAAAAAACTGTCTTTTTGTTAATTTTTAAATCCACTGAAATATTCTTTTTTTACCTCCTTAAGTTGTACAGCCAGATTCGGAAGAGAATTAGGCTCTTTTGCACCACAATGATGCTTTAAACATGTCAAAGTCAGAAATCAAGCAAGGACTCAGGGCACAGCACTGTTCTTGCACAATGAGAATTGGAAGAGTTTGGCGTTGACCCTGACCAGAGCTGCTGTTATGCTTTTGCTTGGTAATTTTTTATAGGATGCATAAATCCAGTGCTGCTGACTTTTGAGGCTGATTAACAGCAAACCTTCCCTGGAGACTTCAGCCCTGACAGAGATCTGGGCTTCAGGTTTGGTGCTGGAGTGATGGACCTGTGAGCTCTTCTATTCCCAAAGGTTTCCTGTGGGGGCAGACGGGCTGCTGTGCTTCTCCTCCATCCTGTCCCAGAGAGGCTGGAGATGCCATGTCAGTACTTGTGCTCTGCTGGTCGGATTTATCCCCAGAGAAGGGAGGCTCTGTCTTTTTGCACAGGGACTCCCGTGCCACTGGGAGGCAGGACACATCTCCAGCTGCAGCATGTCATAGAAAACATCCACACACCTGCAGCTGATGGATTTCCCAGAACAAAATGTTGTGGTATGCTAAGAAGAAATCATCATGCAATGAGTAGCAATGAATGAGTCCTTTTTGATTTTTTTGTCTCTCTAACCTCAGGGGAGCAAGAGGGATTTGGCAAGTGAGACGTCTACAAAAACTGTTCAGCAGTGGTGGTAGCTGTGCAGGTGCTGTTTCCTGCCGGTCGCAGTTTTCACACTGTCCCCTTACTGCTCTCAGTGCAGCCCTTCCCCAGGAAGCCCCTGCAGCAGCCATGCACACACAGCACACGTCACCGTGCTGGGCAGGGGAGAATAAAGAGCTGAGCTCCCCACAGTTTGGATGAAGATGCTCCACAAGGTCTCTGTGTTTTGTTTACAGGTTTTCTGCTGCAGTACTATTTGTTATGCAATTTGTACAGTCCACTGAGACAGAGTTCATGCACCAGCAGCCACACAGAGATATTGCTATGGGGCTCCTCGAGCCCAACAGCTGCCAGAAGATCTGTGTTTGGTTATTCTTCTTAGCTGAGAGTTTCGGATATGACTGAGGGTGAAAACAATTTTACCCAGGTCTGTATCCTACCAAGCACAACTTGCCAAAGCTTCTCAGGTGTGAGAAAGTGCCCTCTCTGTTAAAAGATTTGGAGTGTTTTATAACAAAAACCACACATCTAGAGGTGTCTGCAGGAGGCTCAGGAAGGCACACTGAAGATACACTTGGCCAAAATCTGCAGCCTGCCAGTGTGTCATGGCTAGGAGGCTCCCAGCATGTTTCCCACCCATGGCACACAGAGCAGCAACATCCAGGAGCTGTCGGGGTAAGCACACGTCTTGGACCCCACTGAATTTACAAAAACCAAGGTTGGGTGCATGGAGCTCTTTTTGATGACAGGGAACACACTGGTCAGCCCAGTGGCAAAGGCAGCTTTGCCAGGTTTCCACTGTCCAAAACTCCTGAGTCATCTGGCCCTAGCAGCAGGAGCAGCTGTTCGAGGTTACAAGACAAAAGTCATTTCCTCAGACATTTCTGGTGCATCAAAAGGTCTATGCCTGCTCCAACGTGGTTCCAGAGGAGCAGCAGGCATGTGATGACAGGAGCAGATATGTTCAACTACAGCTGGGATAAGCCAATTGCTGAGCTGGTAAGCACCCCCTGCCCAGCCAAACCCGCCAGCTGCAGCATCAGCGGCAATGTTATAATTACGCGTAGGTGCTGTCACTGCTCCAGTGCCTGGGCTGTTTGCTGGAGAAATAGACCCATAATGCTCCCTATAGATTGGCCCCTGCATAGGGGCACCTACACTGTTATTTAAGCCTGGGCCCAAGCCCACGTCAAATGCATGGGTGCTGTGGGCTTCATCTGCAGCCTAAGAACTCACATTTGTTTCACCTCTCTGCATGCAGCCTGAACCATGCAGAGCCCTCTGGAGAGGTTCCCAGGAGGTGACAGCAGGGCTGCCAGTGACTCTTGTGGCTCCCAGTGCCCAGCCTTATGCCTGTGTCCCTGGGAAAATCAGCACAGGTGTGTATTCCTGCAGCAAGTCCTAGCTGCCCTTGCTACACAAGGCACATGGCTCTAAGTCAGGGGGGCAGTGAGCACAGTGAGGCCTATGGGAACTACTTTGCCCTTGTGAAGCACTTTTTGAGGATGCTGCTCCAAGAAGGCAGCACTGCTCACATGGGGGCATGCCCTCACTCCCATCCCTGGTTTTGTCTCAATTCCAGCAGTTTCTGTCCAATTTCCCTGTAGCTGCTTGGCAGCAGCACCTCCCCATGGACCCGGTGGCTTCCTCACAACAGCCCTTCTGACACCTTTGGAAAAAGTAAAACTGAGTCGTCTCATGTTTGAAGCATCTCACAACAATTTTCCTTTCTTTCCCCAGCCTCCAGCAGCAGAGTGGGAAAATGCACACAGCTGAAAAGTCTTTTTTTCCTCTCTCAGAGATTCGTGAGTCACTGTTGAGCTGTTGGGAAGTGAATGGCCTCAAAGCAAAAGGTGTGTTAAATTATTTCCCTGTTGACTTTCTGGCATTCTCTGTATTTTGAAGTAGGTTTTGAGGAGCGGGAAGACTGCTCCATGTTTTTTCATCTTGCTGCCAGCAGAAAGATGGCTTTAGGGACTAGGTGGTGAGAGAAATACAGAGGATTGTGTTTCTTTTGCTAATGCAAGAATCATGCCTGGTCTGTCTCTTGTTACACTCCTGGGATACTCATGCAGGCGCTCCACTCCAGCAAGCCTCCCTGGGTGCCCAGAGAGGGCTGCTGCAGCCTTGCAGGAGAGCTTTGGCATACCTGCTTGTCCATCACAGCTGTTGGCATATGTTGTTAATAGCGGGGTTCTTGCACCGTATCAGCTTTCATCTAGAAATTTAATTTTCCTGTGAGAAATTGCTAATTCTGGAATTGAAATTCCAGATGCACAGAGCCTGCGTTAAGGGAGAGTTGAATTGCTGCCCAGCAAAGGGTGACCCTCTCTCTGTGCCATGGAAATGATCCCTGGCCTTTTTGGGCAAACCAAAGGAAATGGGCTCTGTCCTCCTCGGCCATGCGGAGAAAACCAAGAGGCAGGCGAGGGGCGGGCGGGTTTTCTCTGGGGCAGCGATGCCGTGTTGACAGTGATTTGTGCGGGGGGGACAGGCCAGCTCTGCTCTGAAACGCGAGCCCCCGAATGAATAAATCATGGTCCTCTCTTAGCAACTTGACGGCTCGGTCCAGCCCTCGCAGCCCGGGATCTGGCCCGTGCGGGGAGGGACTCCCAGTGTCCAGGAGCTTTTAAGGGCAGGGTCTGCCCGCGGCCGGCTGCGGAGCCCCTCTGCAGGGCAGGGGCTCTGGCGGGGCGGCATGGAGGGGAACACGCACCTCCTGCAGGTCATCCGCAAGATGCGCTCCCAAATCAATAGGCTGGAGAGGGAAAACAGGGCGCTGAAGGGAGAGCTGCAGGGCTGCAGGCAGAGAGCTGTGCCGGCGGAGAGAGGGGCGGCAGGAGCAGATGGGAACGACGTGAGGAGCCTCGCCATTGATGGGGAAGGACCGGCTGCATCTCCAGCATCCCTGCAGGGAAGCGCCACGGCCGCTCCAGCGCCGAGCGAGCAGACAGGTACTGTGTGGGGCTGTCCATGGCACCCCGGTACTGCCCATGCAGGGTCTGCCAGCCCGGCTGTGCCCTGTCTGCAGGGAAGGGAGATGAGCTGCTAGCCGGCTGCCTGGTTAACTCCATGGAATTGCTCTGGCCTCGTTCTGTGTTCACACCAAACACGCCAGCGCTGCGTGTCTTGCTCTGTGGGCTTTTTAGGGTGCATCCTCCTTGCTGAGCTTAGCGGAGTGTTTTGCCGCTGCTCAAAGGATTCAGCTGAAAGGATTCAACTCAGAGTTCAGTTTGCTTAAGCAGAATTTGACTTTCTTCTTTGGGTTTTCGCAGGCATGGACTCTCCTCCACATGCCTATTCCAGGAAGAAAAGGGCCAACACTTGTAACCATGCCATAACCCATCCTGCCTTAGTAAAAAATGAGAAAAATGCTACAAGTAGTAACAAATAATACTGGGTTGGCTGCATACATCATGCCAGATGTGCAGTTTATTTTTGCTGATAATGCAGTTAGTTCTTGCTGAGGCAGAGATGGGTCAAGATATAGGAATACATTCTCTTCACAAGTGTATCAGAGGAGAAAAATGGAAATATTCCTCAATTACAGAAATCTGGTTGGGATTTCTGGAGGAATTAATGAAGCAGGAATTAGAACAAAATGTTACTTGGTGAGAAGTATCGGAGAAATGGCCCCACAAGTTTTCATGGAGACAAATCTTTGTGAAGGAGTAAGATGAGAAGCTGACCGGCACCAGTGGATCTACGTGCAGCCAGAGGGGTGCTGTGAGGGAATAGTGCCTGTTGCCAACCCCACTGACCCAGTGGCCACATTACCTGCCTGGAGGCCTCAGACAGGGGCTACTGGTGGCTATGGATGTTGTCATCTTGGGAATAGCTCCATGGTCTTTTGGCAAGTCGGAAAGTTAGTGCCCTCTAACCCTGTGGTTCTTCCTCTCCAGCTGCCTTCTAGGGCAAAGGGTAGGACCTAGAGAGGCTGTCTGGCCTCCTCTGCCTCTCAGCTTCACCACATGCAAAATGTTTTTGAGCCTCAAAAAAGTGATTAAAAATAGAATGATAGATCATTTGGGGTTGGAAGGGACCTTAAACATCATCTAGTTTGAACAACCCTGCCATGGGCAGGGACACCTTCCACTAGACCAGGTTGCTCAAAGACTCATTCTTCCTGGCCTTGGACATTTCCAGGGATGGGGCACCCACAACTTCTCTGGGCAACATGTTCCAGTGTCTCACTTCCTAAAATCTCATGTCCCCTCTTTTAGCTTAAAACTGCACCCCCTTGTTCTATCACTATCTGCCCATGTAAAAAGTTGCTCTCCAAAAATACATTGAGGATACCTGAATTGTTGTAATGATATTGTTATTGTTATTATTATTATTTCTAGCTCTGCTTTTTTTTCTGCTCCTCAGATACTGCCATGACTGTGAGACGCTACCCCACTGTCTCCCCAGCTCCTGCTCCTTCCGGCACAAGGTCCTACTGGGCTGGCAGGAAGCCTCCAAGCCATGGGCTCCTGGAGGTGCCAGACAGTGCCCAGCCACCAGCCCCTCCTGCTGCAGCACAGCTCAGCAGGGAAGAGGAGAAAGGGCTTGAACCATCACCAGCCAGTTGTCTCTCCTACAGCCACTCCAGCAACATGAAGCTGTTTCAGGAGCACATCTGCAAGTGCAGGTAGGTTTGGTTTGCCTTCACAGCATCACCAGCCTGGGCTGGTCATGGGTTTCACCAAATAAGGTATATGGACTTTGCTCTGGGTTTTAGTATGTTATCACCAAAATTGTTGTTTGAATGTATACGGGCCCTGAGCAGACTGGAGACCTCTTTTGAGGAAGTTGTCCTTCTCCTCCCTGAAATGCGTGAGGTTCGGCAATGGTAGCAGGTTAAATTTGCTATAGAAAGGAGAGGCTGAGGGAGAGAGAAAGAGGTTGAAATCTTTGCTCTGTTAAAGCCAGGCAGGGTTTTGCAGATTGATGTGTTGTTCTGACAAGCTAAGCTTGAAAGGGTTTCTTAAACTTTGAACAGAAAGCATGGAAGTACCAAGGAACTCTGCACTATGCCTTTAGAAGTGTGATTACTGCGGGTCATGGATTTAGTTGTACTGTATCATATATCCCCTGTAACTGAAGCATTACAAGTTAATGCTTTCAGCCCTGAAAAAAGTAGTCTCAGGACAGCTTCTAAATTAAGTGAAATGGCTGCTGGACCAGCCCTGAGTGTCTCTGCTCATTGACAAGAAGCTTTCCAGCACAGGACGACAACCACCCATGGAACCAGCAGTAATGAGACAGTGATACATGATAGCCCAGCCACATCCTGTTGCTGATACATCCACCTTCGGAATTCATGCTGATTCCCGGGTTCAGCTCAATCATCCCGCGCTGAAAAGGAAAATAATCCAAATGGCCTCGTGTTTAATCAGGGAGAAGTCCATGGCTCTGCCCACCTGACCATGCATTATTACAGCTGGTTGGTGGGGTCCGAGGCTGTGACCCAGGAAGAGATGACCGGTCCGGGGAGATGGTCCTGAAAGGAATCACCTTCCCGCGGCCCGGTGTCTTCCTCTCAGCTGCTGGCAGAGGAGCCCTTGCAGAAGCTATCAGCTCTTTAGTGATTATCAGCTCGTGATTTCAGCTCAGCTCTGCAGGGCAGCCTCTAGGCCAAACCAGACCGGAGAGAGAGGCGAGAGGACCCGTGTGGCTGGTTCCGCACGAAGGTAGCTTTATTGTGGGTTCCCTCCGGCAAAGGAAAGAGTCAGGGATGAGTTCTCTCCCCTACAGAGGCGAGCTGGTCGTCTTTTATAGGGATACAGGGGATCAGCAAGGGGCCCAATGGATTACAGAGGGTCTGGGATAGACCGATGGGTTACAGAACGATCTGCATAGGGTCTCCCAAAGGATTGTGGGTCTACTTTTCCTCACCATGATTCAAAAGTCCTTTCCAGGGAGTCCTGCTGGGCGATTGCAAAATCTCTTATCTCAGCAGACATCCCTCCAGGGCAGTGGCTGGGCATATCCCACAATGCATGTCCTGGGGCAGGACTCCAGCGGCCACCCCGGGAGCTGACACCTGCTGTGGGTTGTGTCACCTGTGTGGAGGTAACTGTGAATGGCACATCACAACAGCTTTAATTCTGTCCCCCTAAATCCTCAGAGCAGACCAGTGCCCAGCCCCTTGCACTCTCTGTGCAAAGCTGATTTGGGGCCCAGCTCCTCCCTGAGAGGCTGCAGGGGACAATGAGGCCAAGCTTTGAGAGGCACCTGGGTTTTCTTGTAAGGATGTTTCAGGGTCAGATGTTTTACAGCAGTTAGGTACCTAAATTTAGTCCCTGGAAGGGAACTCGTGTTGTGTTCCAGAGCACCCTGACCCTGTAACTCTGGATTTCTGTGCACACTCCACTGGGTCAGGGAAACTCAAGACTCATGGTGCTCATGAATGCTTCCAGGGGGTTTGCCCTCCAGCCAGCTCACGTGGAAGGTGTGCGTGGTTGGAAACACAGGGGCAGCGTGCAGGAACGGGGTGGCAGTGGCAAATACTGCTGCTTGCTCATGAGGGGAAAGAACTTTCAAAGCAATCAAAATAGCAGCACAGATCTGTTACATCAAATGCCTGGGGACCTACCGGGTGCCCATGGCCAAACGACAGAGCTGATGATTTTATCACTGTCTTAGAGCTGCCTTGCCAAGCTGAACAGTGACTCGTGCACTCACTGCTGGCTGCTTCAGGAGGAGAAATGGCTGTGGAAAGAGCTTTTCACCTAACCCCTTCAGAAGGCTGGTTGATCTCCTGAAGCATGAAGCTTTGTGTTTCTTACACCAAAACAAAATTTAATATCTTTTATGGTCTTAATGGTGGATGCTTCTGTTATATACCCAAATGTCTGACATGGACACCAATCTTAGCTTTTCACTAGTAAGAAAATTTCTAGCAATTAGTTCAGCAAGCTTATTAAGCTTAATTTTTTACAAGGATGACATTTTTGCTTCCCAGCATGCTGGTTCATGTCAGGTTTTCCTATTCTTTGTTTATTGTAGCTTCCTCACATTTTGCTCCAAAGCTATAATCCTGTATGTGATATGAATATTTTTGCTTTAATTCTGTAGAAGTATCACCTTGAATTTATATAGAGTGCAGTTGCATCCAAGTAATAAAAAACCAGCACTGCTAACAAATCATCTGTAATTTGCATGTCTAAAATAATTTAATTCATATATGCTAAAGCATTATTTCTACCAAGGGATTCCCACTGTGTTTGGTAAATGGAAAAAACCATTAAATATTTAAATACAGGATAAGAGAGGCTGAGAACTCTTTTCAGGGCTATTATACTAAAATTACTGAAGGGTCTCTGTGGGTGCACGCACACCCCCAGGGTTCTGTGCACACACAGCTTTGTACACACAGGGCAGGCAGTGACAGAGAGAAGTGAGACTCAATGGGAAATGGCAGATGCTTCCAGCAGACAGGACCATGATCGTCCTTTGGGATGACCATGTGAATGGCATGAAATCCTGCCTCCAGCAGCATGCAAGGGTTGAAAGCATTTACTTTTTGCTTGCTGAGTTGCTGTTTTGTTGGGTTTTTTTTTACTTTCTCTGCATGTTTTATACATTTGTAATCCTCATAATGATTTCTTATTTTTTCTCCAGGGGTAAAGTAAAGGCTGTGAGTTTCCTCTTACCAATGGATATGTCAGCATTTGCTGAAAAGCAAGGTTCTCTCAAAAGTCCACAAAATCAGAGCACAAAACATCTAATGACCATCACTGAAAAGGATATGTGAGCTGGTGAATTTTTAAAGGCCCATTGATCCCTGAGAGAAATTGGCCTTAAATGATAGCTGTGTGTCAGGTTCCTCTCCTGCAAAACGCTTTGGAAGGATGCCCACAGAGCATCACTCAGCCGTGTTTCGGGTCACTGGCCCAATGTTCAGCACGGCAATGGAAGCCACGACAAAGCCAGCTGGAAGCCCAGACACTGATGAAACCACAGAAAGCAAAGGTACCTCCACAAAGTGCTTCTGTGCAATGTGTCTCAAGGACCCCTTGCCTTAGGACTGATGTGAACAGGGTGTTGAAGCTGGGTTTGGTGTGTTTGTCACAAAAAAGCAGAAACTGTGCCACTGCTTGTGTTTGCTGATTCCCTTGACAGAAAGGTGTCTGATGCAAATGACAAAATAAGAATTATCAAAGAGCCTGTGAGGTTTTCTCTGTAGGTAAAGCTTTCAAACTTCACAGTACTAATAAAACAAAGTTAAGGAGGTGTTACAGAGTCAGTTAACGTTGCCCTGAATTTCTGCAAAGCTTGGCAACGAGTATATTTCCTTTTGGAGTTCACCTCTAACAGAGCACAGGAGAGTAAGTACATATTGGTATGAAAATGTGACTACAAATCTGCTTCCAACTTGTTGTTCTCATCCAGCTGGAGACTGAAGGCTGGACACCAAGTCAAAATAGGAAGGACGGTGAATATCAGAATTTTTCAGGAATGGCTTCTCAGCACAGCTCAGACCAAAAATCATTAGCAGAAATTCAGCAAGCAGGTGCAAAATAAATGTGAGAGAGAACTACAGACAGCTTGTAAAAAATGAGCAGTGCTTGTTAGTCTAGTCATATGAGTAAAGATAGCGTTCCATGTGTTATTTTGATTACAACTATTTAAGGAATCAAAATACTTCACACTTCTTTATGTACAGGAAGCATTTATGATTGAATATTGTGTAGAGAATGCATGAATAGTAGATGTTTGTACAGATAACTTTAAGGAAGATTTTCATCTCACTGTCTACTCCTAAAGTTTTGAATTTTCTAAGGTGAAAGCAGAGACTTGGTGTAAAAAAATCCCCTCTGGATTTTCCATTATGTTGTATACTTCTATGAAAATCTGTGTTCCTTTTTTGTTTTGAATTTCACTACGGTATTTTATATTCAAATATACTTTTAATATATTCTTACCATTGAAGTAATAATTTCAATTTCACAGCTATTTAATTTGTGTATTTTTATGTTCAGCTTGGATCCATACAGAGTTGCATTGTAATGTCAGAAGTAATGAATCAATGACTTCTGGCAAATGAGGTTCCAGTTTGGAAAGTTTAGTTAAACAGGCCATTTTAGAAGGCTTTACAGGGAAGTGCTTTTCAAATGTTTTAAGGAAAGCATAATTTTTGGGAACTAAACACTGCATATGTGTTCAGTTAAGCACCTAAATCCAGTTGTTTTCACTTAGGAAAGTAACAAAAGTCTTTGAAAAATCTGGTCCCTGGACCTTTAAGGTACCCAAACTTTTACAGTTAAGGTTTTAACACCAGATTTAATGGGGTTTGGGAATCCATATGCTTTAGAAAGCTTTCAAAATCTCAACTTTAAATTTTTCTAAGCTTCAGCTTCCATGAAGCAGCAGTTCTCTTCTCTCACCCTTTTTGTGTCAATTCACTGTATATACATGAGTGACACAAAGACTGTGCACTTTTGTAGGCCTAGAGGAAAAAGAGAACAGAAAAGGTGGAAGGGAAAAGGAATCAAAGTAGTCATTGACAGATGGCAGTCAGTATATTAATGAAAAGATTTATTTTTGAATTATATTTTGCAGACTTTAGCAGTGCCTACAGATTTAAGAACACATGATGATGCACAGACACATTAATTTTTAGAAGCAGTTGTACAGATTTGACCCAGCTCTGCACCTCCAGGAGAACCAGATTGTAGCAGATGCCACAGAGCACATCATTTTTACCACAGTACAGCATGAAGTAACTTACCATGGAGCACTTACTGGCAGTTAAAACATTCCAATATTAAACATCCATAGATTGTTCAGTGCAAGAAGGGCAGGTTTAAGCAAAGTGAGTGTTAAAGGACAGAGAGATACTGGCAGCAATTAAGCCATGATTCTTTTCTTTCTTCTTCCCAAGATGATCCATACAAGTTCAGAGGAGCTCTGGGCTTCTACCTAAAACTACTCTGTAATATATCTATATTAAACCCCAGAATGTATACCAGACCCTATTCATGGATGGCCAGACTGGTTGGACCATTTCCAGCTGGAAATTCTTTTTTTCAGAGAAGTGGCCAGTGCTGTTCAGCCACACAGGTGTGGGACTGCAAGAGCAGCAGAGACAGAAAGAGCGTCCCTGCTGTGTTCACACTGGCCACGGAGAGACGTAAACTCCTGTGTCACACTTTTGCTTGGGACTAAAGTGGCTTTATATCTCCACAGCAAATGCCAATAATGACAGAGTCCTCCACTGCCATTTGTTAATGATGTGTTCTCCATTCCATCAGCATGACTAGTCAAGAGTGCTGAAACACATCTCTAGGCTGGAGACACAAGTCTTGTCAGAGCTCCTTCTTGACTTCAGTCATTGGGACAGTGCTGATTTAACCTGTACTTCACTTTTACATCATTGTGAGTGAGAGAGAAATTGAGTATTCCCATTCTTCCAGAAAGTCTTCTTAAAGCTATGGTCGTAGTACAGAAACACAAAAAAGCACTGGGACAATGGAGAGGCATTACCAGGGGTGAAGGTGATATTGTGTGTCTGAGGGTAGCACAGAGTCCAGTGTTTGAAATCTTGATACCCAACTTAGCAATTATAACCCTCAGATGCAGCATCAACATACAGTAGATTTCTCCCTTGCCAAAATAATGAAGAATACCTAGATAACAATATCCAAATAAATAAATAAAGCTTTCCATTCATAAAATTGAACTCCCTCAATGGTGCTGCTCAGCTGTATGGTGGAAAGTCCTCCTGTTACAGGGTGTGCCTACAACAGCATTTCAGCCAGTCAGGAGTACACTCCTGAGTGAATTTCCTGCTCAAAGCCACTCACCATACTTTGTTTCTCACTGTAAAGTGGTCTCACAGCACGAGAATGGATTTCTTCTGGATGAAACTAAGTCAGAGGATGTGCTTATGAGGTGCTCCAAAAGCTAACAGGTATTATTGCATGGGACCACACCTAGCAAATCCCCTGAACACCTCTGGTGTGGAGAACAGCACTGATGGTTTTACTCTGTGCATCCTCCTCTGCTGCTCTAATTGCACTAATTGCTCATTTAGACAGAGATCCTGGACTATGGAGCTCCTGTCTCAGATTTGAAAAAAAAAAATCTAACCAGGTGAAATTTCATCTGGCTATAGCATAAAGAGGAGGAGATGCCTTTCATCAGTCTTAGCTCTCTGTCTGCTGTTTAAAGAGCTTTGTTCTGGCTGCAGACACAGAGGTGGAAATGTGATGCACCAGACTGTTAGAGAGGAGTAACATTATCACCTTCTCCAGTGAGATTTTGCTCAAAGTTCACATTAGTCTCATGCCTGCATCCTTAGTCGCTGAATCCACACCCAGAGGTAATAAATCAGTGTGCAGGGCACATCTTCTGTCAAAGTAACCCACCTACTCCAGGATCCATTTATAGGAGTGAGAGCACAATTTATGATGCACCAAATTATCTACAACCTTTATATCCATTGTATTTTTGCTCTTCTGTCTGAAATCCCTGACAGATGAACTTCAATTTTTCTCTGCTATTTCTGATCAGGTATAATTTAAGAGTACATCAGCATGGAAGTATTTCAGCTGAGCAGCCTCTGACACCAGGTGAGTAATGTTGATCTTGAATGCTGTTGTTTTCAATTATATTAGCAACATTAATTCCAGCACTGACAGTCTCCTTCTGCAGTCCTGAAATTTGTTTTTTTTTATTAGCTGGGCTGACAAAACGAGAAATAAACTTGAAACTCATTTGAAGGTCTCAAATAGGTTGTAGGCCTCGAACAGTCCTTCAGTGTTGTGACAAATCTGATGCTTTGTAACTCCACCATTTCCATGTCCTTCTATGCACAGCATGTATGGCTGGTTCAGAGATCACAGGTGCTCTTTTTTACTGTTGCATGCTATCAAGTAGATATTATTCCCTCCTCAGGATGCAAAAATACAGGTTGTTTTAAATCTATTCTGCACTTCTACTTCATGATGCCTTTACCCAACAAAAGACCTGTTAAGAGATGAAGCTGTTATTGCAGTTAAAATGCAGATGTAACTCTGCTAACCTTACATGGGGAAGTTGTTGGCTGTGCTGGAGTCAAGACAGATGGTCACTTCAGGGAATGTTTCTTTTATGGCAAGTGCTCATTTGAGTAGGAATATTTCTGGCTGGATGAGTCACCTCTTTCTCGATTGCTGCATCAGATACCAACACAAGATTTTTGCACAAGGATATTCAAAGATGTGGCACAGGCTGAAAATGCATCTTCAAAGCATCTTGCAAGGGTTTCTTCCGCCACTGGGAGTATTATATGGCCCATGTAGATTGATTAAAAAAAATTTCCTCCACTGTTTTATTTTTACTGAAAACTGTGATGAAATGTCTTTTTTCTTTTTTTTTTACAAAATCATGTGGTACTCATATACAAAATCAGTCCCATAACAGCAAAATGCACAAAATCATAATAAAATTTCTCTGTTTAATGTAAAAGTAAGAAACTTAGAGTAAAGTGCAAAAATTAGAGCGAACATTTCTATTCTGTGGCTCTTCAGCAGCAGGTTTGACTCTTCCCTGGTTTGGAGGACGAGAACTATCATCTGCTTGCTGGTTGCCATGGAGACTCCCATCGCTTTTGGAATCACAAGTTTTGCCTGCAAGGAAACACGCCTGAAGTGTGAGTTTTTAAGGACCAGCGAGGTTTCTGTTTGTCAGCACACCACATACTGGATTAACTACCACATCTAAGTAGGTGGGAGGGAAGGCAGTAAAATATTTTCTAGTAATTAGTGACAACATATTTAGTCTTTATAAAATCCACAAAACACAGAAATAGAACTACAAGACTTGCTGAATTAGATTGTTATGGCATCAAATCTATTATCTTTCAGCATCAGCTGCTTCAAAGGAGAATGAACTTTGGTCACAGAACATGAGCATGGCATTAAATCCTTCTGACTCCTGCAGCAGTCTGGCTTGAGGACTGAGGTCTCTCTTGAGTAGGTAAGGCTTCCCCATAACTACACTTTTTCTAGGAAAAGATGTGTACCTGAACAGTTCATGGCTCTGTCCCTGTGCAGAGCTGTCTAACGTTTATCAATTCTATTTGCACAGCCAGAAGGGCTCTGGGGTTTGACAGCTCTGTCAGCTTCTTTCTCCCTAGTGCACAATCAACACCTGGGATTGCTCCAAAGGTGAAATTTGTCGGGCCCTAAAGAGTGTGCAGAAGGGTGATGTGTGTATGTTGGCATGAATTTCTGGCTCAAGTAAAACAATAGTTATTCAGAAGACGAATATAAAGAACTTGTAAGATTAAGCCTCAGTTACTTCCTAGTTCTGTGGTCTTTGTGAGATGGTAACCAAATAACTACCTGTTAGATCTCCAACTTTCATCTGATTTCTTCTTTTGAAGCTGTTTTGTGCATCTGTGGGGCCATCAACATATTTCATTGCAATAGCTGGGGTCTGGTCCTTTTCTGGCTGAGTCTGAGTAGCTGAAAGAACAACACAAAAGGACATTTAATTGGATTGTATTAATGCTCATTTGTTCAAGGAAGAAAATACGTGTTGACTCTACCTGGCTGATGAGAACTTGGTATTGTTTCAGTCTTGCCTTCTGGAAGGGACTGAACAGATTCATGGCCAGAATCTAAATCTTTCATAGGCCTTCCCATAATCTCATTCTCAGTTGCAGATTTATTTCTAATGAGGAAGTATGTGTGCATTTTCCCTTTGCCTTTTACTTCTATTTCTCCTCTTTCAGTAATCTCAAAATTCTTGTATTTTAGGCACCTAAAGTATGAGAAGCAAAACGAACATGAAAATTCAAGACAAATAAAAGTGACACTGATGTTTTAAAAGAGCTGAGTGATCAAATCACAACAGTCTGGGGAAAAGAGTCTCAATTTGTGAACAACTCAGGATTTGTTTCAACTGTTTATTCAAGCCTGTTGTGCTTTCATAGCTTTACACATACAGCCTGATCAAAATTAATGGATCACATAGTCAAATACTTCAGTAGGGTGGAGGGTTCTTATTGACCAGTAAATAGAACTTAAGAACTGAGGCAGCCAATATCAGCTAGACAGAATTATCCCCAGTCATTTCATCAGAGAAGGCAATCAGGTCCATCAAGCATGATTTACTTATTCTACATCCAGACTTACTTATTTTACATCCAGACTTGCTATTCCCAATTGCCTTTTTCATGTGTTCAAAAATGGCCATTTGATTTTCACTGGGACTGACACGAGGCTTATCAGCCTCCAGTTTCACCCTGTCCCCCTTGCCATTTTTCCATGCAGCTGTAGCATCTGGCTTTCTTCAGCTGCTACGGTGCTGACAGTCAGGGCCTTCCAAAGCTGACAGCCACCAGCTCTGCAGTGCCATCGCCCAGCTCTCTCATTACCTCAGATCCCTTCTGCTCTCTCACATTTCTGTAGACTGAGGTGTCTCAAAAGACCCCTGCTCTGATCCTCTTCCAATACTTATAGTTCACTTACTCCTTGGACCCTGACTCTTGGTGCAGGGACCTTGAAGATCTCATCAATGAAGACCAAGGCAAGAAAGGCCTTGAGTAACTCAGCCTTTCTTCAGGGCACTGTCACTGAATCACCTGCCACAGCAGGTCCATGTGTCTGTTTATATTCTAACATTGCAGAAGCTCCTCTGACTGCCTTTGAACTTTGTTGCCCATTTCAGTGCCAGCTGAGTTCTCATTTTCCCAACATCATTCCTGTGTGCCCAGAAAATGCTGTTGCACTACTTCCTTTATAGTTTGTCTTTGCTTCCACTTTTGCACACAGATTTTATGCATACATAAAGTTCTTGAAAATACAGTATTAATTTTTTATGAACATGAGTTTCTGGAGAGTAAATTACAGCATGAAGAAGATAGCTGTGTATGCAGTTTATCCATAGTAAGTGTAAATAAAACTGTTTCACTACAAATTATGGTACTCAAAGAGAGGGATTTTAAAGCTTTTGTTAATAAACATTCTAAATGTTCTGATTGTCTTTCTAGCATCTACATCAATTTATCAGTACTTCCAACTAAGCTGTCACAATTTATTTTTTTTTTTAATATTTTGCTCTCTTGGATGGAGACTCTCAAACCTCTGCTTCTATATAAAAGTACATTTGGAATAAATAGAGAAAATCAAGCTCTTTACAAGCAGTGACTTTCCTTTACAAGCTGCTTAAATGAGTGACTAAGCACCATCTACACTGAAAGGTGCAGCTACCAAGGCAGTGGATTTCAGCACGGATTTGAACAGGTAAAGTTTCCAATGCAGTTACTCACTGATAGGCACTGGAGCTCAGGTGAATTTTGCTCGGGACACCGTGGCTCTCCATGCGGGAAGCAATATTCACTGTGTCTCCAAACAAGCAGTAACGAGGCATCTTTTCTCCAACAACCCCAGCCAAGACAGGACCTGTATGGATCCCAACTCGAATCTTTACAAAGACATAAAACACCCCCCAAAAATGTCACTTGTTATTTAACATCTTTCTTAATGCTATCCAGTTCATCTCAACACAACACTGGACACCAGTATGATATCAAATATCCACAGGGAGACACTCTTCATGAAAAATATGCCCATGTGGGCCTTGCCCAAAGCCACAGAGGAGTCAGAAGCAGCTGTTTGAGGTGCTGCTGCAATACATTAACCAGAAGCTCAGCACGAGAAGCAGACAGACACAGATGCACCTTTGTGTTAACTTACTTGGATAGGATTTCCAGAAATTGGGTTCTGCACTCCTTTGGCTGCCATTATCATGCCCAAGGCAAAATTAGCAACTCGCTCAGCATGAGTGGGTACAGGCACAGGGACCCCACCTACGACCATGTAGGCATCTCCAATCGTCTCCACCTTTAATTGAGAGGGACAAACACATGAGCATGCCAGGTATATCTCACTCAGGTTAGTGTTTTGCTGTTCAGGGCTCTTCTTATCTGCACCAGCTGCCCCTTTCTCTTAAAAGTTGTTTCCAGTCACTGAAAAGCTCTAGCACACGTGAGTTTCCTTGAGATGGAGATCCTTTCCTTCACTCCACACTAAAAATTTCAACACATTCTGTCCCTGCTCACTTGACCCACTTTAGATATCAGTGTGAGAGACGCTAAGGAGAAAGGGCTGCTGTGCAAGTGTCAGACTGTTTGCCTTCCTCTTATGCAGGGCAGACCCACATGCAGAGAGCTAACCCAAGGCACAGCCTCCTGAGCCAGGAGGTTACATGATAGATGAGTGATATTAATTAGCTCTAATTCACAATTGGTGCTAAAAGCGTATTTCTTATTTAGGAGAGATTTATTTTTTAAAAAGTCATAATAAAGCAAGGGAGCCTATTCACGGCTGATTATGATTAAGGGGTTCACGTGAAATTAAGGAACCTCCAATCTCCAGGATGTCACAGAGCACAGTGTGAGCTAAGCAATTTGGGAGCATCCTTCCCTACAACCAGCTGTTTTCCCACAACAGCTGCAGCCTGTGACACATATGCTGAAGGGTTTGTCCTCCTTCAGGCATCCAGTCTCCTTGAAATACATGCAAAAGTAAGAGAAATACTTTGGATTTTGTTCCTGTATCAGAAATTTTGCTGGAAATAGAACAGACCTGTATGAAACAGGGAATTCTTTAATGTTTAAAACCCACTGTAAAAGCCTGTTACATGGTAATGAAATTTTTTTTACTGCTCTTACGAGACTTCACTGGCCATTTATCATCAGTAAACAAGAGAGCTTTTAGATTAGATTGATTGGCTTTCTTAAAAATTAACACCAATAGGACAGTGGAAACATAATGTAATATTTGGGTTTGTGCATTAACATAATGACTTAAAACTGTTCAGCACATTAATCTCAAAGAATGTGTTCCTGTCCATGCCTTCTATCAGATAGCCAAACCCACAGTGACGCCAGTAATTTTCTGTAACAAATTAAAAACAACTGTAAAAAGCTACTAATGCAAATAGATACCCTAATTATTTTTCAGCCATAGTAGAAGATTTAATTTAACACGATTTATTCATAACTTTAGATGGTTTTAAGCTTGGGCCAAGTTTCTTTGATCAATGCCACTATTTCATTTCTTTTCCAATTCCCTGCAATAGTAATCTCATCCTTGCTTTCTGTACCCCAGTAACCTCCTTCAATATTAATAGGAGTTATATACAGGCATCAAAAGGAGATTATTATAGTGACATATCATTTACTCATGATGGATGATTTACATAGAATATGATGCTAATCTATCCTAAAATCTGTGAGCCATATCCTGAATGCTTCAATTATTGAATACGTATTCCTTGCCAAGGAAGAAATGCTTCTGATTTCCCAGTACAATTTATGTGGGATGAACTGCAAGCCTTGCCTGAGCAAGGAATGAACGAGATCTGGATTTCACCCTTTACTATTTCTGCCTTCCTCAATACTTAATGAGCTGGGAACAGACAGAAACTTAGGAACTGCTCTTCAGCACATCAAGTCTGGTAACTCTGGAAGTGTTAATGACACTATTACAGTAGGCCAGACAGTGCTCTGATCTTTCCAGCACAGTTTGGAGATCACATGTACATTACAGCCTAGGTCTAATTGATGCTCTTTGGGGGTCAGCAGGAGATCAATACCATAGCTGAAGATCTCCATGAAATAAATAAAAAGTCTGGGTATTATCTGGGTATTGTTTACAATGTTAATTTCCACCAGAGTGACACTTAATGATAGTGACCTATTTACAAAAAGTTCAAATAAAGGACCTAGGAAAATTAGTCATGTTGGACAGGCATTTGAGATAGGAGGGAAAGAGATACGTGAAAAAACAGCCATTCTGGTATTAGCATTGTGGAAAGAGACTTTAGTCTATGACAGAAGTTGCATTCCTGTCCAAAAATTTTAAACAGATTTAATCACACTTCCCCTTGTTTTTCAGTTTGTGTGGCCACTACAAATAGGTAATATTTTATGATTTATAAAAAATCATGCTGTGCTGAAGAGGATTTAAGTACATTTAAAAGCAAAAAAAAAAACCACCAAAGCAAAACAAAAAACACAGCAAAAATTTCTACAGCCTTTTTTGAACAGTACCTACCTTGTACACGTCATGCACCGTGGTCAGTCTGTCAAATCTCAGGTACATTGAATTTAACATGAGAACTATCTGAATAGGCTCACATTGGGCACAAATGTTGGTAAAGGTCACCACGTCACTGAACAATACAGTGCACTCCTTGAACTCTCCTGTGAGCAGAAAGAGCAGTGGTTAAGTACTTGCAATGGCTGGACAATCATGGTATCTGTTCAAGACTTGTTTGCACAGATCATCCAGTGACCTATCAGTTGTAATATTCATAAGTGGGTGCTGAGACGAAGGAGGAGTGTCGATATAGACTGTATCAAATGTAAGAATCATTGCACATCTCAACGCAGAGATCTGAATACATCATATACAGGATACACTTAGCTTGTTATCCTTAGTTTCATATATGTACTTACTAAAGGGAATTTAGGCATTTAATTGCTACCCTTAATAACAATGGGAATCATCATGATTCTGTGTTTACAGAGGTACTAAGAGAATAGTCTAGGAAACACCACTTTCTTCATTTCCTTCACTTCTGAGCCCTTGTTTTCCTGTATATCCATGTTAAAACCAAAATCTCAGATTACTGTTGATCACTGAATTTTTTCACTGACTGGGCAGCTACTATCACATTTCACCACCTAAAGAACAATACTGGCAAAGAGCTTCCAAAGCTTTCTTTGAAAGAATAGCCTAATTTTTATTATCAGCGAGATTAAGGGTCTGGGTCATCCTCCTACCCAAGAACGTCACCAAGTACAGAGGACTCCACAGCAGTGGCAAAGGGGCTATGCCAGCACCCCAGTCTCTTTATCACCATCTCCGAATGCAAAAATCCCACATCCCAAATGATCCTGTTCATTCACCTGCCTCAACTCGCTTCCCCTCTTTCAGCTGGTTGGCCACGTGCTGGGGAAGCATGGCATAGAGCAGAGCTTCAGTCTTCTTCTTCTCTTCCTCCAGGTGTTTTGACAGGATCCTCAGCTCTTCCTTCTTCCTCTCCAGCTGGTTTGAGAGCTCCATCTCTGCCAGTCGCTGCTGATTGAGGAGAATCAAATCCCTGGTCACGTCGTGAGGGGCAATGTCTGCGATGTGCATCTGCCGCTCCTCCAGCTCATGCAAAGTGCGAAGCAAAGGTGAGCAGAGGTAGAGCATGCACTGAAGGGACTCCATCCACATCATCTGGCCTGTGGGGAACAAGTGTTGGCAAGGGTTTTCAGCAGTGTGGCCTTTCACACGGTGCTCAGCATTACTGGTGTTAATTTTAGGGGATGAGTTCCAAGGACAGTGGGTTTCTGTAGGGTCTGGATGATCGCAGGAATTTGTTTTCTGTGAATTAGGGGTGAACATTTTCAGAGGAGCTACACTAGGCAAATAACAAAATGCCAGGACCCAGGAAGCAGTCACTCCCTCACTGCAGGTGCTGGGCAGAGCCCAGCTGTGACTCAGGTCTCTTCCTCATGAGGAACCCCAGTGCTCACAATATCTCTCCTCTCCTTTCTGCTCCCTTCTGCATTTCCCCTCCTCTACTGCCTGGTCTTGAGCTGTTCCTGAAGCCAGTCAGTTAGAATCATGCACAGGGGAACTGAGACTCACAGTGATTAAGCAAAACATTTGAAGTTTAATTTCACAGCGCATAGTTTGTGTCCCAGTAAAGTCAATGGCACTTTCCTTCCTGGAAACTGGAGCTTTCCCTCACTATCATAATCTAAATAAGCAGTTACAAAAATGCCTGAAAGGTAAAAAGGATTTTTGGTGGGCGATTCAGTTTTTTGGTTTTTGGTTGAGGTTTGGTTATGATTCTGCTTTGTATATTATTATTATTATTATTATTATTATTATTATTATTATTATTATTATTATCTTGCTTCACAAGTATCATAGGTTTCTAAACAGCAATCTAGAAATTCCTGTTTCTTTCTTTCTCCCTCACCTCATCCCCAGGGCTACTGGATGAACAGCTTTAAAAGTAAGAGGATTGAAACATCAGAAATACCATGTGAATTAACCCCCAAAGCATAAGAGAAAGTACAGTTGTACCCATGACTAGTCAAAGTTCCTTGTTTTGGTAGCATTACTTTTTTCAAGGTCTCCCTAAACCCTTAGTTTTTTCTGAATCTCAGGAATACGACATTTTACACTCATTACATAAAGGTGAAAGGAGACAAGAGAAAATTAGGTGACATTACATAGCTCAGAAAAGCAAAATTGAAGTCACAGAACACTTAAAGCAAATGTCATTATAGTTAATTACACCAAGCAGAGGATCATCCCATATTCAGTCCTCTCAGTAAAAATAAAGCAAATACAGTATCTTCTTTGCTGAGATAATTTTAACTTGTAAACTCTTATGTGGCTTTGGGGGGGGGCGGGTGTGAAGACAGAAATCAGAATCTGAAAATGTGCTACAAAAAATAAAAGCACAGAGAACTAATCTATTTTTAATCACATTTGAAACCCAGCCAGTAGCAAATAACTCCCCTGTCATAGGTTAGCAAGCATAGTCCCGGAAGGGACGTCCTTGCTAAGGGGTGCTTACAGTTTCCTCTGGGAACTGATAGAACCTATCAGCTGGCCAGTTTGAATATGGACAATTCTCTAAGCCACTTAAAGTTGTGATCACCTCTGTGATCCACATTTAAGAATAGGCAAACTCCCCCTCCAAGCTCTCTCTCGTTTCCGGCGCTGGCACAGGTGGCTGCGGGCCCCGTGTGGGGGCCAGCGGGCCCGGCCAGGCCCTGCCTGGGCCAGGCCGGGCCGGGCCACGGCCATCCTGGAGCCATGGACCTGTTCCAGCCGTGGAACCCCCCCCCCCACTGCCTTGCCGTGGGCAGCCGGAGCGGCTCGGCTCTCCCCCCTCTCCACTGCGATAAGAAAAATACAACATTCCAGCTGCAAAGCTGCAAGGCTGAGGTGAGAGTAACCCTTTTATTGCTGTGAAGAGCTGAAAACCTGAGGGAAGAGAGAGAGGAGATGCTTAAAGCTGAAATTCTGTTGTGAAGCTATGATATATCAGAGTATCCTGTTGTAATTTCATGAAGATATGGGGGGTGGAGTGTTCAACTCGTGAGCAAAAGCACCTGCGCTGAGATAGGCAGATGCTGACGCAGCTGTAATTTCATGAGAAGTTTGGACAGGGAGAGATGAACCAGATGAGGACTTTTGCTCCAAACGGGAAAGGAGAAAACCTCAGTCCGTAGAGATGAACCAGATGAGGACTTTTGCTCCAAATGGGAAAGGAGAAAACCTCAGTTCCTAGAGATGCTCCCAGAGATAGTCCTAACGATGAAGATGATGAAGACCCTTTGCTCCCAGGGAAGGAGAAGGGCCTCTGTTTTTGTTTCTGAACGGCTCAACCTTAAAACTGTACCCCAAAAATCTTCAAGAGTGGACCCTCGAAAGCAGTTGCGGGAAAAGCTGCAAGTCGGGGGAAAGGACTCACACGCAGGCAGAGACTCCTCTTCCTAAATGGACTGAACAATATTTGGAAGTGGGCGGCTGTCTCGTTGTGATAATGTTTTCATAGCATGAGCAAGAAGAGACTTCTCTTTCTAAATGGACTGAACAAGGTTATTATGGAAGTGGTAAACAGACTGAACATCTCAAGGGTTGTCTTTTCACATTGTCAGTGGGAGAAGGGAGGAAGGTGGGGGGAGGAGGAGAGTTCTGAAGGTGGTATAATTTTTTTTCTTCTTTTAGGTCTGTTAATAAACTTCTTTATATTCTTTCAAGTTTGGTGCCTGTTTTGCATTTCTCCTAATTCTTATCTCACAGCAGATAAACAGTAATGAGTATTTTGGACCAAACCACTACACTAAATTGGTGTTTCCGCCCGGTTACAAACCGAACCCGCGACATCCCCTCAAAGGCATAAATTAAGAACAAATAATGTATTCACATGTGGGTTTTGCAGCATCAGAAAACCACCATATTTCTAAGCCTTTCAAATAGGAGCAAAGTTGTTGTTTCTGACTGAAAGCCTTCAAAATCTGGTGAGGTGATAGCAGAATTTGTGTACAAGCATGTCATGTTTCTCTAAACAGAACCATGTAATCTCCTCTCCCAAAGGCTATTTATAGGACTTGAGTGAGGTCAGGAGTGCACCTCCGTGTAATTCCTGATTTAATATGAGCACTCGTGCTATTGAAAACAGTGAAGTACCTCTTAGCTCTAGCATTGGCCGTTCTTTCCATGACTCAGGCATCATCTCTCTTCTAGTCTGGAAAACAAATTGGCTGTTGATGAATTTCTGAATGCTGGAGATGGTAAAGGGTACTTCTGGGTGAACGATCCTGAAGTACTGATCCAAGCAGATGCCCATGGTCTGAAGGCCAGGTACAATCTTTTGAATGCTCACCCCAGCTTGCTTCAGTTTGAGCTTAAAAAGAAAACATAGGCCATGTGTTACAATTCATGTCCCTTTGGGTTCAGACCAAGCTACAGCTGATTGCTGTTTATACATTTCCACACACTAAGCCTTGCTAGAGTATGTGGCTTATTTCTGAGCAGAATTTCTACCTTGTTAGTAGCTACTACACAGCTCTGAATGCATGCCCTTTATAGCAAGGCAAAGCCCCAGGAAAAGAATGTTGTTAATTAAGTGTTCCTTCCTGTCAATTGTGAAAAATCCCCAAAACTACCTGCTATTATCCCTGCTTGCATTTGTGTAGGCCTAACAAACAGGTAGCTGCAGGAGAAAGTTAGAGACACCAGAGTGTCTTGTATTCCAAAATGAAAATAACTGTGGCATAGAATGGCTTGGCAAATATTAATTTTCTAATAGATGCCATGGGTTACTTTCTCTTAACTGGGTGTAAAGGTTTAGTCATTCTTCTTTACTCTGCTGACCATATGTGAGCTCTTAAATTCTGCAGAAATGTTCTTCTCTGCTTGTCATCAGTTATTGAAGCTCTGACCCAGCTACCAGGAATGGGTGTAGGACTTGTCTTCTTTGCACACTAGTAATCTTATTAAATTATGCATAAAGTATGGCCCTCTTGAAAGGTTAAAGACGCTGTATTTTGGCTGATGTGGACAGTAGCACGAAGCAGGTTGTGTGCTCTGGAAATCTCGATCAGCATGATATCAAAACATGTTCCCTGAGGGGAATGTGGTCAGCGTTCTTCTGCTGTCCCATCCTCAGTTTCTCCTTTCTTTGCTCTTGTCTTAAGCCAATATTCTCTCCACCGAGTTCGGAGCAAGAGGAGCTGTAGCTTGGTGGGAACCCAGGCTAGTTGGGAACCATCCAGAGGGCAGCCCTGACAGGGGGCTGCAGAGTATGTGTGCAAAGGAGAGGAGACTCAATCCTGCCCCAGAAGGTAAAGAGATTTTTGGGTCCTAGATGGGGCTGCATGCTGCCTGATTTGGTAGGTAGCTGGGTTTTCCCAGCAGAAGCATGTCTCAGGAAGCACATAGAGCCTCACCTGCCAGCAGAGCCCTCAAAGCCTTGGGATAGATTAATAGGAGGAGAAGGGGACTAACTTGGCAAAGCCAATTTAAAGGATGGGACATGTCTCTGGTATATCCAGGGACAGGAAGGTGGCCAGAAACCTCGAAAAATTCTGCTTAGTATTTGGTAACAGATAGACTGCTGCAATAAACCTTGCTGGCATTTCTGCAGCTGTTTCAGACATGGTAAACTCAATAAATTCAAAGGAGATTCCTGTCTGCAGTGATCCAGAGAGAGAGTTGCTTTGTTTATTGCATGTCTCTGTACAGAGTACTTCTGCAAATCCTGTGAGTGTGCACTGCACACAGAGCACATGCAGCAGGGAACTGTAGGACAGTCAAAATAGAGGGAAATTACTACGAGGTTTATGCAAACTAAGGGCCCTGACCACATGCTTGTCCTACCTCTTTGTCAAAAACCATATGAAAAGGAAGTCCATTGCAAAATGTTTTGGTGTCAATCCAGAGGCTCTTGGGATAAACAGGATCAAATCCTCTCAGGAGCTTACCTGTGGCAATAAATGTATAGTCTTTAAATCAGGCTGCACCTCATAAAGCCCATCAGCATTACTTTTTGCCACTCAGTGAAACAGGACCCTAGATCATAATGACTGAAGACAAAGCACACAGTGTGTGGGCCCAGAAATGAGCACACATCTGTGCTAAATGCTCTGCCGTGTAATCCACAGCTGATTGGCAACTAATCTGAGTTGGCTGGGTGTTTAAAACTTAAGCACACAAAAACCACAGAGCACTAGATGCATGAGATTATGTGGAAAAAATAAGAATAGATTAACAACTGTAGATGTTACTCCTCTATGAATCTGCAGATGCCATAGCAATACGACACAGCTACATCCCACAAAAATGTGCCCAGAAGTGGATTTAATACACTTTGCCAGCTCCTAAGAAACACTTAGAGAAAAAAAAAAACAACATCTTGGCAATACTGAACTAGATTTTCATTCCTTCTGAAAAATTCCTTCCATTTTATAAACATATATAAACATCTAATATATAGAGGTACGAACAGAGATTGCTAGATTAGCAGTAGACTTTTGGTAGCGGAGGATGTAATTTGGCTTTCAAAATTTACTACAGTTGATAGTTTTGGAACGGAATAGTATCTACCGAGTTAAAAAACATGCTTTTAAATTCAGCATCTTAAACCAAGTGACACGACAATGAAGAATCAAATTTACCACACAATGGCATTTTATAGAAGAAGACTTTTCAGATGAAAGCCCTGTTTAAGAGACAAAAGTGACAGGTCATATTCCATTTAAGTATCTGTCATTACTAAGCATACTTATTATCTGCAATTTTTCTTTGATCATCAATGTCAAACTGAAAGAAACTTAACCAGAAACATTTTGAAAACTTGCAGAGGAAATATAAATGGTAACTTCAAAATGGATGGGTGGGTGGGGATAGGGAGGCTTACTGACTTTCTTGCTGAAGAGACTCAGAAATGATGACAAGCTCTCTCTGAACAATCGCTCACCTTTTCCTAATGTGATTATTCCTCTTAATGTTTTCCAGTGACTTTTCTTAACAGGACAAACAGAATTTCCTCTGTCTCCATTTGCATTCTTGGCTTTTTCTAGGTCCTGTTGAAATAAATCCAAAGGGAAATTCAAAGGTGATTTTACTTTAAATATATTTTAGTAATATGCTGATATGAATATTAAAATACCTCTTTATTCAGTTGGTTCTCAAATTGTTTTTCAGAGTCAACAAGACATCGAGATGAGGAAGAAAATTCACTTCTTTCCTTGCATGGAAATAGAGGGGTTTGAGTGACAAGAAAAACAATATGTTCTTTTTTCCCAGTTCTTTCTTCTTCTTCTGTTTGATTGACTATTTTCATTGAAATCTCAATGTTAAAAAAATCCAGGGCTGCTGCACTGATGATTCCTGAAGAAGAAACAAAAGACAAGGTATTGCCAAGAACAAAACCTTTTCAATTCCCCTTTTAGAGGGCCCACAGTGGAATTTCACTGTTTCAGAAATCACTTTTCCAAAGGACTCTGGAAGAAGAAAGCAACCCATGTCGTTCTTGCTACCGTTGCCATGATGAGAATATGCACACAGGAGGTCAGCTTTAAAGATACTGCTGCTTTTGCCTTGGCTGAGGACAAATGCTTATTTTCACTAGGAGCAGCCCAGCAGGATCTCTGAAGAATGTGTTCAAGTAGCCATAGAGCAATAATATGAATTCCCATTAACCCAAAAAGTGCAGGGAGTCTAAAGAAATTCTGCTATACAATCTATTTCAATCGCTGAAGAATATTATATTTTGAAAGGAAGGAAATACCTTTCATGCAGATGCAAAATCAGTTTCTCATCTCTGATTAGGTATTAGGCAAAATACTGGACAATGACATCAAAAGCTCTGTCTGACATTCCAAATATTTCTGTGCTTTCAATATTAAATGAGTTTTGACAAAGGGGGAAGTTCTGATGAACTTCTAAATTCAGCATTATTTATGAAAGAAAGGAATATGATCTTCTCTTACAGACCTATAGCTGTCCAATCCTTGCACAATTACAGCTCAGGAGATTCTGGTAAATTCGGATAAAAGATTCAGTTTTGAGCAGGGTTCAGTAGGAGTTTCACAGATTGGATGTACTACAGGGTGGATGACTGTCTTGAACTCAACTAGAATTTCTACTTCACTGTAATTTAAAAAGCACGAGTCACCAAGAATTAATAAACAGTTAGACACAATACACTTCATGAACTTTAATTCTTCTTCCAGGGACGGAATTCTATAGCAAGAATGGACAATTACAGCCCGGGTTGTCATACAGTACATTTTGATGAAAGTTATTGGGAGCTAGGAGTGATCAGGCAGTAGGGAAATACTGAGTTCAGGTGTCTGGAGACCGAACGCTGCCACGCTTCAATTCCATGGCCAGTCCTCATCTGAAAAAAGATACTGAACTCTGAGTGCATTTGCAAATATATGATTATTCTGTATATATATTGCATTGATCTGTACTCTGCATTTTGTCTCATTACCTGGCACAATATGGCACAGACCTCTTCTGTCTGAATAGTAATGTAAATTCATTGACCCATCTTCATTCTTTTCCACTCTAAAAGATGGTGCATTCATCTCCTGAGGAAAAAACAAACAAAACCAAACCCAAAATCTCAATATCTTTTTCTGAAAAAGACTACTGATGGATTCTACTTTGATAAAAGCATCTCATGCCTTAATAACATAAACTGTAATATGAATAAGCTGAAAAACATAAAATTAAATATTCTCACCTGTGAAGGAAAATCTGCTATGCTTTAAAGCCAATGTACCAAATAATACCTAATGTTGAAGACTAGTCAAAACTAATCATTTTTAGATATTGTCCTAACATTTCGGAGTCATCTGTCTCAGAACGTAGGAGAACATGCTTTGGTGATTTTTTTCATTATTTATTCACACCTAGGAGATGCTGTTCCTTGTGTTATGAACTCTGGCAGAGTCCATCCATACCTGCTCAGCAGTTACTACTCGGACTTGCCTGGTAAGAAAGGGACAGGTAGCTGTGCAATGCATCCAGGTTCTCTATGAACTCATAGAGATTTCCACCCAGTGTCCTCAGCATGTGGTCATAGCCTGAGCGCTTACAGAATTCAAAGAAATACTTTCCAAACTCGCTCAGAACAGTGTCAGCAGGAACACCTGGCAAAATAAAGATGCCTTAAGAAATAAGAAAGGTTTGCAAGTTCTTGCAATGCTGTCAGGTGGATTAAGAATGAAGGCAGAAAATTTGCAATACAGGGAAGACATTCCCAAGGGCACAGGAGACAAAACCTGGGCTGCAGTCTCAGGCTTGACCCAGGATGGTTCATTTTTGAGGCATGCTAGCACATACCTAATACTTTGCAGGCTTTGTCGACGAGCTGCATTGTGATCTCATCTTTGTAAACCTCAAAAGTCAAGAAAGAATCCTGGACTCCAGCCTGCAGCCTAAAGCAGAGAAGACAATATTCTTGTTTCAGCAGTGCTGGAAATACAACACGCTTGGGTGACCCAACTGGCATTTCTTAAGTACTGTTTGCTGTGAATGCAAACACTACTTCACCTAATGATGTAAGTTTAATATTAAATTGCTTTAAATTAATTAAATTGCTTTAACATGGCTGAATGGCGGTGTCCACCTCTCCATTTCTGCTTTTTCACATTATGGTAAAACTCTATCAAGGATTAGGACATCTTACTGTGGGGTGCTAGAGCAAGTGGACTCTTAGTTTGTCTTCTGGTCTACTGGCTTGTCATTCAATGTGGCCACAATATCCAGCTCTTTGAGGCTCCCCAAACCTGCTGATTTTTTTATATTGGCTTCAATGGATAATATATGTATGTATCTAAATATCATTTATGTATCTTGGAAATACTACATAGCTCATAAAGACAAGACAAAACCAGAGATGATACAAGGCCAGATTGAATGGGGCTTTGAGCAACCTGGTCTAGTGGAAGGTTCCCTGCTCATGGCAGGGGAATTGGAACCAGATGATGTATGATTTAGCTGCTTTTCTGAGAGTAGTGGAATTAAACTGACTTTATATTAAGGATGACATCTTTTCAGTGTAATTACTTCTCGATATTGTCATGCTGAGCCAGTGAGTCTATTGCAAAATTGTCTATAAGACTAAATGTCATCTTTAATTATCTGATATGACAAATTAATTGGGACAAATTAGTATCAGAGGATGAAGTGTTACAAGGCAAGAAACTGTCCCTCTTAGTTACTCCTAATAATTACTTGAGATACACATCAGCTACCATTTACCAATGAGAAATTACATCCTCTGTTGCTGAATTCCTGTGCATTTTCTTTCAATGCACTACGTTTATTGGCAACACATTACCTTAATTTTTCCCATGTTTCTTCGCCATACTTTTCAACCACCAAAGACTTCAGGCATGTGTTTATAAATCCATACTGCAAAAGCAAATATATGAACATGGAAAAGACCTACTGGTTTTTCAAGTGCTGCCCCAACACACCACTATTTTGTATTTCAGATTCCTCTGCTAATTTTATATTGCAAGAGAGAAAGTAATAATGCTTGACGGCCTAAAGAGAAAGTAATATTGTTTGACAGCCATTGTATCTTTCAGTAAACAGCGCAGCCTATTCCTCAGCGTTTCACAAGCATTCAGCAGAAGAGAAGAAACAGCCAACGCTGTTTTGCAGAGAAGGGCCCGAGGCCCCGCCGGCCGGGGATGCGCTGTGCCGTGGCTGCGGCCGGAGCTCGGCGCTGCAGCGCGGGCACAGCAGCCACGCACGGCTGCCGCATCTGCGGAGACTCGGCCGTGCCGCGACTGCTGCGGTTCTGCCTTAGCACTGACGGACCCGCCACTGGGGATCGGGAAACGCTAAAAGAGCGGCCCGAGCAGCGCTGTCAGAGCGGCAGCAGCCGAAGGATGATACGGTCCGAATGCCCCAAAGCCTGCGGGTCAGCACCCTGTCCCGACACGGCGGCAGCAGGCGCTCAGCCCCTGCTCTCAGGCTGGCAGGGGCTGCCCGTCTGTCTGTCCGTCTGTCCCCGGCAGGAGATGCCTGTCTGTCTCCGGCCGCAGCTGTCTGTCCACGACAGGAGCTACCTGTCTGCCTGTGTGTCCCCAACAGGAGCTACCTGTCTATCTGTCGGCCCCCGGTAGGAGCTGTCTGTCTGTCTGTCCCGGCCCGCCCCGCCGCCCCGCTCACCATCCTGCCGCTGCCGCCGGTCCCGCTGTGTTGCCCGCTGCCGGCCCGGGGGGCGGCGGCCCGGCCAGGCCCGGCCCCGCCGCGCTCGCCCGCGGCGGTGACACCCGGTGACACCCGGTGGCACCCGGTGGCCGCGGGCACGGACGCGCCGCCGGCGCTCGGAGCGGCCCCGAGCGGCGCGGTCCCGGGTCCCCTCCGCGCCCCCCACGGGCTCGGCTGTTTTCCGCAGAAGAGGCGCGTTTCCCGCAGCTGTGGCTGTGTCGGGAATTGAGTGCTGCCGAGGAGCATCCCGGGGCCACGGCATCGCCGGCACGACGGCAGCTCACGGCACGTCCCCCGTCCCGGTGCCCGCTGCCCGCTGCTGGAGCCCAGGCAGGACGTGGTGTGGTCAGCCCCAGCTGGACACTGCCTGGCACGGCCGGGATCATCGGGTCCCAACCTCCGGAGGGCAAGGAGCCGGGAGAGTGGCAAGGAGGTTTCTTGCCAAGGCTTTCTTAGAACTGCCCTTAGCAGAGCAGGAGCAGAAATGGTGGAGTCAATAGCCACCCTTACCCAAGGACAGGAGGTTTGTGGGGAGAAGCAGCACTTTCCGTTCTACTGCTACCAAGCTGTGAGTTGCTGCCAGAGGCCTGACAAGAAGCAGGAGGTGAAGCTCCCTGCATGTGGCTGCCATCATCCAGGCTGTGTCTGCAGCCACCCAGCCCGTCCGACAGGAAAGGACAGCAGCAGGGATATTAACAGGAACGCAGTGATTGGTGTTAGGTGCAATGAATTCATGGGGTTTGGTGCTTGGCAGAGTTACCTCATTTCCTACGTTTATTTTTTAAATAATTGTTTGTAGAGTGAGAGATTTCAGTGATTTGAGAGTGAGTCTTGAGGGGACACAATGAAGAACTATTTGGGGAAAACCCCTCTCCCCTTGATAAAGATGAGCTTCTGTCCTCCATCAGCCAAACTGGCACAGGCAGCCCTGTGGGTGCTGAAAGCCCTGTGTCACCCACCTCATTGCTGCTGTTTGGTGCAGGTTGTGGGATGCTGTAGGGGATTGTGTTTCGAGCCAGGGCTCTGTGCCTGTCTGGCAGGGAGGGTTTTGCTCTTGGTGTGGTGATTCTAAGGCACTGTGCTCGTGGCTCTGTCTCTGATCCTCAGCCCTCCAGTGCTGCATGTGTTCAGCAGGCACATCAAAATCTGGGTCAAAGTCCTACACCAAGCACAAGTGCTGCTTTTTGCAGCCCTTCCACAGCCTCCTCTAAACTCCCCTCAGCCTTTCTGTCCCACACAACCAGTGACTCTCCTGTGACATCACCAATAATAAACTGGGTATCTTCTCAAAAGCTGCCTCTTGAGCCAAAGCCTGGTGGGACCCAGGCCCAGGGGAAGGGAACCAACAAAAGTCCATGCCCTGCTGTATTCCCACTGCTGTGGGAAGAGGACTAGTTTAGACACATGTGCACAAACCCCTCTGTCTTTCCTGGACAATATCAAATATTTGTTTAAACACACACCTGTTGGAGCTAGCATGACACAAGCAGCAGATGGCCTATCTCCTGGTTTTCTCTCTGTGCTGTGATTCCATGGAGCACCCATGCCTGCTGGAGGGCAAGAGGTGGTCCTGGACTCACAGACCCATCCCCATGCCTCAGCCAGCAGTACCTGAAGGGAATAAACACCATATCATCTAAGAATTGTATGGGTATGCTTACTGCCTTCAATTTATAAATTAAATTCTATTATATAGAAATGAAACTCATTTTCAGTTTTATAAAACCTGAGTCACTGGTAGGATTTGAAATTACAGTAAGAACTTTAGTACCCTCTCTTCTAGTACTTTAGTATCTTTTCTTTTTCTCATTGTATGACACCTAAATAAACAATACAGTGATTTTAGTAGCAAAGGTTAGCAACTATCCAAAAGATTTGGAGATGCAATTCAGGTAAGTTATCCAAAATTCACATTAGTACCTACATACTGTATCTATATTGTACAAGGCAAATCATACTAGAATTGAATTTATTATTGCTTTAGCCCTTCTTTGGTTAGTGAATTGATTCTATTGTCTTTTCCAGTCCATTTGTGATTATGAGAGAAATTTGGACAAAGACTCTTCAAGTCAGGATTGTTTGTGTGTCATTAGGCTGCTCACCCTTGGCAGCCCCTGGCCCATGATGTGTCCTTGGCCACCTCTGCCATCTCTGGCTGGATAACAGAAACCTTCCAAGTAAAAGAACAGAAATCAAGAGATAAAAAAATCATAATACACTTTCTGGAGTGACTCTTTAGGGATTCTTTATTCCTTTGGCACAATGTAATCAGTACTTCCTAGAATTCTGACATGAGCAGATATTTCTGTGTATAACCACCAGTCTTTAGTCAAAGACAAAACCCCAAATGTTTCTGTATGTCAGCCCACTCTGTGTAAAATGAAGACAACAATACTCCCCATTCCAATCTGTTTCTGTGCTCTGATGATGGGGATTCTGGTCTCTCTTGGCACAGCACATGCAGGTCTCTCAGACTATGCTGGACCTCCTTGCAGAGATCTGGCACTGGCCAACCTGCCACTTGCTGCAGCAGAGCAAGTATGATTGGGCATGTAGAGGGGAGGCTGGAGCAGGATGGCTTTGGTTTCAGAGGGTTTCTTGCTTCCCACAACATGCAGGGTGAATAGGGATAGGCTCAGACAGAACTGCACGCTGGAATTCTCCTAAGAGTCTGAGCCTCTTGCCAAGGGCACAGGATACCTTCAGGTGAAAGGTGTCTGAAAAGTCCTCCATGGGCTGCACCTGCGCACAACCTTTCCTTCCTCCCATAGCCCCCTAAGTGTCCAGTGCTGATATCCAAACAGCAGCCTGAGAACTGTGCTGCTGTAAAATTCTGTAAAATTCTGCAACCTTTCTGGCAGTTTGTGAGTAAGTGTGCCTTGTATTTTTTCTGCCTTCGTGGCAAAAGATTCATTAATTCAGAAGGGAGATGTTGTGGCCTTGCAAAAAAGATATTCATCCATACCTGACAAATGATTTTATCAAGATCCAATTTCCCCTGGCCTTTGTTGTGCTTGTACCCAGTTGGTTCTAAACAGCATCCTTGAGCCCTAGATAGTTCAGCAAAATAAATGGGCCATCTGCAAAGCCGTATACACTGTTTCTTCAATTAGATGAGAGGTGAAAATATGCAACATAGCAATTTATAACTTCTGGTTACAGCCTTGGAGAATGCAGTCATAGACTGTCATGGTCTGTGTATGCAAGGCCATCCTCCTTTTTCTTCTTTTTCTCTCTGTTGTGTGATCATTACAAACAATGCAAAGTCGTATGTGAATTGCCATGGTGGAGGGGCTCCTCCCAAGACTGTCTGAGCAGAGCACATTCTAAACATTGCACTCTGGAGCCCAAAATACCACAGCAGTAACAGAATCCTTTCTCCAAGTGGTTGCCAGCACTGTCTCCTACCAAAGACCCCTAGGGATGCAGGCCTTTTCAGCATACTTCCTTCAAACACAGCCTCACATCCGTTGTTAGATATCGTGTGTTCACATTTATCTTAAATTAGCCTGCACAGTGACATTTTAGTGACTCAAAGTGAAAAAGAATCTTTCTACTGATGCAAACCAAAAAGGAACTTATATATATATATGCATTGGTAGGCTTCCAGTACTTCACACTACCAAACCATGAAGACAGCTGATGCAGAGTCTAGATTAGGAATAAAAATAAACACAGGAGATATTCTGCCCTGCATAGTTTGGATGGCTCCAATTTTCAAAACACATATTTTAAACCCCCAGCAGTTATATTTGAATTCTTATTAAAGACCCTGGGCAAAATTTAAATGACATGAATGTAGACTAACTTAACAGCAGTGAAACTGCACAAGTGCAGGCTTTGTCCTCAAGCAAGCTTTCAAAACCCCAGCTCCTCTGTTACGCTGAGCTGGAGATGGGAGACCATCAATATTGTCGTCAATAATATTTTAAATGGGAATTAAGTTGGGAAAAGTCACCAGCTCAGGTCCAAAACCTATTCACGGGTGCCCTTGAGCACACAGATAGGGAGGGAACTTAAGAAATTAATGATTCCTCCAAGAGCTGGATGGTCACCGGCATCATTCCCTCTCCCCCAGCTTTCCATGTCTGCTGCCATGGAGCTCTGCTCTCCCTGTGCGTGATTCACCAACTCTTCCCTTCCTCAGCACTCCTCCGATCTGTGGGAGTCAGGGCGGCATCCGTGGAAAGGTCTCATGTGAAGGAGGAACAGACCCTGGAGGTACATTTGCGTGAAACTTTCTGGTTAAAGTCTTTGTACATGTTCCTCTGGGTATTTTCTTTAGCTTGCTTCTTGTATGACTGCTCACATTCAAGAGCTAGTGTCTAATATCTTTGTTTTCTACAAAGAAAACAGCTCATTGCTTGTATTTTCCCCCTCTGATTGCTAGTTAATGAAATTGGTTCCAGCTGTAACATTGCTGCAATGAGCTACAAAGAATCACTTGTCTCAATTGCTTGGGCCAGGCTCCTTTCAGCTACAGCTCACAGATGGCACAGTTATCCAGGAGACTGGAAGAATGCAGTCAAGAATAATGCAAAAATGGGTAAAAGCCAAGGCTCATCAATCTTTGGTGCTTTGCTATTGTATCTGTATTGTACTTCAGCCTCATAGCTCCAACATATTAGCCTATGGAGCTGTTTGGTTGCTTTCTGGAATCTTGGTTCTTTGGAAAAGTAACTCCAAATGGCAAGGTGGTTGTGCCAAATGAGAACTAGTGTAGTGCCAGCCCATGCAGGAGGTACTGCTAAACAAGGGGTATCTGAGGGGTCTGTTGTGTATTTCCCTCCCCTGTGCTTTTAATTTCCTGCAATATCCATGTCACCTATCATCTGCTATGTAACTCAATGTAACTCCAAAAGCCCAGTTCGAGAACCCAAAGCAGTTTAGCAGCACATCCCTGATAATTTCAAACAAATGGTAAATGCTGGCTGTAGCTTTATTTGTCTTTCATATTGTGAGAGATTGCTCCTTTACTTTTGGAAATTATAATACAGATATCCTCCATTGTGGCATATTAAATATCTGGGGTTTGTGCTTAAGAGGTGGGCCCAGGTTTCCTGCAGCTGTGGATATCAAGACCTGTAACTGTTAAATTGCAAATCTTACTGAATATATTGATGGTCCAGTGAGCTTTCTCCTTGGCTACCCTTTCCCACTGAACCACCTACCACTGATGCTCTCTTGGTGCTTCAGAGGTAATATTCAGCTTCCTTGTTGCTTTTACTCCTCCAAGTAATATTTTGCAATAATACTAATTATATGGCGTGGTTAGATTTCTCATACCATTATTAGCAAATACATGTTTACTCTAGCTTTCCTTGTTTGAACTGAATCTGTGAGCTATATCCCATGTGGTATCTTTGAAAAATACTTGGATCCATTCTGTGCAAAGGTAAAGTTTAATATCCTTTTTTGTCACTAGGGACAAACTGTTCTACAGCTTTAGGTCTGAGTTTCCAGAGGACTACAGCTCCCATGATCCCCAAGAAGGATTGGACCTGAGCTTTGACAGCGATGCACTTTATGAAAAGGAGGAAGTAAACAAAAAACAATTCTGTTGTTTAAGCAAGAGAAGTAAAGTTTGTAATTTAGTAGGGAATGCAAAATAGGGAATAGTAAACTCTGTTGGAAAATCCAAATGGAGATCTGTGATGGTAATATGAGAGAGGTTCAAAGGCTAAAGCTCTAAGGGAACCCTGTTGATTTGTTGAGTAGAAGGGCTCTTAGCCACAAATTTATAAATGTCAAAGCCAGGATGGTTAATGACTTAAAAGAATGTGAGTTCTAAAGAAGAAATGTAAATTCTAGTGAAGTGAAAGGAAAAGGAAGACTGAAAGCATGAAGTGCTTATCTCTGTGCCCAGTGTATGTCAGTTGCGCACAATGGAATGAAGGTTCCTCTTCCTCCTGCACAGGGAGGATGCTGTGATCAGGAGTGAGGAAGGTGATAGGTGCTTGCTGGATGTTAGAGCAGCTTTATTTTTTGTAATGGGCTCTACAAGGGGTAATGGCTTAGCTGGAGAACTAAAGTGACCCACCTGTCTCTGGTAGGGTGAGCTGAGGGGCTGAGAAACTCAGACGCAGACTAGCTGAGAGCAGCTAGTAAGAAACACAGGTAACCCTGTGTTTCCTGTGTCTTTGCCGACAACTGCAATCTCCTTTTTGATCTCTCCTTTCGAAACTGGAGGTGTTGGTGATGATCTAACCAGCACCTGACTAGCCAGACATTTGTACTTGGAGGGCAGCTGGATCGTGCGATGGGGAGAGTGGCTGGCACCCTGGCAAATCCCTTCAGAGGATTGCACCAAAATCTCAGTTATTTTCCTTTCAGCTTTATACCACCCACTTTCATCCAACCAACAATGAATGAACTTGAAAGGCCCAGTGTGTTGAGCTATTGTGCAGAGTGGACAAGAGCTAAACTCTATACTACTAAGAAAACCTGAGAAATGATCCCTGTGGTGCACTTGCTGATGATTACTGTGTATTCTGACTTCCCTGTGTATTTCTATATAGTGAAATTATATTGTAATGCAGGAAGGTCCTTTCTTCCCTCTCCAATGAAAACAATAGAGCCAAACAGACAGCATTAGATGTTTAAAAAGATTCACTACATAGTTTCAATTATTGGTCTGACTTCTGCTGTGTCTGGTTACGCTCATCCTCGGGATCAGAAAATACCTTTCTGTAAAACAGCAATTAAAAAAAAAAAAAAAAAAAAAAGTCTTTCTATCTTAGGCTAGCTACCAAAAATGCACTGCATCTTTCTGACCTCTGCTGTAGCCATCTAATAGCTCTTGTGGATTAATTTGGGGACAATACTGGTCTTTATTCTGGTTTTGGTTTTGTGCATGGCTCTGCACTGATATGAACACTAGATATACTAAAATTGAGATTTTGAGGTTTTTAATGTTAAATGTGGAGTTACATCTATTTGAGATCTCCAGCATTTCCCTTGAGATTGATTTTTCCTCTGATAATTTGTTGTGCCGAAACCAGTGTTTTCCATTCTTAACTTGAACCGTCTTGGTTTCATCAAAACTGGTTTTATATAGTGTGTCTTTGAGGCTAGGGGGTAACTGTCTCTCTCTTATTTTAAGATGAATTATTTTGTTGAAAGGCTATTTTTTTTTTAGAATAAGAACCTGTATCTGCACCACTATCTAGTCTGCTTGAACTAGTTCTGCCCCAGATGGATGAAGCAGTTTAGTTGTAGCTACAAAGAACTTGACAAAGAGTGTCCAAAGATCTGTCCAAGAAGCAGGATAAATTGTTTGTGCTCACCTCTGGGCTACCAGTAGGATCAGAAGCAGACAATCAGTGTATGTGTGTGCCATGCTCCGGTGTAGATGTGTCACACACTGGGAAACTGGCATTGTCCTCACAATGGATACAGCAGAAAGCTGCCCAAATCTGGACATCACTGGCCTTTACAAAAATGGTTTGCAAATACAGCTAACTCCTTGTTGCTGTTTGAATGCCAGCTTTGCTGCATTTTTTTGTCGTGACTAGGACTGATGCTGGAAGAAGGGAAATCCAAATCCTGGTCTTTCATGGACGCGGAGGGACAGGAATTAGTGTGGGAGCTGGCTGTGGATTTAGTGCAGTGGGATGATGTGTACATGCACATGTAAAACAGGAGCTGTGCTGCAGCAAGAACTACAGCTCAGAGGTGCAGTGCTATCTTTGGCTGCACAGAATTACACGGATACAGCAAAGCCCCTGCATTTGTCTGTGTGGCCAGTGAGCACACTGCAGCTTGTTTGTGTGGATGGAACCATTTCAAATTGTGCAGGATCACACTGCTGCTGGAGCAATTTGTCTTCCCTGCTGCATGCACAGCAGCACCTGCAGCCCCTCAAGGAGTGTGCTGGGGCTTTGCTCACCTCCTTTCTTGCTGCTTGGCTAGTTTCCCCTTTCTTTTCTCCCTTCTTTTCCCTACCCTGACAGAGCAGCCTTGTGGGGAAAGCAAAGCTGTGTGTTTCTGAAGCACTGGAATGCAAACAAACCAGCTCCAACTGAGGCTTGACTGGGAAAATCTGTGCTGCACAGTGTGGCCATCACAGTGTGCAGTATCTATGAGCTGCAAGAAAAGACTGCCAGGCAGGTGAAGAGCCTGAAGGACCTGAAGGACTTCAGTTCTTTGATGGTGATGGTGTTTTTAAGAAATAGATTAAAACTAATTTGTGAATTAATTAAAAAATGTTCATTTTATCCATGCTTGATGGGTGTGAGTAGTGTATGAAGTCAACATCAGTTACCAGAGTATGCTGTGCCTCTCTTCAAAGCCTTGCACAAGCAGTGCTTGTAATGCGGGTGAATGGTGATGTCCACATTTTCCCAGGGGAAAACAGAAGTGCAGTGCAATGTGCAATGAGACACAGGGGTGATGATCCAGCATGTAGCTTCAGAGCTGCTGGCCATGGGATCTGTACTCTGGACCTGTTTTAATTAGCTGAAATAAGTAAGAACAAATGTAAAGCTGGAGAGATGTGAGCTTCTAACTGAGAAGCAGAACCACCAAGCAGCTAATTGGGAGGAGGCTAGCTCTAACTTGTACAGCTGTTCTGTCCCAACAGCTTGCCTGATGGTGTAATACATTGAAAACAACAATAATCCTGCTGTCCAGTAACATGTACAGGCTAGTTACTAGAATCTTAACTGCAGCTGAAAGCAGAGATGCAGGAATGAATATCACAGGTAAAGCCAACCCAAATCTATAGTGACAAGTCTTTTCAAAGATTGGCCATTAGGATGACAGACTCTAAGTTACGTGGGCTTCCACTGCTTACCAGACTTCCATTTGCTGCCTGTAAGCCAACAGCCTCATTTTCCCTGTGGCCAACATCCAGCTACCAAAATTTCTAACGCAGTTTTATGTATGGAACTTGCTGAGGTTCTAGGCAACACCTCTTTTCTCACATGGAAGAGTGATCTCTTTAATGGGATTAAAGAGAAGATATTTCCTGCTTCCATGCCTAAAGTGAGAGAATTGTTAATTGAGTAAGAAATATTATTGAGGCTCTTTTTCTAAGATAAGCTAACATCCTCAACTATATGCCTTGGTTTCCATGCTCCGGAGAAAAGAGAAAGGAATAACAATGGAATATTCTGATGCCAAAACAGTGACTAGCCCCAAGCGGCAAGGTCACTGCTGTCATGGAAACTGCCCAGGCTTTAGGCTTTTCTGACAAGTAATGCCTATGGCATGATGGTCTGAAAATCCATCCTATATTCAGGATTGTTCCTGTGATTCATGTGTCTTCCTGTGTACGGCAAATATTTCCTAACACAGTTTTTAAAAGAAGGGAAGATGAGGTAGAGCTCTCCAACAACCACCAGTACCAGAGCACTCCATGCATAAAGTAACCCTGAAGAATCTTGTGAATCCATGCATGTCATCAAAATGCCTGCAGGATTACCCAACAGAGCTCTTGATTCATAGGACTAGGATTAATGAACACCAGGAAAATAATAGATTGCATTGGGTAATCCGTGTGTTTGGATGCCAAATCCTTCAAGCCAAGTCATTCTTGCAGGCCTGGGAAATCCTTGAATGAAAAACTCTGCAATTGCTACAGGCCTTCATTAAAACACAGAATGAAGTCCTCTACATTCCATACACTGTGTAATACTGAGAAGAAACCACTGTGAGTAAAAATCCTGCTCTAATCATTAAATTCCTGCCAACTAAAAGTAGATACTTTTTTTCCTTATGGCTGCAGAAACTGGACCTTGGATGAATTTCCTGCCAGCAGTGAGTCTGATCAAGCACTGTGCATCTGACAGCCAGCCTGGCACCACCTCACTACACGCAGCAACTGGGCTCCAATGGATTTCATGTGCAAGGAGCCTGAAAGGCATATTAATTTTTAATTAAATGTTTGACTTTCAGGTTTAGAAGGCCTCCTTAAGATATGTGTCAGTAATATGTATAGTGCTATGAACAAGAAGGTAGGTCCTTCCCTACTGAGAATAAATATACATACATGTGTATGTATATGTGTATGTATATATATAAAAATATTTTTAAAGCAAGACATCTGGCCCAGTAACACCTCTGCAGCAGTGAAAGCCTCCTGCCTTGCTCTGGTTGCATTCAGTGCTGTAGCAGTTTCACAAACCATGGTGGCTCAGGAAGTTTGCTCAGGAGGAGGAGTCCCAGACACTGATGCAAAGAGTTTCAATCAGAAAGAAAAATCCTAAAAATAATGTTGTAAGCTAGTGCTGACATGTGTGGAAAGAGCTTGGCAGAGTTATGCAAAGGACTGATTGGTGTGGTGTAGATTTCTAGGAGGGAAGGCTGGCTTAGTTGGGGTTTTTTGGTGAGGAATATTTAGGAAAAAGAGGAGAAGTGGAAAAGGACGCGAAGAGAGACATGGAGAGTTTAATGTTTTGTGCTCTGGAAACTCTGGAAAGTAGAAAATTGATGTTCCCTGTGGAAAGAATAGCACCTGTTTCACTACATGTTTTTTTCAGCTATTTTGCCCTCTTCAGATCATATGAATATTTTAGAAGTTTGGCAGAAGGTATGCAGAGTCAGACTTTGAAACTCCTCTCTTCTTTCTGGATGCTTTCCCACAACTGGAAAGTTGTAGGAAAAAAGCAACTCTAGAATATCACAGCACTTCTTCTCAGGCAACTGGACCTGGTTTTTGTTAATAATCACTTATGTCACTCTTTCCACAGCCCAGAACTGTATTTACTGGAACCCAAGTGTGTGTAGTAAGTAACACCACAGCTCCTGTATAGGATGTACCAGCTATACCTTACACAAAACTCCAGTAACTGAGTCACTTTTAATAATTTCTCCCCCTTTTGGAAATGCATTTATATATGTGTACTCTTACCCATGGTGAAGAAGAGTTTGGAATATATTATTAAGGGTAACAATTTTTTTGAATGAGGGATGTCCATTCATTGGGATAAATCCTTGAAATCAGGGTAGTTCTGAAATGTGAAAGCATCATTAAATAATAAAAAAATTTAAAATCTAAAGAATAAAATAAAAAAACCAAACACATGCCATTCTCCCTGGGTGAGAATCTACAATTAAATGAATTGCCCTTTTAACTAATCAAAAATTCTTTAGACATGTTTCTGCTATGGCAACTGGCCCAGCATTAGGCTGATTGATGGGGCTTCTGAAATTATCTTTAAGACTTTCCACTCTGGTCAAAAATCTTCCCAACTTCCAATAGTCCAGCTGGCCTAGAGATGGAGCGGGGGATGTCTTCCTAGATCCTGCATTCAGAAATGCAGTCTTCCTTTTGGCAATGTAAGTATATATAAGTCTTTGGTACTTTTCCAGCCTCTCACTTAAGTAAGACCATATACTGAGCACTAAGTGTGAAAGAAATATACATGCCTTTAAAAGTTAACAAGAAAAGTATTTTTGTTTGTTTCATTTAGAAGCTGGCATTATGCCTCATGCTCTTTACAGCTGCTAATAGCTGACAACTTTGACATCTGCCAGGCCCTGAAGGTGGCTAGAGATGCTGGGTGCCCAAGAGGACAGGATTTACACCTTTCCATTTGGCTGACTTTTTCTAATTTGGCAGAAGAAAACTCTTTGGCATTCCTGGTTTTAAGAAATCTGTAAACTAAGCTAGGTTTGCTGAGCTGTTGCCTGATGTCTAGGGGTTGCTATACTGTGATAGCATTTCGACATCAAAATGGCTAAAATAGCACAAGTGTTGTTCCTGTTATTTCTAAAACACCTCAGGACCACCCTAGAATTTACTTCTATTTTCCTGAACAATCTGGTACTAGAGACAAGGCTTGCAGTTAACGTTCAGCCCACACGCACTTCATTAATACACACATTTGTTAAATTTGTGTCCTGCTAAGATGCCTGCTTCACTTAAAAAATAAAATAAAATTGGAAATCTTTGAGGAGGAGAATTGCTGAAGGTCTTTAGCTAAGGTGAATCCAAACCCTTGCAAGTTAATTAAGAGCCTTTTTAAAGACAGGTAGATTGATGGTGTATGATCTGCATACATACAGTTGTCCTGCATACTGGAGACGCCAGAAATATCCCTTACGGTGGCCTTTAAAGTAAAATGGAAGGAAATTTGTAGTAATACTGACCAAAAAATGAAATTGTAGCATTTTGAAAATGCCAGAATATTGAGGGGTTTTTGTGTTTTCACATCCTTTTTGTTTGGTTTTTTTTTATACTACAGTCATAAAACCAGTAGAAAGTATTGAAGCATGTAACTGGATCCATGTTACTGGTTGCAAAAGGTTTCTGATAATAACATGTGCCTATCCCTAGCTGCTATAATTTCTCAATTAGAAGAACCAGAAAAGTTGGTGATGGAGATTCTTGTTAAGCAATTTGAACGGGTTTTTTTCTTATTCCTCCACTTCCAGTTAGATATTGGAAGGATCCCATTAAACAGAGAAGAAGAAAATTATCTCCCAGGAATTATTCTTATCATCTGTCTTGAAATTACTACTAGTATTCTCTCTCCATACTAAAACAGAAGTGTTTTACAGAGCCAGATTTTTTTTTTACTGTGGTATCGAACCTGCTGTTTGCTCAAATTAAGAAATATCAATGGTATATGCAATAAAAATTGATTTTCAGTAGTGCTATGTGCAACACAGCTCATTTGAGGAATATTGCTTGGCTTATCCTCTATGGGCAGAATCTGCAGACTGACAGCATTTTAAATTGAAGCAGTGATTTCAATAATGACATGAATAAAACATCCCCTAGCCATGTAGCTGGAGTCAAATAAGCCTTGAGATCTGGCCACAGCTGATTTCAATCCCTAGAAAGAATTTGGGTCAGAGAGATACACTAAGAAATGTGATTGCCAACTTGAGTATCACCTTGAAAAGGTGTCACTGCTTGATCAAATATTTATTTTCTTTTTATCAGCACAGCAGGCTTGTGTAAAGAACATCAGTAACAACGGACTTTTCTTAATACATTGTATTTATATTAGGAAAATTTTGCCATACATCTGATACATCCATCCTGGGAAGATGGTCTTGCATACAGACTTTTATTCAGGTGTATGTAGCTCTTCATCCATTGTTTTTTCTGCATTTTGTCTTTTAATGTCTTGAGAAACTGTAGCCATTTAATGGGAATGGATCTGTGCTACCAACACACCATGCCCTCTCATGAGGACATTCTTTATTTAGGTATTTCTTGAAGATCAAACAAATAACTCATTGGCATCCAAAGTTTATTTTTATCTTGCATCCATGTCATGACTGTTCCAAAAGCCAGGTGCAGCACACACGGGCCTGCTTTGCCAAACTCACTGGACTCTGCACAAGAGGGAGATGCATACCATCATCTCATGCATGTTCACACCAGGTTCAAGATATCTACTATGTGATCTTTTTCTCATTTGCTTTTAGGCCTCCTTTCAGACTGTGAGTTCAAGGACCATCAACCCATTCCTGAAAACACATCTTCCTTCCCACCACACCTTCCCCATAACCTGCCTTATCTGCATCATTTGCAAACCTTTTTACAGAACATCGCCTATTTTTTTGTGCTTGTCTAGTGCCAGATAAAGTACTGTTTGTTGGCTCTTAGATGACAGTGTAATAAAGATAGTAGCAATAATCTTAGGGTTTAAAGAGGTATCGTCTGAATTTATTGTCATGGAATAAAAGCTGTTAAAAGATTAGTTCTTGCATTGAACTCAAGAGCTGTTTAAAGGCTGAAAGAAAGTTGCATTTTTCATGGATGTTTTGCATTTTTTAAGCAGAAATAAAAATAAAATGGACAGTTGTACTGTGCAACTTGCTTGACTACTTGATGGTCATGTGCCACTACCATTTCGCAAACCCCTTTAACTGCCAAAAGTCTTGCTCTCTCTACCTCCAGTTTTGCATTTTCACCACAACCAGGAGTTACCAACAGCACAACTCTGTCAAAAAGGTGTATCCAGGGCAAAAAATGCACAGTACTCTGTTTCAGGCAAGTTCGGCTTGGTTAGATCAAACAGCTGCCAAAGGTAGGCTTGACTAACCAGCATGCTTTGTCTCAGGCAGATTAGGAAAAGAGTAGCACAATTCCAGTTCATTGAGCTACAGGGAGAGCCCTGGTTTATGGGAATGTCCATTCCAGATGCCTGGCATCTTTAGCCTGCAGAACCAGGTCTGGAAGAGGATGTTTACCAGCTGTCTGTAAAATAATGACTGTTTTCTGAGGCTTCAGTCACATGGTCATTGTAGAAATGGCTTTGTGGCAGTTGAAGACATCCATCCCCAGCCATAAACTGGAAATTACCTTCTTTCTGGTACAGCTTAGATGTCAGAATAAATCATCTGGGCACTCATCCTGGGTTTTAGTGCAAAGACAGCAGGTTAGTAAGTGCTGGTAGGAGTGATGTGAATTCCCCCACTTGACTTTTCCACTGGAATTTGAACACTGATTTTTTTTTATACAGACTTTTATGCTCTGGGCTGACTGTACAGCTGCTGCAGAGCAACAACAAACACCTGGATGCTGGCCACATCTTAAACTGGCACAGCTGCTTGGCCACTAAATACCTGACATGAGACTGAACATTAGTCACTTTGCTGCGCAAGGTTTGCTGTGCCAGTGTAAAGGACCTGGAAAAGATGAAAACTACACCTGGGTAGAGCCTTCTCCCATGCCGAAGTAACTTTTGAAACAATATGTACATTTTAGAAGAAGAAAATTCCCATGTGGGAAACCTAGAGTTTTACCTGAATGTGAAAAGGCCACAAATGTACAGGCATTTTAAGTATGCAAGGCAAGCAAGTCTCTGTCACTTAGCAAACAGGAAACGTCAGAATAGTTGAGGCGTGAAAGTCAGTAACAGCCACAAATAAAGTAATCTCTGGTGACTGTAACCATGAAAAATGTGAAATGTGTTTTTCCCTCAAGCGTCAAAGTAACTTCCTCCAATCCCACAGAAACTAAGACACTAGATCTCATACGCAGAAAAATTTGTCAGCTATCTCAGACATTCTCCATTAGCACTGTCTGTGCCACAAAAAGCAGCAGGTAAATGCTCCCCAAAGTCTACATTACACATCTGCACCTGCAGATGGTGGCAAGAGCTGCTGCTGCTCTTACTACTACAGTGAATAAATCCAGAGATTCTGAAGAGCGTGGCATTAGTGGCTAGTCCTGACAGAACTCACGCCATTTGGACTCTGACTTGGTATTTAGCAAGTTACTAAGCTTCATTTGACAGGTTGAATAATGATAGATCTGTCACATATGTAGGTAAATAGTTGTAAGGAATAATTATCTTTGGTGTTGCATTGTTTTTGATCTTGCTTCAGTTTCCAACCAGTTTGTTGGGCTGTCTTTTCCTACTCAATTTAAGTGGTAGTACTCTCAGAAACCACTCTCCCAAGTGGGTGCTTTAAATACCAAGAACAGGTTACCCCTAACCTTTTGGTAGGTGTTTGTGTAGTATGATGGTACTGGTGCAGCTTTTTAACTTTTACTTGGGTTGGTACACAATATTTTCATCCATGGTTTGTTACAGAAACTGGGTTGGGGTTTTTTTCCTGAAAGGTTGCCTTGAGTGTTTTGAAGCATCTGGCTTTTTGAGGCTATCTTCTGACACAATATGTTTGCATCTGTTCACCTCTTAAGAGCAGACTGTTGTGATGTGATGTGATGTGATGTGATGTGATGTGACAGGGGAAATATCTGAACCTGAACCATTTGTCTGACCACAGCATTGCAGCCTTCATTCTCAGTTGGAATGCTGTAGCATGGGGTTTTTTTTTCTAATGGGAGCCTTGCATTAACGATTTGCTCCAACTAAATCTCCCATCACACTACTGAAAGCCTGTTTAAACTCTGCACTTGACAGTGAAGCAGTGGTTTCACGGCCAGAAAATGGGGCTGTAAGCCAGGAGCCTGCTTGTTCCCGATGGGACACCCTCTCCTGTTGCAGCAGTCGTAGCAGTGACAACACAGACACTCACCCACGGCGCTGCTGCAGTCCCTGTTTGACAGAGACCCAGGCAGGGTGTGAAAGCAGCCGATGGTGCAGTCGTTACAGCAATTGCTGCCATCACAGAAGCTGCAGTGCTGGGGAATTACAGGCCATCAGTTTGCTGCTGTCTTTTGCAGTCACATTGTGCAAGATCACCACCAAAGACCACATCAGAGATGGGAGTTTGCACTGGAACTGACACTTCAGTATTATTCCAACGATCTTGAAGTGGGTCAGGTACTCAAAGGGAAGCCAGTGCTGTTTGGACAGCATTAATTTTGGTTATAATGTACATTGTCTCGTTAGACCTGTTTTTGAAATGTGCCACTACATGATGTGCTCATTACAGCAACCTCATCATCTCCTTCTGCCCACCCTCAGCGCTCTGCTGTAAACAGTCCACTGCGAGTCCGCCGGCACTGCAGGCATGTCTTGTGCAACAAGTGCTGATGGAGCCTGCTCCTGGCGGGCTGATGGCGTGGAAAGCGATGCACAGAGCTCTGAGGGAGAGCCTGGCTTAAGCTGTGCCCACCAGCAAGGGTTTTGTCTGTAAGTCAGGTCAGTAACAGAGAAAATAGGGTTGAGACAGTACCTCTACATCTCTTTTTCTTCCTACTTGCAAAAATATTTGAAAGTAATTTAGTCTGGTTTAATTTTGAAACTGTTGAGCTATTTAGACTGTCATACTTTAGCATTCACTGTGTTTGTGGTGGCATTTAAATGCAACAGAAATTAAATTTAAACACATCCTAGCCAAATGTTCCAAGCAACAAGTTTCCATGAGTGATCAAGTGAATAACTTCATGCTGCTTGTTTTCCTTCTTGTCTTGCCACTCCACAGCCTTTCACTGCACCCCCAGGCCTCTCAGCCACCCCTACTGCCTCTACCATGTCAAAAAAGACCCCAAACAACACAAAAAATAAAACCCAACTGTGCTCCTTCTTAAAGCAAATAAAATACTCTGTATGTTATTTCCAGAGAAGGAAGAAATAAGAAAAAAAACAACTCCAAACTTACAGATCCAACTGAAGTGCAGGTAGCTTTATTACAGTGAATTATACCTCTGCCTAAACTCCTCTGAAGAAGTGATTGAGGAAGATAAAAACAAGCTTTTTCTTCACCCAGGACATACAGGAAAGAAAAACAAAATCTCCAAGTGGATAGAAATAATGTGAAACACTATGCCTTGAAATTGTTCTGTTTCTTCAAAGAGAAATGTAATAGTGTCCTGGTAAATCATATTTCTGAATTTTATTCCTGTTTTTACAGGAAGCTATTGTCCCTCTACCTACTGAAATCTAGGAACCTTGTACACAAACCAGGTTTTGATTTGCAGGGAAGGAATTAAGGCAATAAAAGTATATATTTATCTACTCATCCTGAGCATTTTTTGTTCTTTCAGTGATTTAGAGTAAGATTCTGCTTTTGGCGGAATCATTCATTGGATTCTTGAACTGTCTTATATACGGTTACTGTGTCACGTATCTGTCATGTAAATCTGAACGCAACCATCATGTGCAAAGTGATGCAGGCACTTACAGAAAAAAGTGAAAAATAATAAAGAGAAGCAGGGGAGGGAAGCCCTCCCCCTGAATCTGAGCTTTACAAGGAGGGATCTCACTGTTTTTCCAACCACATAAGCAAATGCTATTTTATTTATTTAATTAATTTTTTACCTTACAGTGAGTTCAAGCCCTGAAATGCTTGCCCCTGAGTTTGCAGTCAGGCATTTAGGTACTCTGCAGACCAGGATGTGGTCATTCTGCATCCTTGTGTGATAGAAATACTTTTCTCCTTTATACTTTTGTATTTCAATCCCTTACCCCTATGTAAGGAAGACCTCAGAATATGCATGTAGGATTACTTGGAAAGGATGGTTGTTTAAAAAAAAATAAAATCTCGGTTCCTGGCTTTGGTGAAGCACAATTAAGTCTTACCAAGCAAAAAGTCACCATTTGAAATTAAAAAATCATACTCGTACAGGTATGTAGTGAATATTTTTCTGTTAACACAAGCTATGTTCTGCTTTTAAAGGTCTATATATAAAAATGTAAATTCAGATTGATTCCAATGTAATGTGCTGTTTACATTCTTCTAAAATTTCTGATGCCTTTCAGATTATTAAGATTATACGTTAAGATATAAATCAGATTCTAAACCCAGTATTTAAGTAATTAAAGATTTGTTGTGACCTTCAAGATACACAGGTCAATGCAAAGGGCCATCCTTCTGCTGCTGGCAGCAAGATGGTAGTGTGTTATTCAGGTGGAGATATTCTGTGTGGACTGGCAGGCACCTAAGCAATGTCCAGTGTCATTTAGTGATATCATCAGTATCTAAAATCAGAGGACTGATAGGACCTCAGGAAAATATAAACACGCAAACTGTAAATGACTGCTTGGGAGAAGGCTGATCTCTTCTCTGCATGAGGGTACATTTTGGGGATCTTCATAGCCGTGCATGTTGTTGTGGTTGCTGTAAGCTGGGTTTAAGGCTGCTCAATGCTCAGCTGTGAACTTTCCAACAGGGGCGACCCTCTTGTGCACAAGAACCCTTCCCTTGTGGCCGGACTGCAGAAGGACATGAGATGTTTGGGACACAGCTGGGGTGACCCGGGTAAGCCATAGGGTGCCTCACTCTTTCTATGCTAATCTGTCCTCCTCCACCTGCCTGTCTTCCTTCTGGCTTGACCCACTTGGAAATAACATTATACGCACATAACAAACATCTCAATTAGTTCTCAGTGTAAGCTCAAAGGATAACTTTTAGTGAAACCTCATTTTGTACATTATGTATGGAAATAGAAAATTTGCACTAAAAAATGGTAATTGTCTCTAGCTTGGACAGTCACAGAACAGACTTCAGACATGAAAGGAGGAACTACAGAGGAATCTGTGTTAGCAGATATGACACATTGGGTCACAAATCTGCACCAAAAGAAGGCTCAGGCTCCAAATTCAGCTTTTAGTAACAAAATTAGAGCTATCATTACACTTGTGCTAGTGTGTGGTAGCTACAAACTCATGTGTAAAAGAAAGCTATTTGACATGAGAATTGAGATTACTTGGTAGGAGCATAATTTTATTTTTTGTTGAATGAAATGTGCCAGCCTGAACAGTGTCTGAGGGTGAGTCAGCACTCTTCCACTTTTAGATAAAAAATGTGCATTAAAAGCAACTTAGATGAAGAGAAGGCAAGAGGCTGGTGGTTCCAGGGCTGCTGTAAGCATAAAGCTAGTGTCAGGAAGCACAGAAGCAATCATTAGAGAAGTTAATCCAGAGACATCTGCAGTAATGGGGACAGTAAAAGTTGTTCTTTTTCTTCTTTCTTGAAAGAAGTAATGCCAGTTCCTCAAAAATGGTTTGCGGGGAAAGTTTTGGGTTTTGAAAAGAGCACCAAATTTGTTGAAAAGTGTTCTTGTGACATTTTAAAAATGAAAAATCTGTGTTTTAGTATAAATTTACTTTTACTTTGTTCTGGAAACTATTTTTACAAGAGTCAAAATTAAACTTTTTCAAATTACTTTATCTTAACTGTCATGGAATGAGAAAAAAAACATATAAACATAAGAGGTTGTCCTCATTTGGCAAAGGAAGTACTTAGGAGGAGAAATGACATTGAAATTATATTGAAACGATGTGTAAGCCATATTCCTCTTATTAACAACTCGTAATCTTTCCCTTCTCATCTCATCTTTGTTTCATTTGCATTTTGACTATACTGTAATTTTGAAAAGGACTGGTTCCTGGTGCATAGTCATGTTGCAATCATTGTTTATTGTGTTGCTCTTACATAACACCTACTCTAGGCGTATATACTTAATTCTGATCAGATTAAAAAAATACATCGTATATGAACAAGCATAGTCCCAATAGGAAGTGTTTGTAACCAACTCCAAGAGACAAAACTGGTGAAATCACTGTTACAGAAGGTAAACTAGCTCAGAGAAGGAATGCTGCTTCTGTGCCCTGCGGACATGTGCAGTGTACAGGCACCTGTAGGAAAACAGTAATGATGGAGGTACGTGGAGCTGGATGCAAAATGTGCATCACACAATGCCCTGGTATTCAGAGTCCAGTTCAAGAGTCACCCGAAAGAAATTCTCTTCCTGGCTACGCCACCTCCTTCCATTGGGGGATCTTGAGCAACACATATTTTGACACACATTTCAGCTTTAAAACCCACTAACTTTTCAGTCAGTCCCCTGGCATCTGGGACCTAGATTCTTTCTGGCTGACCAGCCTAACTTTCAGAGACGCCTCTCTGCTAACTTACAGAATCTGACATTTTCTAACCATTCTTCCCTTCTACAGCAAATGCCCTTTGCTAAACGACCTATATTTAACTCCGGGCAGATGTAAGCATTGCCTCAGGTGGCACCCTCATTTCTCAGGCACGCACTGCGATGCAGACACAGAGCATCGGTGAATACACCTGCCTTGCATCACGGCACTGTGCAGACACGGAGCATCGGTGAATACACCTGCCTTGCATCACGGCACTGTGCAGACACGGAGCATCGGTGAATACACCTGCCTTGCATCACGGCACTCGGCGGCAGGACCCGCCTGCCGCTGACATGATTCACAGGGGCAGCCCTGGCAGCCGGGAGACTTCCAAGGGCACGGAACAGGAAAAGGAACGCAGTGCCAGGTTGACACCAGGTACGAGGCACGGGGCAGGTGCTGCCCGGCCGGGGCCGTGTCCCGTTTGCCCGCGGGGCTGCAGCAGCTGCGGGGCCCACTGGCGCTTCCCTGTAATGGCCCCAAAACCAGCACTTTAAGCCTAATGAAACAACTGCCACAAAGCCCGACAAGTGGGATATGGAGCAGGCATTGGACTAGGTTGCCCAGGGAGCTGGTGGAGTCGCCATCCTTGGAGGTGTTTAAGAGGCGTCTGGATCTGACGCTGGGTAATGTGGTTTAGTGGATATGGGATTACAGTGCCAGCGCTGTGTGGACGGTTGGACTGGATGATCCTACAGGTCTCTTCCAACCCGGATGACTCCGCGATCCTATAGCACCGCCGGGGCTGGAAACTCTCCCGGGCACCCGCAACCCCTCACGGGACGCACCGCCCGCCCGCCTTGGCCCCGCCCCCCTCGCGCGGCTCTGCCTTCCGCCAATCAGCGGCGCCCTCCCCGCCCGCCGCGGCGGTGACGGCCCGCCGGAGACGGGACATCTCGCGAGAGTGGCGGAAGCCTCGCGAGAGCGGCGAGGCCCCCCTCCGCCCCCGCCCCCGGCCCTCCCGCCGCCCCCGCCCCACCGCGGCCGGATCCGAGTGTGCCGGGCGGTGGGAGGGGAGGGAAGGAAGGGAAGGAGAGCAAGGGAAGGAAGAGAAGGGAAGGGGGGGCTCCCGGCCCTGCGCAGTGAGCGATGTTTGTCCGCCATCGCGGCGGAGGCTGAAGGAAGCGCCGCCAGCGGAGCGAGGGGCCCGCGCCGCCGCCTCTCCCGCCTGGCCCGGCCCGGTCGGCCCGGCCCCCGCGCCCTCCGTGCCCCCCCGGGGCTGCGCTCGCAGCGAAGGTCGCCAGCGGCCTCCCCCGGCCGCGTTCCCGGGTCTGCCGCCCCGCCGCGCGTCCCCCGGCTCTGCCGCCCCGCGCCGGAGGCGCCGCCGGGCCCGAAGATGTCGAACCTGAGCAAGGGGACGGGCAGCCGGAAGGACACCAAGATGCGGATCCGCGCCTTCCCCGTGAGTACCGGGCCTGGGCCGGGCCGAGCGGCCTCCGCAGGCCCCGGCGCCCTGTGGGCCGCGATGTGCGCCGGGGCCGCGGGGCGCGGGCAGGGGCGGCCGCGGGTGCGAGCGGGGCGGGGGGAGCTGTCAGCCGGTCTCGGGCACCCCCTGCGCCGTGCGGGGCGGGGGAGCGTGCGGGAGCTGCTCCTTAGGGAAGCGGTGCTCTGTGCTGCACGGCGAGTGGGAGGCGGAGGAAGTGGTCCCCGCGATTATCGCCTCCCTCATCAGTCAAACAAATCAATTATGAAGATCCGCGCACGGCACTGGGGAGGGGGGCAGTGGGGGCTGATTTCTTTGTTTTCAAGGAAAAGGCCTCAAAGAGGGAACCGAAGCTTATGCGCCTTCATTAACAAAATTAGTTAGCCCCGGAAGGTGTGGGGGGAAGTGTTTATTTATGTCTTCTGCAGAGTTTCCTCTTGCTGAATTTCTCTCTCCGCTCCGTAGAAGAGGCTATAAGTAGTGTGATTATAAAATTTAGGTGGCACAATGCCAGCTGTTCAGGAGGTGTTACTATAAACATGTAGGCGTAGGTAACTTTGTTGCAGGTTCGGTAGAGTCGTGAGCGTGCCTTCCCTTTGAGTTACAGAGGGGAAGGAGCCACATTATTAATTTAAAGTGCCATAACGCTGCTGTGTTTTGACAGTCGGTTCAATTAAAGCTTACAACAGAATAACAACTACAGCACGAGTAATGGCGTTGGGGAACGAGAGGAATAGGAAAGGTTCAGTCTGCCGGAGGATGGCCAGGGAAGAGTGTGTGTGTGCGTTCAGCGGTGTATATGTTAAAGAGAAGATACTTAGTTGAGTCCCTGGCTTTTAAGGCTTAGTGTCGGCTTTTAGGGTTTAGTGTTAACTTTTCGATGCAGTAGGCAGTGGTGTAGAACTAATGTGCTGTGCCTTTATAGAGGAACTGGACATACCTGTTTATCTCATTTCACTGGCAAGGCATATATCAATATATTTGCTTCATCCAATCTCTTGCTGATGAAATTAGAAGGTTCTTTATATTCTGAGAAGACAACTTTACAGCAGTTTCCTCTACTTTTAATCATTGACAGTTGCATTTAGTGGTAAAAGCAAAAAGAAAAAAGTGGACTATGAAATTAGGAATTTTAGCTGATGATAGGTTTTTTCATCTTCAGATTTCATTTATTTCTTTAAAAAGCCTTTTCTGAGTATCAGTATTGGATTATAGAAATAAAGGAGAAGACTTGCTGCAATGTGGCCACGGTTTTACTAACAACTAGTAGGAAAACCTGTACAAAAATAAGCCATGACAAAAGCAATGTGCATGCTTTGTAACAAACTGCGCCAAAGATAGCAGTCTTTTAATTTGATAAACAGATTCATGTGTTCGAACTGTGAACATGTAGCTATGGGTCAGACAACAAAGGCAGACTTAACAATGGGATAAACTTAAGTTTGTATTTTTCACCTCTTCTGTATGTGAAATTTGTTTTGTGGGGGTGAGAAATGCTCTAATGGAGCCCTGTTCTTACATAAAGTTAAATATTGTCAAGTTTTTTTTAAACTATTTTAACTAGTATTGTCTTTCTTTTCAGTTGCTTAAAGAATATCTAGGTTAAAATGTGAAAAACAAAGTGTCTTCTCCCTAAAATAACTCAGTAAGTCACAAGTCGTCAAGGCCTACAACTGTTTGGGGACATCTGTTGATAATAACTTTCCAGGTGTTCCCTCATAGCTTTTTTTTTTACCTAAGACATTTTGTTGACAATCCTGTTGATAAAGTGTTTATAGAAAAGAAGCATGTACTTTGTTGAGATATTAGGAGGGGTTTCCCTTTCTTAATTGCAGAAGTCAGCAGCTGTAGTTGATGTAAAAATCTGAACACACATTTTGTGTAGGCCTAAGTGGTTGTAAAGCTTGGTTCAGGAAATAACTTGGTGCTAGTGACTGCAGTGGCATTATTTGTGTCATTTTTGTGGGGGGTAGAGTCTATATTTAGAAAATGTAGTACTCATGCAGCAGCTATGGATCCTCACTCTTTTGTCCCAAATGTGGTGATTCTGCTCTTCAGCTTTCAATTAAGAGTGCTTCCAGAGGTGATTTTGTAGGCTACTTCAATTTGTCTTCTTATTGATCATGTTTCCTCAGGAGGTCTTCCTGTTTCAGATTAGTTTGCTTCTTGCATGGAGGTAGCTATTTACTATTATATTAGGCTAGAAATAGCCAAATTGGAGTGGTTGTGTTCCTGGAGCATAGCAATATTAACATAACTTCCTCCGAGTAGGTTCCGGTTTTTTAATATTTTACATTTTTATAATGCATTTCATACTTCTGTTATTATGTGTTATAATAGCCAAAGGAAGGGAGAAATAGTAATTTGCCAAATATTAAGACTGCCTTTTCTACCTTAAGAAAAATTTAGTAGAAATGGACCAAAAAACTGGACAAGCACCAGTCTTCTACCTGGAGATCTTAATGCTTAGGAATTTGTTTCATTCTAGATTTCTTTTTTATTATTCTTGTAATTGGTGCCAGATTATCTATCATCCCAAGTATCCATTAAGATTTGCTAGCTCCTGGTATGTGCTGTGATGGACTTTTTCGTACCTCAATGGCAATGACGTGGGGTACACTGTTTTGCTGAAGTGAGTTGTACAGTAATCAAAAGTAACTGAGGAAAATGGCTTTCTGTATGTTTAACCAGTTTTTCTTTTCACAATAGTAAAAAAGTATTTCTTTTCCTCATTTATAAACTGTCTAACTAAAAAGAACTTTCTTGTATTCTCTTGTTCATCGTGACTTAAAGATAAACTTTGCATCAGAAGTAGTTCAGATGAGGCTACATTCTCTGAGGCTTCAGACTTGAGCATATTTCAAACCTGGGAAGAATAATAGAAATACATTTCTAAGAGAGTTTGTTGTATATTCAGGAAAGCAAACTCATGAGGTTAAGCTTGTGCAGTTATCCTTATGTACCACTGTAGAAGACTTCCAGTGTGCTACTTTCAGTATTCTGGTACTTTTAACACCTCCATAAAATATAGCTGTTCCATATTTATATAAGGTCTATCCAGAGAGCATTCAGGGTGATGTTAAAGCCAGAGATGGAGCAGTGGAAGAGAACTTTTGAGAAACAGAAGGTTCCTTTTTCTTAAGCAATCTTCAAACTTTGTTGTTACAAATTCATACACGCTGCAACAGATAAGAATATGGATGCTAAAAATAACCAAATTTCAGAAATGTCAAATAATTGTCCATGATGTAAGTTGACTGTAGTTAGTAAGTTGGGTTTTTAAAATTATTTGGAAGAGTGCAGTAGTCTACTGAATACATGTGCATCATATGAAAATGCAGGTATGATACAACTACAGAACGTGAATTAATTGCACCTGGTTTGAAGAAGTGTTGGGGGTTGTTTCATTCCCTGGTTTAAAGGTGCTCTCAAATTGGTTCTCACTCCTTAACTCCCAGTGAGCCCATTACTGCTGGCTACAGGAATACTTTCAAAGCTCTCAAACAAATTTGCAGCAAATCTGATTTTAAGATGCTTTAGTTGATCTGTGAAAAGTGGTGCCAAAAATGGTAGATTTGCACTTAAAACTTTTGCAGAGATGTGATTTCTATAAGGGAGATCTAGAATGTATAAATTATGTTTCCTGCAAGTATATTTGATCTGTTTTGCTGTGACTGGCTAGCCAGTGGAAAACTGTAGCCTTAAATGTGTTTTGATGGAAAAGTTATACATAATAAAAAAATGCACCTTTCTTACAGAAATAAACAGATTGTGAGAATTCAGAAAGCATTTGGGGAATTAATTTTCAAAATTTAAAAACAAGTAACATTAAGCATTGTTGAATGAACTTTTTTACAAGAGCTCATTCTTCTCTCAATGCAGGTGTCACCATAAGATTGGTTGAACAGATCTTTCTGAAAACCAGCATGACCCAGTGTAGGTTATTGGGTTTGATCATTACAGTTGGAGGGGGTTTTTTGAATGCTTTCCATAATTTTCCTTTCCTGCAGAGCTGTCTTTCTTCTCTACAGCAGTGCTACAAAGTAATGTTTTGCCAGTTCTCAGAACTATTTTGGTGGATTAGTGTTACATAGTTATATTATTAATTCTTCACAGCATTTAGAGAGGTTCTACACATGCACTTGCAATATAGAACAAGTCTTAAAAAAATATATGTTTCACTGACTAATTTTATTTGAAATACTAGTGCCTAAGAAAATTCTCATTTTGTTCAATCTTCTGCAGAAAGACAGACAGCCTTTTGTTTCTTTCAACTGTTTATCAATTGATGTTACTTCCTCAAGGAAAGTTACATAAACTTAGAAGTAAGTAACTCCAGCTCTTCCATGAGCAAATATTAAGACTCATCTTTTCATTGCCAGCACTCCTTTCTCCTCGCTCTAACAGCCACTTGTTCTGAGTTTTGTGTAGGCAGAAGGCTTTTTTTTTCAAGGAGCACCAACTGCTTCTGTGGTTTGTTTTGAGTCTTGGGGAATTGATGATGCAAATTGAGATGAAGTTTGTTAAATTTGTACTTCAGCCTGCAATGTGTAGATCTATCAGATCCAGAAGTTGGTGTAAATTTTGTCCATCTTGAGCATCTTAGAGCAGATAACCCCAAGAAAAAACACTGAAGTGTGGTTAAATTTTGAAGCATTCAGGTTATGTAAGCAGTATGTGAGGATCTGCTGTGGCTTATAACCCTCAGAGCCTGAGTGTTGGGGAGAGCATGGGGAGGCATGGAAGGTGGGAAAAGAGTGGAATTGGGGGGTGGTTTACTGCAGGTTTTTTCATCTCTGACTAAAATAATGTGAACATACCATGTGCCGCAAGATCACCTGGTTAACTCCATGTTTTACATGCTTGGCTTGTGAATCTTGATTACTTTATAGTCTCAGACATTTACGAGAGCATCTTAGCTTAACCCATGTAGCATTTGCAGTCGTAAGTTCATATTCACAGCTGAAATTTTGGTAGGCTTAAAAACTAGAAACAAAACGACCAAAAAATTAAAACACTGTTTGTCTTATTCAAAGGAAGTTTTTTTGTTGCAAATTAAGAAAAATAAGGAAATACTTGCTATTTACTGGACATGTAAACTTATGAAGTCCTTCCAGCTTTCACATTATTTTTTTCTTTCATGAAATGCTGTGAGCAAACTGAATGTCCTAATAATATATTTAGAATTTTTAAGAGGTGACAGCACTCATTGCAGGGTAGTCTAAGTAGTTAGTTGTAAGTGGTTTTTTTATTTGGTTGGTTTTTTTGTAACACAGTGTACATATTATCTTTTAGCTTTCACCTAACCTAATCTCGTTAGCATTCCTCAGTTCTGTAGACGTTCAGGTTTCAGTTGCAAATTTTCTTGTTTTTCCTTGCTAAATTGGTCTTAAATTCTGAGCAATCATTGTTAGAGTTTTGAGCCAGTGCCTCTGCATGGCACTGGAAGGAGCAGTGCCATTGATGAAGCTTGCTGTATTTGAAATTTGCTTGATTTTGCACAGGATGACAAGGCTAAAGCTAAAGTGTTCTGTTAGGATTTTTATACTGGCTAATTCAATCTGAGCTTTTTCAAATGGCTTCATTAGGTGTCTCCATCCCTTCACTTGACTTGTATAGTAATGCACAGGATTTTACTTGTATAGTAATAAGCAGGAATTACTAGTTTTCCCTGGTAGTGGTAGGTAAAAGAACTTTATGAGAGTGGCTATAAAACTGATGAAGAATTTTTGATATTCTGCATGAATAATTGTAATGGTAGTATGAAACATAAAAATAGGCTTTTTTCTAGAAGAGTAAAATTTTTCAAAATGTTCCTTTTAATCTATTCTGGACAGTTACATACAGCATAAGTGACCTCATTTTTCAGCATTTCAAACAGGTATTCTGAAGTCCTAGGCTTTGATCTGTAGGGCAGATGGTCTGAGTGCAGGTGCTTTTAAATTTTCATCACCACCACTGATGTGCAGTGTCAGTGTCCCTGTATGTGGTGAAAACATTTTGTGATAGACTGGGACAGATTTTTCTTAAGATAGTTTGATTGAGTCCATTCATAAAACACAGTGATTGTGTTACAGTCTAAAATAGGTTCTTGACCTTGTACATATGTTCACTGGATGTTGTCTTTGATTTCTAGTAGCTGTACAAGTGGAAAACCAGCTCTTGAGGAGTAAGGTCATGCTTTTCATTCTGAGTCAGGTTTTGTGGAAACATAGAGCAGGAAAGTAGCATTGTAGAAAACTCCAGTACAGCCAAGCATACTTTTAATCTCATGATTATTTTATTTTTCTGAAGGTCAGCTAAAGCCGGTACAATTTTTTAATTACTGATGTTTCTTTTCTGGGGGTACAAGTACTGGCATCTCAGCATAAGTAAATACTGTTAGATGGCTTAACAAAAGAACTTTCATATTGACTTTTTTGACATTTTAGGAAAGGTAAAAAGTGCACTTAATACCTGAGTACTGCAAGGAGGACAACACTGTAATAAACATGTATGTTTGGATGGTGTTTGCAGTGGAGTGGCCTCCATTCTTTAATTAGCTGTGTATAAAATCAGTGCTTGAGAGCTGAAGCTGTCTTGCTTGTAGTTTAAGTAAGGTATAATACTATGCAAGATGTGAGCAGATAACTTGCTTTATTGGTTTATGGTTATGAATGAGGTGCATTTGTGGAAATGCCAACTTTTGTTTAATGCTAATGAGAATAAATATAAACTAATGCAATAACTTAAATTATACATGTGAATGATATAAAATTAGACAAGCTTATGTAATAAATTCATAACATTAATTTCCTAGACTACATGTGATCTGAGCATAGAGTATGCATGTCTGTTTCTCTGCATTTTGTATGTGAAGAATCATTGTTAAACAGTTTACTTCCACACTACTTTTGTTTTTAAACTGTTGATAGCATCTGAGTGGACCTATTATTTTATATTATATACATGAATTTAATTTTCTGTATACCTGTGAATTTTTTTCTCTTGCAATCATTTCGGTGTTAGTCTTAAGTTTTCCAGGCACTGCTGATCTGTGCATCTGATCATGGTGTATGCACCGTGTGGTACAGAAATTCCCCAGAGAGAGGTTATTGTCAGGACACAGGGGTATTGATTATCTGTAAATTTGTAAGAGATTTATTAATTGTATCTTCCTTCTCCTACCTGAAGTAATCTGAGGGGGGAAAAAAGAATCATCCTGTGTTGGCCTCTGTTCACCATCCAATTTTGTCTTTCAATTCCTATGCAAGTTCTCGAATTGTTCTGCTGCTGTTATTATGGAGGAGGAGTTATCATCAAGCCCCCAAAACCTCTCAAGGTCCTTCAGCTCCATCATCTCCCTTTCTTCCTTCATCTCCCTCATCATTCATTGTGTTCCTTGTTTCAAAATGACTACAGGAAATGTGTCTACAATCTGTATGAGCTGGTGTGTATTTCACAGATTTCCTCTTTAAATACTGTTGATTTTTTGAACAATTGTAAAATACTGAGCTACTTGTAGGTTAATTGAAAAAAAACCCAGAAACGATTCTTGTGGGATTTGCCTTCAGTGTTGAGTAGGTGAGGAATGGGCTATTTGTGGTTCAGGGAAGCTTTCTGGAGTCAGGTCATCAAAGCTGGAAAGTTAATGAACTAATTGATTTTTTTCACTTGGATAAATGATACCTCTGAGGAGACTTGGTGCCTCCACAGAAGGTATGGATGTGCAGACCAGCATTGCTCTTTCCTTTGACACTTCTTAACTGGGATTGAGGCATGCAGCATCTCTGTTACCTTTTTTTAAGGTTATTATAATGTTAATATTGTACAAGTCATCAATACAAAAGATGTGCCAAAAAAACCTAATTAATTTAATCCCTTATTAAATTAAGGCTTTTTAGTTCTGCTTTATAGTGTTTGTTGGGTGATGGTCTTAAAACTAAATCGACACATGACCACATACTGAATCAAAGTTTTAATCTATTTTGGCTAGGTTAAAAACAGTATTTCTATTAGTTTAGGGTTAGGAATGATCTGGGGTATAAAGGTGCTGCTTCTGCTGACAGTGACCTGTTGTCAAGACAATCTGCTGCATGTTACCTGCAATGCTGAGGTCCCACACTGCTGTAAAAGGAAGTGAAGAGTGTCAGGGACCTAAATCCCATTGAAATTTAAGATTTCCAGTGATCTTCAGTCTTTGCTAGCAAATCTTGTTAGGTTATATGTAAGCAAACAACTTCCCTTTTTGCTCTTAAGTCTTAGTAAATTGGAAGTAACTCCAGTGGAAGAGGAATGAGCCACCTTCTCCTGCAGTGTAAGAGCCTGCACATGGCCTCTTATCTCGAATAAGCTGCTTTGAGGAAATTTGCAGGCAAGTATACTTTGTGTAGTTTGCTCAAAGTCACACAGTTCTCAGGTTTTGAAAAGCTTGTCCTTGGCTCTTACAAGCTTTAATTGCAGTGGAATGCTAAATGACTTCAATGAAATTTTTAGGATTTGGCCCTGTTTGTAAATGGGAAAAGGCATGCCCAGTAATTTATAAAACTTCGTGCCACTGTTTGCACTGTCTTATCATTTCACCTTTGCCAAGAGCCTATTTGACAGCCACAGATACACAGCTGAGCTGTACCTGTCCCTCCCCATACTTTTTAGACCTCCAGAGTCCTACTGACATGTGAGAGGGATGATTCACTCCCAGAAATCCAGCTTTTCTTTGTTCCATATTCTGTTGTTCTAATTAGGTTCAAATATTTTCTTTTAACACCAACTTTGTTTAGCATAGAAACAAAGCTATTGTATTTCTTTCAGGAACATATTTCCTCCTGTTACACAAGCCTTTTTATTTTTTTTTTTCCGTAGCTTTAATTTGAGGAAAGTTGTTTTAGGATTACTACTTCTGAAGTGAGTCAAGAGGACTCTGAACTTCTCATTAGTCTTCAAAATATTGATAATAATTTTTATTCTTTTGGATAGGACAGAGGAAGTAGACAGATCTTTCCTGTCAAATCCTTATATTTCTTCCTCTGTTTCATTCAGAATGGGTTTTTCTTGAGTTAAGGAATCCTGACACAAAACACTTTTTTTTCCCCCACATTATTTGCACCATAGGTGACAGTACATCTACTAAAATGAGTCAAAAACTTACTTCAGGCCTGAATATGCTTCTGTTAATTTGCAAAGCTAAAAGTGAAAGATCAGAGTTTGTGAACTGTGAACTTAAATCTGGACTTCAGCTCTGAGTTTCCAAAGAAGTAAGAGTATAGACAGTATACAGCAGTATATAGTATATATACAGCAGTATAGACAGTTCTTCTTTACCCTTGTTAGTGTGAAGTGCTCTTGGGTAATGAGTTGTTTCATTGCAGGTGTTTTATAGTCCTCCATTTTCAGGTGCTGTAGTAATGAGCACTGTAGAAATGTCACTGAATGTTTTTGAAAGAGCCTTGGTTCATAATACAGACAATGTCACTCTTTTGGCTGTATAAGCACTTCCATTCTATATCAGTGTCAACTATCTTTTGAGCTAGAATTTCCTAGATTTAGCCTCTTATCAGTTCAGTTCTTCTAGAAGCTTGAACAAAACCAATTAATTGTTTTCTTTTAAATACAATTTTTTTAAAAACAAGTTTCATAATGTGATGTCAGGTGGGCAGAAGCTTGCATCACGGCAGGGGAGATTTACTCATTTACAGCTAATGCCTTTTGATATTTGAAAGGCATTTAGATTTGTCTGCACATGCTGGGGGAAAAAAAAAGATGTTATGAAAACTTGGATTTCTGTATTTTAATTAAACACTATTCTGCTATCCTCTTTGGGCAAAGCATGCAACTGTAGAATCAAGTCTTTAGTGTAAATAGTAGCATCTTAGAAAGTTTATGTTGAAAAGAACTTAATTTTGGTGTGTTTTCTTTGCTTTTCCTCAATATCCAGTCCTGTTGGAGGACAACATCCATTAATCCTTGCTGAATTAAGCATATGTTTATTTCAAGCATTGGATTTTGTGGGAAGTAAGTAGAAGGCAGATGAGTGTGGAAGAGACAGAGTTAAGCTTTGTGTGAGTGATCACAGATGCAGATGGTACCAACTTTGATTATCCCAAGTTTTTACTTAATCAACTGATGCAGTTTTTATAGAGAACCTTGAAGACTGCTCTGGGTGAATCTATATATGCCAGTAAGTGGATGAAAAATGAGATTGGTGAGCCAGCATTCATTTTTCATTGGCCCACTCAGACAAGTAATATTCTGCTTTTGTCTGTATTAATGAGAGTTCTTTTTATCTGTATTAACAGAGTGATTGAAGGTGGATTTTGTACGTTGTACATCATAAATTGCAAAGTGAACTCATAAGTTGATTTTTGGGGAGTATAACATAGTTTGTAGTTTCTCATTAGTATGGGATAGTGTTGGGAAAGTATGTAAAGGTCTGTAAGAGGAAAGTTGTCTCTGTTCACAGAACCACTACTGTGTAACTATGTGTTTCAGTTTATTTGTTTGCCTCTTCAGAGTGTCTCTGTTTTTTGCATTTTTTTAAAGAAATGAAACAAAAGCTTTATTTATCTTTTGCCTTGTGTTTATCTGGTAAGTGATGGCTGCTCAAATTTACATAGTTCATAGTCTTAGTTCAGATGAAGCAGGTGTTTGGGAGGAGTCGTTTTTCTAAATTTTCTCCCCTTCAGCATTTTATGTTCCATAGATTTGCAGGACTAAAGATGAGGAAGGGCAAAAATTTGGGAAAAACAAACTGTGTTAAAGGGAAGTTGAAATAGAGTAAGAGAGGTATGTTGGCAGTTCAAGATTAGTCTCATTCTTCTGAATTGGTTCCTAAAATATGAAAGATAAATGAGTATCTGATCCTCAATTTTGTTCAGTTGCCTAAACATGTCAAAACTGTTGCTGCAGTATTACATGTTCTATTAAAGACTTGTTTTAAACTTTTCATATAGGCTGTTAAATGTTGCTGTAGTGTAATGAAACTCCTGTTAGGCCTAGCTACTATGCAGGCAAATGTTAGATTTTGAGAGAAGAAACAAATCTATTTCCCTGGGATTTACTATTAAAGGAAGTTCTTGGAGCGTATTACATTTTGCTGTAAAGCTTAAAACCAAGCAGCCAACCCCCTTTCCTCTTCAAGCCTCTACCCCAAAGTAGCACTTTTTTCGTGAAGAGACTAGCATGCTCTGAGACAGTGCCTTGGAGGTAAACCAAAGCTGTCAATCATTGTGTGGGAGGTGACTCCTTCTCTTAAGGAGCAATCACTTTTAGGCTACTTAACCCGTCTGCCCCGTGCTGGCAGAACAGCTTTTCAGTGCTGCCGAACCAATTCAGGCAAAGTGGAGAAGGAACGGGTTTCGCCTGAAGCTCTTGGAGGTTTCAGTTGAGGAGGACTCCTCTTTGATTTAATTGCATGTTCTGCTTGCTTCTGCTGAGTAAAGCCTGGGAAGGAGAGGTGGGGTATTGCAGTTCCTGCATTTTTATTACTGGTTAAGTATTGTCGTGGAGCCCTGCCTGCAGAGGCTCAAGCCTTTCTGAGGGTGAGACTAGAGTTGATTCTTCCCTTGGCCTTTAGAGGATTTCACTCAGCACTGGTTATTCAGCTCATTTTCTGAGCCTGGAATGGAACATGGTGCAGGCTGTGAATCTTCCCTGCAGGAGGAATCTGGATAAGTTTATTGTAGGATTTGTCCACCCAAAAACAAGGGCAATGCTTGAATATCAATGGAAGAGTGAAGAACAAAACACAGATATTAAAAATTGTGTCAGTATTTAATCTTGTAAATGACAACTGGCAGATGTCATAAGCAAGCCATAGGCATTAATTCCTCCCACCGCACACACCCTCTGAGGGAGTATAATAGTGTAATGGACATTTCCTGACACTCCTTAGGAGATGTGGATAATACTCTATTGTCATCTTTGATTGTTGCTAAAGGTCACCTAGGAGCAAAAGGTGTCCTACTTGTTAGGACAGTTTTGGTAGTACATTTCTATGATTTCCCTGTGACTCTTGACAGGTGTCCTAAGATTAATAGCCCAGATTCAGGAGAAGAGCAGTGAGACAGGGTGCCCCTTACTTTCTTCATGCTCCTTCTCTTAGCTTCCAGTCATGTTTTTGGTGTGTCACAGTCAACCTGTTCAGATAACACTGTTGAGGACCTTTGTGGAACTTTGTGCTTTGTGTATAGTGGTTTTGGTTGTTCAGAGATCAGTTGATTTTTTTTTTTTTTTTTTTTGGTGGGAGAGTGTGTGTAGCCCATGCATCCTCTTCCAGATACTCATCATTACATAGTGAGGAAAACTTCAGAACTCAGAAAAGTGTGGATATTGAGCTCTCCATTTGACATTAATAGGAGTATATTTTATCTTTTCTGTAGTTGAAAAAAATGTAGTTCCATATGCCATTTTCCAGAGATATTCTTGGAGCAAATGCTAGACAATATATCTCTGTCATTGTAAATTCTTGTCTTTTAAATTAACAATATTCAAAGGGTTTATAAAAATTCAAATAGTGATTAGGTTCTGAGGCAGGAAATGTGCTGCTCTTGCCCTTCTCTGGGTAACCTCAGCCAAACTTCATCCAGAATGAAGGATAAAGGCTAAGGATACTGAGTTATTGTGTAACAGACTATTTAATACCATCTTGATGAATATCCTGTCTTGCAGTGGAAGGGAAGACTGTTGGTGACAATCTCCTTTGCCTCTTGGACTGCACCCCTGTGGTGGCAGTTTTAGATGACAGCTGTCGGACCCTTCTTGTTTTTTCTGCTGAGGGATAGGAAATGGGGGAGTGAGAATAGGTTGCAATTATTAGGTGGAAGTGTTACTCCCAGCACTGCTAGCTAACTTGAATTGTTGGTATCCACTCACTTCCTTCAAGGTAGAGAACATAAACACTTGTATTCTGTAATTTCAGTTGGTTCTTGTCCCAGTGCTCCGTGGTATTAGACCTGTGAAGGATGTCATGGAAAGGAATGAGGCAGATGGTTGCTTTCTTTGAAAACTTTGAGAAGCCTTGCTCTGCAGTAATCACTTTCAGATTGATGTGTTTCACCTGCTGATGTGTAGAATCGTGATAAACACTCTGCAGCTACGCAGTAGAAAAACTGAGTAGTGGTGTTTGCAACCTTTTTAACAGTAAAAATGTCCTGCAAGTGTGTTGACAGTCTGTTAAAACTTCTGAGATTTAACAATGGCTGTTTGGTCTGAGATCTTTGTGGGAACTTTATGGAACTTGTCTAGAAATTTCTTCTGCAAGAAGGACGAGAAGCTGTGTCTGGTCACTAGTCTTGAGAGTACTGGTTTGTGTGTCGCTGTTGCTGGTGGATACTCCTACTGACACTCTGTAGGACGTTTATTTACCTCTTTCTCACTTCTTTTTTAACCACCTCTTGTTAAGAAAACTAAATAGCTACTTTAATCTGGTGTAAACGATCAAGAGTTCAGCAGGCTCTTAGCTGCTTACTCCTGTAATTTTTCCTTGCAATTCACAGCATTTCAAGCATGGTTATATAAGAGGAGCAAGCTCTGTAGTGTTAAGGGCAAAATGGTGACAAGATAAAACAACTGACAAGAATATGGAATGAAGTTGTGTTCAGAGGAATCTGTTGTAAAAGTTAAAATAAATAGAATGGAAATTATTCCCCAAAGCATTTATTTCTCTGTAAAGTAATATGGATTTCCAGCAGCAGGTATGTTGGATGTTCCTGCATCTGGGAGTTTTAGTGTTGTTTTTTGACTGTAGTTGGTATAAGCTAGGGAACGAATGCCAGGTTCTACTGGTGACCACAAGTATTTTGTTGCTCACCTTTGTTATCTTACAATGCATTTCCGTTGGAAGACTGGTACAGGCAGTTTGAAAAGATCACATTTACTCAGGAAGCCTTGGTTTTCCGGCTTCCTCAGCCTACAGCTGTAATGTGTATCACCAGATCACCCAGTGGGTTGAGGTTGGAAGGCACTTCATGAGGTCATGGTGTCCTCCCTCCCCGCTGCTCAAGCAGGGTCACCTAGAACTGATTGCTCAGGACTGTATCCAGATGGCTTTGGAATATCTCCAAGAATGGAGACTCTGCAGCCTCCCTGGGCAACCTGTGCCAGTACCTGGTCACCCACTCAACAAAAAAGTTTCCATGATGTTCATGAGGAATCTCCTGTGTTTGTGCCCGTTGTATCTGGTCCTGTCACTGGGCACCACTGCCCAGGCTTGCTCCCTTTCCAGTACACCCTTCCTTTGGATTTTACATACACTGGTTTGATCCCTGCAGGGTTGCTCTAGAGGCTGACTCTAGAGGGTCGTTTGTGGCCCTTCACTGGACTGTCTCCAGTATGTTCACATCTCTCTTATACTGGGGAACCCAGAACTGGGCACAGTGCTCTACATGTGTCTTTTCAGTGCTGAGTAGAGCACAGTGCTGAGCAGTGCCCCCTCTTGGCCTGCTGGCAACTCTTCCAAATGCAGCCTAGGATACCATTAATCTTCCTTGCCTCGAGGGCCCATTGGTTGTCATCAACTTGATGTCCACCAAGAGCCTCAGGTTCTTTTCTGCCAAATCTGCTCTCCAGCCATTTGGCCCCAGCAGGCATTATTAATGCATGGGGTTGTTCCTTCCCCCCAGGAATGGGATGTTGCACTTCCGGTTGAACTACATGACTAGAAGGGGGCAGATAACATTTTGTATAAAGTTACATGTTAATCAGAAAACAATCAGAATTGCTGTTTGCTTGTTCCGATTGAATGCTGGCAGGTTACTCAGAAGAGGTGGTGCCTGCGAGCTTCTAGGAGGGAGAGGCTGAGAAGTCTCTTCAGGACTGTTACCAGCTTTACCTGCTTTACAGGTGATAATGGCAATAGATTGCTGACAGTGTTTATTTGACTTGATTTTAATGTGGTAGACAAACATTGTTAAAGGAAGGGGCTTGAGTGTCTCTGATCCTGCACTATGGAATAAAGGACCTTTTGAGTCCTTTGCAGTCTCTTTTTTGTGAAATGATTGCACTTTCATGTACACTGACATTTTAGTCTAATTTCCTCAAGATGTACTTGTGCTACACTCTGAGTTCAGATGTTTGTGCTCGAGTTGCATCTTTGAATCATTAGCATTTGGGCAGCAGTGTGTGGAAGTTTTCCAACCAGTGGCTTCTTATAAACAGCTCTCTCTCCTGCCAATAACAGACTTGGTTGCTTTCCCGTTCCCCAAGAAAGGTAATGTTCAGATAAGCACGAGTACATTAACACATTTCCTCTGCTTGGATACTGGCTTCTTAACTATCTTGGTGAATCTGGGTGTAGACACTACTGAAATTACTGGGATTTTCCTTCTGAAGGCCTTTCCAAACGTGTGGTTTTTTCAAAGACCAGCAGAAGCAGCAGTCTGGGTTCTGCTTAAATCTGCAAGAATACAGGATGCAAGCAAGGCAACTGTGTTCTAGCTGTGGATTTCCCTTCTAAAATATAACTATTAGAAGAAATCTGGGAATGAACACAGGAAAACATCGGGGCTCTGATCTTGTATTTGTGGAAGTGGATCACTTACAGACTTTGTTGCTGGGGATCTAGAGAGTTGCATAAATCTTCATTGTTGGGTCAGACTGGGGGATTAGGATCGCAGTTCTGTTTTCAGAGATGCTTTTGTAGAGAATTCTGAAAAATGCCAGTGTTCCAGCAGCATCAAAAACTTACTGGTTATTTGTTTGGATTTTAAATCTGCCTACAAGCCTGATTTAAGGAATGAGAATGAAAAGAGATAAACCTAAGAGTTAAATAATCCAAGAATAGATTTAGTCATTGCAATTCTTGCATACCCTTGAGAATACAGGAAGACCTCTTCTGCTGAAATGCTAAACAACTTTTCAGCATCAAAGAGGAAATAATACATTTTTTCTCAAACTTTACTGCAGTGACTTTCTGCCAAGTAGAATGGAATTATTTAAAGTATTAGGAGTCTTTGCTTTGTTAGAAAACACTGCTACAAACAAGTTAGTTATGCTAGATCTTTTTGGAAGGCAGTGCTCTTCTAACTTGATACCCTAGAACCTGAGCAAACCTGTTCCCATACAACCTCACAGATGTTAATCTGAGTCAGAAGCAGAATAGGAAGCTGCATTGAAAAGCAGAGTTTTTAATGCTTAATCCTAAAAGGTAATAAGATAATTTTATAATACTTTTTCATATATTTCTGCGTATTTATCCTATGGAGATGTGTACTCCTTAAAATTACCTTCTGTGGATCTTTCTTGTGCTTTCAGAGTAGTTCGTGGTGTGTCAATTTTTAAGTGGCAAAGAGCTCTGTTTTCTTGTTTGTATTCAGGGACTTGTGAGGAAATAATGTTGCAATCATTCCTTCATCTTTTTAATAGCATTTGGATTAAGAGTACAAGAATTAAACAGTTTACTTTTAGCTTTTTGCTGAATGGATCTGAATTATCAGATGTGCTGCTTTATCTCTGTATGTAGCATACAGAGATGTTCACTGTGACCAACCCAGAAACAGGACCACTGTAAAACCTCTGCAAACTGGTGCACAGTGATTTGCCTGGTTTATACAGATCATACCTTTTCTTAGAATACAGTGTGCAATTAAGTTGCAGTTGAGATAAAAAGGTTGTGTTGGCTGAGAGTTTTTTGATTAGCAAGGGGAGTCTCTGCTTTGTTTGAAAACAAAACCTTGGTTTTTTGAAAGGAAAGCTGAAAAGCTTTTACTTGGATTGCTGTCTGCAACTCTAAATGGTTGCCTTCATTATCAGTACGTGTAAAATTGCTGGTTCAGGAAGGCTGTAGAAAATAACTTCCCTGAAGAAGCACCAATGTAGCAAATGCAAATTAAAACCAAAATTACTGACGTTTTAATGCTGTGCATAGCAGAATGAGGAAGAACTGTGGAAGGACCTGTGACATTCCATCCACCATTCCTCTGTTACTTTGAGGCTTGGCTTTTAGGAGATAGGGAGCTAAAATTTTTTCAACGTGTTTGTGATTTTATTTTGGTTTTGCTTTTTGATATATAATGACACTTCTTAAGTTTGGGGTGCATAGAGTTTAGTAGTCAAGTGGATCTGGTATCAGAGGAGTGGAAAAAGTAGCCATAGGATTATTTTTATAATAAAAAGCCTTGTTTTTAACCAAAACTCCAAAAGATGAGCAGGATAGAAGATGGTGTGTCTTGTTTTGATTTTATTCAGAAGCCCATTCCCTTCCAAGGAAGTGAATGGCTTATCTTTATTGTGAGCTGTATTGTTATTTATCATGCCTAGAAAACTTGATATGATATTTTGAAAACAGATGTTAAAATATACTAGGAATGAAAAAAATTCGGCTAAATAATTAGGTTTGATTACAAATGCAGTCAATCTAGTCTTCGTATCTTTCCCCTGTTCACTTAGTGTGTTTTGGTGGAAGGAGGAGAGGTAGATTAGAGCTGGTCATGATTTTCCTCTATAATGTCATACTGTTATTCTTTATTCTTTTAATACTTTCAGTTCCTATTTTCAAGGCTACTTTGACAGTATTGATAGACTCCGGGATATTTTCACTTCCCATAGTAATTCTGGCAACAGCAGCTTTTTCCCCTTCTCTCTTCAGCCATTTTCTTTAGCTATAAAATGGTAAATCAGTTCCTGGTTCTGTATAAACTAAACCAAACTTAGCTTTAAACATTGCTTTTTAAAGTGCTTCATTTTAAAAGTGTTTGGGTTTTTTTTTTCATTTGGGCGATGAAACTTGGCTGAATCACAGACTTTAAGCAATACTGACGTCTGATTTATTTTTTTTTGCTACACTTACTTGCAATCCCAGATACTGCTTTATCTATAAAACATCATATACTGAAGCACCTTTGCATTGGTAAAGCAGTGCTGTGAAATGATTCTCACTAAGTACTAGATAGAAGTTTGCTGTTGTATTGAGATTATTTCTTGTAAGAGTTTCTCTCCTCTGAATCGTTCTTTTTTCTTTCTTTTCATGTATTTACTGAAGTTTACAGCATTTGAATAACAGATTAAGCAGTACAGATTATGAGGTGCCAAATACTGTATTAATATGGAATGAGAGTTAAATATCTATCAGTGTTAACACTGTGGAAGAAGAGTAGGGAAGAGACTCATGTCCACGATTACCTGCCTTTCCACCTGCAAAGGCTCTGGAGTTGGATTCTGGGGATTTCCAGCTCTGATATGAAAAACCATTAAACTTTTACAAATTACAATTTTTATAAATATTCCTTGAAATCTGTACTAGTTTCATAAATACTGTTTTTCTTTTAATAAAGTTTGGGACATCTTGTGATAATGGAATCAACAAGATGGGGCAGAGCAATTACCTCATTATCTATATTCTTTTTTCTTGTTCTAAACAGTAATGTAATGTTTTGTTTTTACAGATGACTATGGATGAGAAATATGTGAACAGCATTTGGGATCTTCTGAAAAATGCAATCCAAGAGATTCAGCGTAAGAACAATAGTGGTCTCAGTTTTGAAGAGCTGTATAGAAATGCTTATACGATGGTGTTGCATAAACATGGTGAGAAACTCTACACTGGACTAAGAGAAGTGGTCACTGAGCATCTAATAAACAAGGTTTGTCCATTTATGAATTAAAATAGAAGTGTTTTATATGGAAGAATTCTGAACAGTTACTTAAATGACAGAAAATCTAACTTTACTATGTTACCTTGTGTTGCAGTTGTGTAGCTTCTGTCAAAAATGGTAGCATGGAGCTAATATCAAGCTCAAATGATTTCATGTTCCAGGTACTGTTTGTTATAAGTTACTGATGGAAGGCAGACCATAGGAAGCGCTTGAAAATGTGTAACAGGAAACAACTTTTTTTGAAGAAAAACTGTTAAGACCTGATAATTTTTTTTTTTTTAAGATTTGTGGCATTTTTGGTGGCATTTTGTGACTTTCTTAGGCCAAATTTTGTGTTGTTTGCCAGTCAGTTTTTTCATCTGTGGAACAAAATAAATACTAATGTAACAGCTTGTTTGTTATGGGCTAATGAACTAATTCACAAGTTAATGAGACAGTTGTGCTGGGATTATGCTGTTTGAAGAGGTGGTAGGCACTGTTCAAAGCCAGCAGCTCAGCAATAGCAAAAGTCCTGAGTGCCATGGCAGCCTTTGCAAAACCATGTAAGTCAGTCAAAATGACATGCAGAAACTTCCTGTTTCTGAAGATGTATCATCTGAGAAAAGGAATCTTCAGGTCTTGTGTTAAACCATGGAATCAGCCTCTTTAGTCTTTGAGAGAAGTCTAGAATTGATTAATAAATATGTAAGTGGAAAAAGTTAACACTCGCTTTTTAGGACTCCAGATAATATTTAGTGGCAGTAGGATTCTAAGCCTATCGGAGATGCCTGCCTTACTCCTCATGGAAACATCCATAGCAGGGAGATACGTGTCCACTTTGATCCCATATACTGGCTGTGGGTTCAGATGGAGTATCTGAGTTTTTGTCCTGTTTTTACAAGATCTGAGAAGGAAAGTCAGAGACCATCATGTGTCTTGGATGATTACTTCTGGCTGAATTACAGAGAATGGATGGGAGATTTACGGCTAAATAATGCAGGGTGCTTGGGGACTTTTTCGTGCATTCCAACCGGAGTTACTGCTGTGGCAGAGAAATGTGTTATTTCTTTTCTACAATCTTAGTTTTCAAAGGTGTGGTCCAGACAAATACAGTCTGAAACTGCTTTGAATGTGGGGCTTTTTTACTGTTTGTGCCAGAGGAGACATCCTCTATGAAGTATGAAGTGGCTAAATAATTTGCAGTTCTTTTCTATAATTGTAGCACATCTGTGACTCTCAAACACTTCTGGTTTCATTATCTGTGCATTCATAATCTGTACTATTCATATAAAATGTGGCAAATGGCTGAGGCTTTTTGTGCGTTGTTCTTGTATGTGCCTATGCACTTAATAATCATGACACTAAACTTTTATTATTCCTAGGCTTTAGTTTATCCCGGTTTAATTTGAGGGGGGTTTTTTATCTTTGTTCCTATGTATTCTGCAACTTATCTTAGTTCCTAGCTATTTTGTATATTTTAAATTACGCATTTGCAGAATTAATTATTCTGAAGTGCTGATTGTGGCAGGCTGACAAAAGAGCAGAAGATTCTGAGTTTGTACTTTCAGTGCAGAGGCTGAGGGGACTTGCACAGATAGCAGTGTAGAGAAGTGACTTTCTGATACTTAATATTCCTGTATCTGATGCTTTAAAAAAAATCTTCTCTATCTGATGATCTAGTATTCTGATCTTTAATGTGATTAATCAAATTATATTCATATGTGTGGGTAACATAAAAATAGATGACCAAAGCTTTTTGAAAGGCTAACTGAGTTTTAGTAGTTAATTGCTGTAGAGTTAAAGAGGCTGAATTATTCTGATGATGCCAGCCTATAAATTAAATAATCCAAGGAAAAGACTGAAAAAAATGTGACTTATGCCAAAAATTTCTGAACAATAACAAAAACTTATATAGAATCAAAGCTACTGTTTGTCCCTTTTGAATGTTTGCTTAGACACGTTATTTTGAGGCACTTACAGATGGAAGTATGGGGGAAAAAGTGCATTGTTTATCAAGAATAGGATCAGTTCTATAATGACAACTTATGTTTGTGCCATTAGTACTTGTTGTAAGATAGATAAAAGTTTTGTTTAACCTCACATTTTTTTCATAGAAATTTTAGCAAAATCTTTTATGTTCGCTGTCTCTTTCCAAGAGCAATTCTCTGGTAAATTTTAAGTAGCTAATGAACAATAAATGCTCTCATCACAAGTCTTCATAAGACTTCTATTCAGAGAATCAGTGATGGATGCTGGAATTTAGAAGAGGGGAATTTTGCCAACTGAAATATTGTTCATTAAATTTCGTAATTTTTATAAAAATGGAAGTGTTCTCAGATGAATAGATTTTACTGAAGAACTATACTCAGTTCAGGGAGCACTGCTGAGGAGCCAACCCCAAATTTGAAATTGCATTAATCATTGAGTCACAGTTGTCATTTGCTGCCCACATCTCCGTGTTATCTTTTTAGAAAAAAATCTGTGTTCCTGTGGTATTCCAGTCATGCTGGTTAATTTACAATAGATGAAGAGACTAGGTAGAGGCAGTGTGTATGTTCAGTTGTTTTTACAAGTAGTTTTAAAGCTTGGAAAGCACAAGCCTTCATTTTTGGCTAGGCACGGTTAAGAATTGTATTTGTGCTTTATGCTTATTTAATTGCCAGGTGAAAGTTGTGCTTATTCAGCGTTTTAATTAATAACCAAACGCTAATGAGAAGTATTTAACTTCTCAACAAGAAAACATTATACAGTGCACTGTCTTTACAGCTTGTTTAATTGTAAATAAAATAATAGGTGCAAATATGATCAAGACAAGATGATGCAAGTGAGGTACTATCAAGTATGCTTGGTTTTAGACTTGCAGACCCCAATGGTTTGTAGTTCCAAATCACCAGGTTCTGGCTGTGTGATGACGGCACTAGTGAGCCAGGTACTCTGCATCACTGAGAGAAGTCAGCTGTCTTGAACTATCCTGTTTTTACTGTGGGATAAGAACATGCTAAAACTTGTCCTTACCTGTGTACTGACATCATTATTTTTAAGTATAGTACATGTAGAGCTATTTAAAAATACTGTTGAATTTTGAAAGTATTGAAACTTTTCATCTTAATTCAAGTATTTAATTCCTGTGCATTTGGTACTTCACAGATTTCTCCCTTTCTTGCCCATTGACAATCTTATAGTTTGATGTGGATGGTCTTCCTTCACACTTCTCAAGCCTAGTCTTATTACTTCACACAAATGTTGTTAAGTGTTTTTAAAACACACAGAGCTTAGTTTACACCTCTCTAAACCATTGGATGATAAGCAACATCATTTGTGTTACAGTAAAAAAAGAAGCTGAAGTTAAAAAGTTTACAGGATAATATTTTTAATGTTCCTTTTATGCGTAAATCAGTGGGGTCCAATGAGGTGCAGCCCAGAGTCCTGAGGGGAATTGGCTGATGTAGCTGACAAGCCACTCCATGATATTTGAGAAGTCATGGCAGTCAGGTGAAGCTCCAGGTGACTGGAAAAGGGGAAACATTGTACCCGTCTTTCAAAACTGTAGAGAGGAGGAACCTGGGAGCTACAGCCTGTCAGCCTCACCTTTGTGTCTGGGAGGATCATGGAACAGATCCTAGGAGCTATGCTAAGGTACATGGATGACAGGGAGGTGATTTGGGCAAGTCGTTCACTAAGGGCAAGTCTTGCCTGGCCAGCACAGTGGCCTTCTATGAAGAGTGACCACATAAGTGAATTACAGATGTAATTTCTCTAGATGTCCATAAAGCTTTTGACATGGCCCCCCAAAACCTTCTTTTGTCTAAATTGGAAAGAGATAGATTCAATGAGTGGAGTTAAATGGATAAGAAATTGGTTGGGTGGTTGCACCCGTTGGCTGTGGTCAATGGCTCAGAGTCCCGATGGCCATCAGTCCCTCAGGGGTCTGTCCAGTACCTGCTATTTCAGAATAACAGTACAGGCAGGCATGTGAGAACACATTTGGTCAGGAGGGCACAGAGCTGGTCATGGTGGCAGTGTTCAGTGCAGAAGGAATGCTGTGGGGTGCTTGTGCAGGTATAGGCTGAAAGAAGTGTGTCTACTCTGGGACTTAAAAAGTTATGTCTGGGATTCTTTGCAAGCTTTAAAATTTGCTCTTACTGTTGCAGAGAAAAGGAAGAGATGAGAGTCATCTCCATCAGGGAGTTTGAAATATTTCCATAACATCAATGAAATAGGGAGGAATGACATGAGAAGTTGTGTAGGAGGCAAATTATCTACTGAGCATTAGAGTGTACTGTGAGCCTGACTGACAATGTATGAAGTGTTATCTGCCTTTATATTCTCTTAATGATGTTTTCAGATGATCTTGAGCAAGTCTGCTATTATATGGAGGGCAAAAGGATGCGAGGGAATTGCTCAAAAGTACGTTACAGTGCAGAATCCTCAGTATTCTTCAGTATTTGTTTTTTCCTTTCAGCAGTAGGATAGCAGCAGCAGGGATGAACAGACATTTCTGGTAGTCAATCCATTAACCTACTTGGGACTCCTAAGGTTTTAGAATATTATCTTTTAGACAACTTGGATTTTTCTAAAAGAAATGATGGTAAAAGTTCTGAGAGCTTGAGGCCTTAGTTCAGAAAGTGCTGTTCTGTACTGCTGCTCCCCTCAGGAGGTTCTAGCTGTCTTTACAGTAGTAGAAATTACATAACTGAACTATTTGTGCTGCTGCATCAGGCCAGGCACTGTAAGAAAGAAATAGTAGACCATAAGTCTTCTTTATGTACACTTAATAAAGAGTTATTTAAAGGTATTGAAAGCTTATGCCAACAAGCTACTCTTATTTGGGGGGAGGGTTCTGTATTTCCTGAAGAGCTGTATCCAGTATAAAATACAGTTGAGCCTGAAGTTATACGCAAGATTTCATCCTTGCTCCAACTGTAAGAAGATCTTACATATATTATGAAGTTGCTAATTTATTTTCAAGTGAATCTGTAAATGGACTGTCCTATTTAAGCTGGCTTTCCCTTCAATTTACTTTGTAACTGCAAATATTGTCACAGAAATCATTACCAGCTCAGCTCATTGAAAGTAATATTCTGCTGATAAAAATCTTTGAGACTGAAATTTTCTAAGGCTTTGGCAGTGTAGCAGCTGTGTCTCTTCTCTTGTTCAAAGAGTGTGGGCATACACATTTTTTTACTTCAGATCACTTATTCTACCAAGGTGGTGTGACTCTGCACCTTTGCACGGCTAAGATGTTTTGTGCATTATAGCAGTTTCCCTGTAGTATTGCTGAATTAATGGCCCATACAAGGAGTGTGTTGAACACTTGTTAACTAGAAAGTTTTTGTAAGCAATAATTTGCTTGGCAATAGTTTGGTTGCCTTTTGTAGCAGCTGAAGGAATGGCTTTCCAAACCTCTCTGCAGTTTAAAATAAACCTAGAAGAATGTCATTGAGAAGCTTCACAGGGAAACTCTGACGGTAGTTCTGTTGTACAGCACCCATTCCTGAATTTCAAGCCCATTTCCAGAAATCCACGTGGCATACCATATGGAGCAGAAGTGCCACTATTGCAGAGCATGCTGGTGTCTGCTTGGAAGCAGGTTGTCACTGCTACCTCGTGGCAAGTATCCACTCCTTTGTTGCCAGTTGGTGTGTGATTTGGCACTGGCTAGCCCAGCAGGATTAGTGTGATGGATGTGGGATGTGTGCAATTATAAAGCACACTGCCTCTGCATTGTTAAAATAAAGGGTATCATAAAATTGATCAATAACTACCCTTGGTTATTTGTGCTTATGATCTAATCATGCTTTGGTAAATTTTATCAGTGTGGATGAGCTACCAAATAATGTTTCCAATGTTTTTCCAAACTGACCAAAGAAGTGAAAGCAACCATGTCATGTTTGTTTCTCTTGTTCTGGGAGATTCTGCATATTCTTCACAAGTATGTCTGCTGAAGTTTTTAATGCATATTTGTTTTGGCTAAAAACTATGGAGATTGGGTGACAACAGAGCACACATTTGGGAGACAAGAGGGTATCGTGATCAGAAAGAATGAGGCAGCTAAGCAGTGCTTATGACTGCATATTTTGTTTTCCAAAAGCAAGGAAGAGAGGCCTTGCTCAGGTCTGCAGAGTAGGTGTTTGAAGATGTAAGAAAGCTTTCAACAACCTAGGCATACTTTTGTTGCCTGGATGCAGTAACAAGGTGAATATTACTGGGATTAGTTTCCAGAGCTTCTTGAGACCATTGTGTTGGATGATGTGCCATGCTCTGTCTCTAGTTTGCTCATCTGAGTTTGTGAGTGTATCTAGTAGTGTAGCAGACAGAATTGTTACCCTGGTTTGGCCTAATAACTTCATAAAACTGAAATGACAGAATGAGGCCTGTGGTTGAAGAGGTAGTTGCATGAGATGTTGGTGCAGCTTGTGGCTGCTTGGCATGTGTGTTTTGTTTCCTTGTATGATCCTCTGTACTGAAATTTACACTATCAGCCAAGTATCCGTGCAAATCTATAAATGTGAATATTCTGTTTGGTTACAACAGCGGGCAGAATATATTTTGCATGTTATGTCTAAAGTCAATTCCCACATTTTGTTAACTCTGATACAATTTTTTTACATTCTTTGACATTAGTTTCAAGTTTGAGCACTGCAGTGTATGCCTACTGTGTAAAATCAAAATATGAAACTGGATGGGTTTTTTTATTAGTAGGGAGAGTAGTGGCAGAGAGGCATGAAGTCTGAAGTTGAGGAGACAGATCAACTTGCAAATTGAAAATAGATTCATAAAAAACAAAGATGACTTTCTTTTTTCTATGAATTCTTGTTGGTGGTATTAATGTAAGAGTCTGGTCTTCACAAAGCAATTGGTTCCTTTCAGAATTGTTGTTTCTATATCTTTATGCTATCTCAGCTTGTCTCTCTAAATGTCATTATGGCCCATTTTCCACCTGTACTTGTTCCTGTTTGTAGCATTTACTGCTGCTACCCAATGTTCTGAAATTACTTGTGATAGTAAAATTACCAGCAATTGAAACATTACAACACAGGAAATAAAAGCTTTGAGGAGTTGTCAAAGACTATTTTTAACATGTGAGATTTCAGGAATTCCTTTGAAATTTAAAACCCGTGTTTATTTTGTTTCTCTTGTTTTTAGCATAATTTTTCTTACTTATTTTTCCACAGAAGGGAAATAAGAGGTAGGGATAGTCAGCACCCAGGAAAAGCAAGAACTTTTTCGCACAATTCACATCCACAGAGGAGCAAGAATTTTTGTGCTGAAGCTAAGTTTAAGATTTAAATGCTGCAGGAGAAGCTGACTTGAGTTTATGTCAATGCATCTTTTTTTTTCCTTCAGGTGCGAGAAGATGTGTTAAACTCCTTGAATAACAACTTTCTACAAACACTAAACCAAGCGTGGAATGATCATCAAACAGCAATGGTGATGATTAGAGACATTCTGATGTATATGGTGGGTATTCTGCTATTTCACACATTTAACAGTGTAGTAAATTTACTCTTTGACAAATCCAAGCAAATAAACTAGAGGGGTGAAAACCAAGGCATGCTTACCAGTCTTTTTCCAAAGACTGCTCTCTGTCCCTTGTTTAGAATTTTTTGTGTGCATGCAAGACTGCTGCAGGCATTCGAAAAATTGTAATTGGATTCATCTTTTAGGTTATCTCATTATCACTTGAAAAATTGATCTAAAAAATAGTTGAACTTTGCAGTTCTTACAAAATAAGCTAGTCAGACCCATTCTGGCAGATTTTAGGTGTTTGTTCAGCTCGTGATGTTTTCTTGCTGTGGAAAGTAAAGCCTCCTCAAACTTCAAGTGTAGTTGTTCTTTAAGCTTTAGGATGAAGAGGATAACTTGGGTACAGTGTGTGTCCTTGAATGTTGATTTCTGGTTGGATCCTTTGCTGTTCATGAAGAACTTGTGCAGAAGATTAAGCAGTGTACATAGAATGTGATCTTTGGCTGCATGCTCACAATTTCTTACCTGTAGCCAATGGAAAAGGCTTTTTTTTTTTAAGAGAGGGGGCCTGACATTTTTGTGTCTGGATTGTTATGCTTTAGATAGTTTGTATGTATTAAAATTCCCATAATGCTGGGGGTGTTCTAGGATGCAGAAGAATATTTTTGCTTAGCTTCTAGACAAAGGTTTTGACTTCAATAGGAAGTGTTGAGATGCTGTGTTCTTTGTGTAAATTTTTTTCCCTCCAAAATATCATCCTGAATATAATAATTGATTCAGTACTTGACAGTGAAGGACAGACAATAATGGACTTTTTTGGTCCAAATAGCAGATTGACTGGAATTGTACTCTATTTGCTGAACAACTGGAGTTAAGATCTTGCCTTACTGCTGTTAAAGATCTCATGCTGTGACATTGACCACGTTTGTATTCAGTGTGAAGTCCTCTTTGGTCAATAAGCTAGTACAAGTTAAATAATTTGGAGTCATTACAGAATCACAAACATAATTTTTTTAATGGATTTACTGGCCTTCATGTTGGGGGAGTTGGTTTGTTTTATTTCAATAGGTAAAAGACCACATATCAAAAAATAGAGTGCTGGATAAAATGCCTTCAGTGACACTGAATGATTTGTGTGTCTTATCATGCCAAAAGGCAGATGGACAGATTATTTTGAAGATGTACTGTCTTTGCTGTGAGAGATCCTGGACTCCTTGATCTGTTTGTGAAGGACAAATACAAATCAATTGCTGCTATGTGCATCTAGGCATATTCAAGAATAGGTAATGATTAGATTAATCTACCAAAGGTAGTGGTGAATTTTCAGGAAGGTTAGAAGATGGAATCCAGAGCTTTTAGGGGAGTGGCTGTTGTATTTTAGCCAAATATTATAGTTCAGCACAGGAGGTGCTGGATGGTCCAAAGTAATTGATAATGCAATGTTATCTGCTGCCCTTAAAATCAATACATTTCTGATCCTTCAAACAGTGGCAGAGAAAACTGGCTTATAAGCTTTCCTTGTTCTAGTGGGTTGACCAGTATATTAAAGGCCAAAATATTTTTTCTTTGAGGAAGGGTTGCCTGCTTCAGTTACCACTCCTGGAGGGACAGGAGAGCCATTTCGTAAGTATTTTTTGTGCACAGAAGAGCAATGCCTTGACTTTGTTTTGAAGCTTGCAAGTGCTGTTCGAACATCCAACAAGCCTTTTCTGTTTCACCAAAATTTCAGGAGATGGAAACCTGCAAAATTCCTACAAGTGTAAATTGAACTTCATTGGTTATCTTTTAGATTCAGAGCAGAATAATAAACAAGCTTGGGGATCTCAGGACTACATAGCCTTCTGTGTGCTGTTTGACAGTTCCTAATTATTTCAAGTGGGTGTTCAGCTGAGGCCTCTGCTTGACTAATTGTTTGCCTCCCACAGATTTTTTTTTTCCTTGTACCAAAATAAGACCCACAGAAACAGAAAAAAAAAAAATCCACAATAAAATATATTTATAGGATAATAGTAAAAATAGAACAAAATTTTCTTTCAAAATGCTTACTTAAACTTAGGGGCACTGATGTTTGTTTGTTAAACTTCTGTAATGGAATATGGGGTTTATAGTTACAGTTTTAATCTTTATTAGGTAGAACTATCTAGTGTGAAGACCTAATACAAATGGGCAGACTCCCTCCTTTTCTTTGACTTGAAAGTACTTAAGACAAATTGTCAATAATACATGCTTTGATTGCAAATTCAAGTATAAGCAGTGGTTTAAAAGAGGACTATTTTCAGAGATTTGCAGTTCCACCTTTGTCACTAGGATGTTCTCTTGAGTTAAACATAATTCTCTTCATTCAAAAGAGACCAAGACTGAAGTTTCTTATTCTTAAATATGTGTTCATTCAAAAGGTTTGGAAAAGCTGCCAGTATCACAAAATTACAAAGCACCTGTGAAAGGTCAGACCTGGCTGCTTTTCAAAGAAACAATTTTCAAGAACTTTATAAAATAAGGAATGATTTGTTCTTATTTTCTGATGTTGAGTCTGAATGACCTATACGTTTATAATGATATGCTTATATCAGAAGTAATTTATACATTTTTATTCAAGCAAATCTAATATAACTGACATTAAAAATATTTTACCTAAAAAAAGCACCAAACACTGTATAACCTCGGTCACCAGGCATTGTAAATTGATATGCTTGTGTTCTACCAGGAGAAGTATATGCAATTATCATTTGTTTGTAAGTAAAGCATGACCCAATCCTTCTCTTATTTTGTAGGCCATCTCAATTACCCACCAGTTTCAGGAAATGCACCTATTGCCCAACAGGCCACACTGTGACATCAGTGAAAGTAAAACATTTAACATCCTCTTGAATTCTGGTCTTACTCTGTTGAATTCCTGCTTCAGCCTAGTGATTTTACATCTTAAACTAAACCGTATCTGTTTTACTACCACGCTTGTTTTCCAGCTTTGTTTCACCCATTGGCTCCTGTATGATTTAAGTCAAAACAAACACCTTTCCAAACCACCTTTATTTCTTTCCTGTTTAATTTTGCCACTTTTAAAATAAAAATCAATTCAAATGCATCTTTTTTAGAAAGGCATTTGTTTTGTACAGTGGGGTTTGTGCATTATGATGCTTAATGACTAGAATACTTGCTGTTTGAGGTTATGGCAGGATTTTATGGTTCATGCAGAACCTCTTCCACAAGACACTCTCAAGTTTGCCTTATGTTTTTAAAATTGTGTATTGCCTTGTCTCTTGTGATTACTCTCTGGTAAAAGTCTGTTGGTTTCAGTTCTGTTGCAGGTGCAGTGTGAGGTTTTGCAACCTTTTGCACAATAAAGATTCGTCTTGATTATTTTGAGACATTCCAGTTTCCCTGATTGAATTTCAAGTTTACATAGTTTCACTGGATTTTGTAGGATATAGCATGAGCTATCGTCCTTTTCACATGTTTAGGCTGCAGTAATTGGTGCCAAAGTAGACGTAATACACTCTGTAAATTCTGGCACTGTCTGCAACAAGCAGTGAGGCACCGAAGCAGTAAAGTCATGTGCTAAGTAGCGTCTTTCCTAAGTCAAGTGAGGTACTAAGATGTGTTGAAGTAGTGAAGTACATTTGGACATATCTGCAATTCAGCCTCACAGCAGTAGTGTAGGTAAATATACCTATAATAGGGTTTGTTCAGCTGCTCTATGGAATGGGAGCAATGGAGGTGGAGTTGTTTGGGCTTTTCTTCAAGCAGTGTGAGTGTGTGTATTCTTAGAATATCTAATGGAAACTGGGTTAAACTGGATTCTGTGGTGTCTCTTCTTTACTACTTATGCTTGTTAAATTTAAAGCAATTTCAGCTATGCGAGCTCAGCAGTCACACCCCTGGCTGCATTACAGGCGTATGAGTAGTGCCAGTTACACACTGTCAGAAGTGAACAATTGCTCCTGCAAATACATCTGTGGATTTTTCAGAGGGCAGAGCATTCCCTTCTCATCTCTGCTGTGCGCAAAGCTGGTGTCTTTTTTTTTAGGCCAGCACTGACAGGTTGGATATGTGAGTTTTAATGAGATGACTCTCATTGTCCATGGCTTACACACAAGGTAATAGGGAGAAGTATTATTTTTATTTCCAGAAGTAGGATCAAAGACACTTACTATATACTCAAGGGTATACTGAAGGCTGCTGCATCTTCCAGGCAGTGCATCCATGCAGAGATGGGTAAAATGTGGCTATTGGTACCTTACAGTAAGTGACTTCAGATCAGAATTATTTTGCAGTGTAAGCAGGATTGTAATTTATGATAATTGCTGTCTGAAGCTCCATCCTTGTCTCCTGAAAGTTACTCTTACCTTTACGCACCCACTGCTTCTCTCCGTGGGAAGTGATTTCTGTTCAGTAGTGTGTAGCCTTGTCAGTCAAACCTGTTCCCAAATGGGGCTTTCTGTGATTCTTTTTTTAGATTGGGAGAGCTTCCCGCAAATGTGATCTGTTACCAAGGATGAGCAAATCAGCAGGATTAGAAGTGTTAATGTTGCTGCTCTGGTTTGGGTATTGTAGAGAGGTCTGGCTTACTACAGAGGCTGCTGATAAACTGAGAGGAGTTACTATTTCACAATGGCACTGTTTAGCACTGCCACAACAGAAGCTATGTAGATGAGTCATGGCTGTGGCTTTAATCCTTTTAGATACCCTGCTGCCTGTGCTTCAGAGGGCTGAATATTTTTTTGAAATAATAATTCTATTCTTTTTTCTTCAAGTTATATAGTATTAGACGCTACTTTTTAATTTGCTTTTTCATTTCTTTGAAAATGTATTTTAAGTTTGTCTTACTTGAGAATCACATTTACATCTGTTCTTGATGCAAGTGTGTAAATAAGGAAGTAAAATAAACAACCCTGTTTTTAAATAACAGAAAACCAAAAGTAACCTATTCCAAAGACCTAGCCCACCACAAGTCACTGAACTGACTTCATGAGACCAATTAGTAAATGTTCTGCTCTGAGAGCTGAGCGTGCTTCAGAAACCACAGAATAGGCATATCTGACCTGTTCCCGTCTTGTTTTTTCATTTAAATTAAGTGCTGCCTGTCTGAAGGCAGAGAGTGGGAAATCACTCATTAATTGCAGAACCCAGTGTTTTGCTTTCCTCTGGTCACCAAGTGGGAATCTGGCATATAGTTAGTATGTGAAGAATTTTGCCATGTGAATTCAGCTGCTAAATTGTGTGCTGTCTGTTCCTTCTTATTTTTTGAAATTCTGGAATTTATGTAAACACACAGTTTTGAAATACTTTTTCCACTGTCTGAAGCATATTATTTTTTCTTTTAATGGTTTCATTTTCCGGGTGTTTGAGTAGCTTTACTCTTAATTCTGAATGTGATAAAGCACTTAAGATAGTGATACAACCAGGGGAGAAGCTAATCTTTATACTTAATTAAGTAAATTGACCATCATCCTTTATAGAATTTGATTTTTTTTTTTAGTATTATTGTTTTGTTACAGCTATGTACATTTTTATAAAACCTCATCCCAGCCAGATTTGTGAGTGGGTACAAAACATGCATCTTTTTCTGATGTCATTGTCCTGATGCTTAAATGGTAGCAGAGCAGTATTTTTAGTAATTGCCCAAACTATGATATTAGAGGAATGGATTATGCCCTGACAGAAATTAACAAAAATAATGATTGCTTATCTCAGAAAGGGGTTGTAAAAACTCAGTTTTTCTGTTCTTAATATTGTTGTAAGTGGTCTGACCTAGTTGTGGCTATTAATCAAATACATGCATTTTCTGCCTGCTAGTGACTTTGTTAATAGCCTTCCTTTTTTCGGAGTTGATTTGGGAAAGAGGAAAGGAGAGACAAATTTTTGGAGCATTTGTTTGGGTAGCAGTAAGAGACTCAGGGTCTGCTTAGCACTCTCAGTCAATTTTGTATGATGGATTTTGGGCTATGCAGTCTTTAAATGCTGATCTGAGGATCAGCATTGGTTTTTATAGGTAGGTGGATAAAAAATGGGTAGTTGAGGAACTTGATCCTTCCTATAGGCGGAGATTGTATAGGGAGATAGAATTTAAACTTACATTGAAACGTAAAAATACTTTTTTCTCTTCCTCTTCTGTTTTTTTTTTTTGAGGGGGGGGAGTGTGTATGGGCAAGATTATAATGAAACATAAGGTTTTGAAATACTGCTCAAGTTGAATGAAAGTGAGTTTGGGGAGGGTGGAAGGAAGGATGTCTACAGAAGTCCTTATGTACAATTTTGCAGTACTAATCCATAAAGATTTTGATCATAACTCTTCTTGTTTTAGCTCTATATTTGCTGCTCTTTATCTAATGATGCTATTTCAGGAAATTTCACTGAATATTGACTATTTTTTGCCTAAAAGGAGTGGTAGGAAGACTGAGGGTGAGGGAAATTAAATGATTTTTCTTAAAGATCAGAAAGAGATGGATGGAAGAGTTTGAGTAGGTAAGTAAAACCTCCTGCAGATAATGCTATGGATTTAGTCAGTAGTTGGCGATTCCTCTGCACCCAGACTAAAAAGTGGGAAGGCTGTAGATCTGTTCTGGCATGCTTTAGTCATAAATGCTGGGCTTATGCTCCTAAGCCAAGTAGAACTTCCAGCGTAAATGAAGTTTTGGAAAATGGGACTGATTTTGAATTTTGAGGGTATACATAGTTTCTTTCTGTTAAGACAGGGAAAAAATATATTTGGTCATAGTTCCACAACAGAGAAATAATTGATCTCTTGTGCTTTTCAATAGCATAGATGCAGTGAATTCCCAATTTTATTGCTGTTTATGCCCTTGTTCTAGGACCGAGTATATGTGCAACAAAACAATGTGGAGAATGTCTACAACTTGGGCCTGATAATTTTTCGAGATCAAGTTGTACGTTACGGCTGCATCAGGGATCACCTGAGGCAAACTCTGCTGGATATGATTGCAAGAGAGAGGAAAGGAGAAGTTGTAGACAGGTAAGATGTTTGTAAGTGAATGTCTTTGGTTGTAAATAATACCTGTCAGTTTTTAAAGAGTGACTCAGAAACATACACAAATAATTCATTACTTAAGACCACATTTGTGATCACAACTAAAATTTCTCTGTATTCTGGAGTAACATATTTCTTTGTATATTATATTTCAGCATAATGGTAAACAGGGAATCTTGATAATCTATTTTTTTCAATATTTATCTCACGGTTTCTTATTAAAACTTTCATCGAATGTCTCCATTATCACACTGTGCCAGAGCTTTTGATCACAAAGCAGAGTTTTGACAATTTTCCGCCTCTTGCTACCTTGTATTTCCCCTGTACTTAGAGGTTGTTTAATTTTCTTGTACCTTTTCGTTTATTTATGATGTTTCCTCTTTTAATTCCAATTCCTCTTCCTCATGTTTTGATCGGTTTGTTTTTCAGCAGTTTAGTTGCATCTCTAAGTTTTAAGTCTGTTTCTCAGCTTCATTGGTTGGTTTAATAGAAGTGGAAGTTTTGTACCACCCACTGCAGATACTGCAGCTGAAAGAGCTGCAGATTTGCAAGTATTCCTGTGCTTCTCCAGTTTCAGAACAGCTGTTGCATGTAGGGATATGTAAACTCCTTGCTAACCTGGCTGCAGTTCTCTGACTAAGATTGCCTAACATGCAATTTAGGAAAAGAAAAGTACTCCCCAGCTACAGCTGTGTATTGTCCCCTGCTGCCAGAAAGTGGAATCTTTTTCTAGATGCAGTTATTTTGTTTTCATTAACTTGCTGATATATTTGAATTTTGGTGGTGTTTATTTTGTGTTCAGTTGGGGGTTTTAAAATTTTTTTTTAGATTTTTGTATGGTTGGCTTTTTTTAAACAGCCAACCATCCAAAAGCTTCAAACTTTGCATAGCAACTTCCATGTGTGCAATTGTTTTGAATTGCTCAATTCTGACCTATGTGTGCAGTTTTCTTTGAAGTAGTATTTTGGGTTAATTTCTTATATGTTATAATATATTCTTCATCATTTTATGACTTAGTAGAACTTGAGACCTGTGTCCTTGTCATTGCATTTAAAATACTTAATAAATATTGTCAGCTATTTAGTTTTGAACAAAACCAAACAATTTTGCTGCTGTAGTGTTCTTGAAAATGTCATGTACTGAACAGATTAGAATGGACTTTCTATTACTACTTTTTATTAAAGCTAATATTGTGTTATGAGTTGTTATTCTGCTGTGTACTCTGTCTTACAAGCACGTAGATTTCTCAAGTTGTTAACAACTTACTTTTTGGCAGAGGCGCAATAAGAAATGCTTGCCAGATGTTAATGATTCTAGGTCTTGAAGGAAGGTCAGTCTATGAAGAAGACTTTGAGGCTCCATTTTTGGAGATGTCTGCAGAATTTTTTCAGGTACAGCAGTATTCTAATACCATATTTGGAATGTTATTATTACTGTCTGGAATTGTCAGATTTGGTGGTACTTAACATACTTGTTGCTTTTTTGAAGAGTATGTCCATCTCCATTAAATGAAATAAGAAAAATAGTCACTAATTTTGCAGGAAAAAGTAACACAGATTTTACAGAATTAGTGTAATTTGAATGTAGTTTTGAGCCATGGGTGCCAATAACATATAAAGTAATCATCATGCTAATCTTGTGCCTGCTTTAGGCTGTTTCATGTAACTTAGTCTACCTCTGCTTTGCCCCCAGTCTTTTTGAAATGCCAGTAGCATGAAAGGCTCAAACTGAGGCTGGGAAACCTGTCAAACTGCTTTTGAGGAAACTTTGTTTCCTTCATAGTTCCTACATTTGTGAGTTATTTTTTGTAATAAAATAAACCAAGTCAAGGAATTAAGCATATCCAAGTGGCTCTGCAATTGTTGATCAGCCACCAAATAATACATTGCAAATATTTTGTGAGGTTTTTGTTTTGTAAGATACTTGGAGGAGGAAAGCCAGTTGGTGCTTGTTGAGTGTAATCATGATCTTCTATTGCTGGAAATTGATAGAAATTTTAAAATCATGTTAAAATATACCTAGATAAGGTAATTTGTGAGTCTCCCAGTTCTTATGCAGGATCAGCTGTCATATGCTCTGATCCTCCAAACTTCCTTGCAAAGCAGAAGTATATGTTGCACAGCCATTTAAATGTCATTGTGTTCTGTTTTTCATAAGTGCTTATATAAAATTAAGAAAAATAATTACTTTCTTTTAAGTTCTATTACTTAGCTCTGCCTAAGAAATAAGACATCTTTTCTCCAAAGACTCTGCTGACCAATATGAGTAAAAACAGTTTGACATGAAATAATGTGCTCAGCATTGTCAGTAAAGAAAATGAGAACAGCCATAAACTGATGTTTGGAAGGAATTTTTGATCCTTCCCTTTCCCCATCTTTGTTTTCTTTGAACCTGTGGCTAACACCCTAGTCAGTAACTAGAAACCAGCTTGGCTTGGGTTGCCTTAGTATGAAAAATACCTTGTTTATATTGCATGTACCCCCTTATGTAACACATTTAGCATAATAGAACCTTTATTTTGTGTTAAGTGTGTATGTAAGTCTTGGATGTGTTGGACATGCTGTGTTTGATTTGAACTTGCTTGTAAATGCTGATCTGACATGTTTTCTTTTTACCCTTTACAAAAATGTCTAAAGTATTAATTTTTGTTAATCACAGATGGAAAGTCAGAAATTTTTAGCTGAAAACAGTGCTTCTGTATATATAAAGAAAGTAGAAGCTAGAATTAATGAAGAAATAGAGCGGGTGATGCATTGTCTGGATAAATCAACAGAAGAACCCATTGTGAAAGTTGTTGAGAGGGAGCTTATTTCCAAGCATATGAAAACTATAGTGGAAATGGAGAACTCTGGGCTAGTTCATATGCTGAAAAATGGGAAGACAGAAGGTAAGACTGCATCACTGGTGAAACACAAATGCTTCTGATACTGTTTATTATTTTTAAACATGGGATAAGTCAAGCTTAACATTTGTGTTCCTGTGCAATTGTGGAAACACTTAGTGACTCTGTTTTGCAAACATCTGAGAATACTCAGTGACTATTAGATGGCTCTTAAAACAGAGCCCATACACTTGTTTCTATTTAGTACCGGATACAGGTACTTTTTTGGTAAACCAAGTATCTCATGAGAAAAGCACAAATCTGTTGTAGTGGTTTTTGTCACCAGTTGTCCATGAGCCATTTTATTACTTCCATTCCTCTAATATGTATTTGTAAAAATGCATCACATTTTTTGGCCCACAGGCAATTATTTAAGAAATACTTGTGTAAAAGACTTAAACAGAAGTATTGCAGGACCAATTCTTGGGGAGGGAGCATTGTTGCAGAAAGGAGTTGGCCGTTTCTAAGGAGGTGGTTGAAACAGAAGGGCTTGGCTTCATTTGCTTTTCCCTGATAGACGTTAATGTGGGAGAGAGTGACTGAATGAAAGCTATTATGGAAATAGAGCATAAGTTTCTAAAGCAGCATAACGAAGAGAGTGATTGTAGTATCTATATTTAGAAATGAGTGCTCACAGTAAAGCCATGAGAATGGGGAGCAGCCTTGCTGCGTAGATTAATGGCCTTTGTTCATTAAAGCAGCTTCACAATTACTAGGTGATATTCAGAGCACAAAGTGAGCACATTTCCTAGCTGTAAAAAAAGAATTATTGTGTTGAGAAAGAGATTTTACCATACTTAATCGCTTTTTCTTTAATATCCAGTTTAGATAACGTTCAGGCTGAGGGTGCAAGGATATTGAAGGTTATTAATAAAATACAGGAATTTGTTTAACTTTTATAGGCCTTGGTTTGATTCAGGTAAATAGTAGAGTGTAAATGCTGCTTTGTGAAGATGAGATTTTGCATAAACGTACAAGAATGGATTGTTCTTTTGGAAAGCAATGTTTAGCCTAAGCCACTTCTCAGTATTTTAGGTGGATGAAACATAGTGTAAAAGTATATGACTGGCTTTAAGACAAATATACATTATACTCCAAATTTTTACCAGGTTTTGCTTTTAATGCAAAAACAAGCTTCTCATTAGTCCTGTCCTATTTGGTTTAACTTAGTTAAAAGAACAAAAACAAAAAATCCAACCCAAAAATAAACAAGAAAAAAAAAGCCACCAAACTTTTGATACAGTGCTTGATTTTGGGAATGATAATCTTTGGAGCTACCTTCTTAAATACCACTGGAAAACATAATATTGCTGAAGTTCTAATAGGTTCACTATCCTGAAGCATTAGCATCATCTTTTGCTTGCCTGGAGGTCAGCAATGACAGATTCCCTGCTACAGACAACCTAGAATAATTGAATACAGTCTTTGTTTTTCATTTTGAGGCTGCTGCAGTCAGCATGTTGTCAGGGCTGAAGGAAAGATGAGATTAGAAGAATCTTATGCTTGAGCTGTTACAGGATGCTTTCTGTGGCTCAAGTGGCTGAACTTCTATCAGCTTTAGCTCTGAGATGAATGAGTTACAGAAGTGTAACACACAGAGGTGTCCTGCATAATGTCTCATTCTTGTTTGCAGACCTTGCTTGTATGTACAAGTTGTTCAGCCGTGTGCCAAATGGTCTGAAGACAATGTGTGAGTGCATGAGCTCCTACCTGAGAGAGCAAGGTAAAGCACTGGTTTCTGAAGAGGGAGAAGGAAAGAATCCAGTTGACTACATTCAGGTAGTTAAAGTATTTAACGTCCTTCTCTTCCCCACATTCCCTGTATTAGCAGTTCACCACCTACACAATTTATAAGGTATAGCTTAGTATTGATTCAAAAGGGGTTGTTATTAATAAGCTAAATTTAAACATTTTTTTAATGTACATTCCCTGAACCTTCAGATATGTTTAGAACTCTTACTTAGTGTGTGCTTTCCAAGCAACTTAAGTTTTTGTGCTTTTAGTAGTTGCTTGTAATAAACAACATATTCAGCCTAATTATCTAACTGCTGGGAACTTCTTGGATTTCCCTAAATGCTGTGTCTCCAGAGTGAGTTGTACATCTGCTGGCAAATAGCTTTATAGTGTCCACTTTGTTTAATTTTATGTAACATTAGCTATCAGTGTTTATTGAGGCAAAAATCACATGGCAATATTTCATGGCAAGCTTAACTGTGACTGAGAGATGAGTGTTTATCAGTCATAACAAATTACTCATTCCATTCTCTGTCTGCCTGAGAAACAGAACAGGTCTGCACGTTTAAAGATGTGAGTGTTCTTTCTTGTTCTCTCTCTCACTAAGTGATGTGTACCATTAATTTATAAAGATCACAAAATATGCTTCAGAACTTTTTGTCATCTTTTCCATTGTCTTTGAGAAGATGGTTTGAAATTTGCATATAAAGCCTTTAGAGTTCATTGAACCTTAAAGCTGTGTTTCTATAGCTGGAAGATGTTTTGTATTTAATGTGAAGGTGTGTATTCATTAAACATTGAGGTTTTTAAAAATGTGTGGTTCAAGTCCTTGTGTCTGTTCTTAGTGAGAAACATGTAATATTGTATGTCTGTCAGTCTCTGGTGTTCTGTTTGAAAACAGTAACTGCACTAGAACTGGTTACTATTTGAAGAAGCCATTTGAGTATAAAAACATTTTTGATTGGATTATTAATTTTCTGGCAATGCTGAAGAAAACTTCTTACCAGGCTTGAACAAGAATCACCTCTTCAAGGCCTGGTAAAAGGAAGAGAGAATGCCCTTGAAAAAATTGTTAGGTGTAATGATTAAGGACTCTTACATTTGTGGTGGTGTGATTTAGGAAAAAAAAAAAGGGGGGGCGGGGAGGGGTGCAAATGATGTGGAAAATAAGTATCTGGATTACTTTGAAGTAATTTTCACTCCTCATGGGCCTAAAGAGGTATCATAAAAAATTCAACTGAGAAAGATAGATATAGAAACTTAATTATAACGCTGTTATCAAGGTTTCCTGTCACAAAGGCGAAGAGGCTGAGGAAGACTTGCAGCCATACCCATGTGCTTTGGCAGAGCTCAGCCCCTCAGTATGGACCCCAGCATCTCACGAAGATGTCCCAGGGCAGGGATTGACACTCAGTTACTGAAAAACCCCCAAAAAGGTTTATCCACCACTTCCACTGAGGTGATGGAAGCAGAGAGAAATACCTATGAATTGAGAAACCACCTTGCTCTTCTCATCTCAGCCATGTTCACATGAATCTGTCATGGACAATAGCACTAAGGAGACAGACATAGAAGCTGCATTAAACCATCAAGAAAAACAGCTCCGTCATAGCTCAGCACTGCTTCCACAACATGACATCACCCTGAGCATAATTGGTGAGATGATTGCACAAGCATTGCCAGGGGATTAGATTAAAAACTTTGTATGAATAGTTTGAAGGGATGTTGAAATGCTTTTGTAATTCAAGGTACTAATAGTTTCTCCTGTTTAACACCAGGTTGTTCAGATGGTGTACTCCTGGAGAGGAGACATGAGCTAACCTTGGTAAACAGAGAGACAGTGAGATTTACTTTGAATTTAAAATTTCTAATACGCATTAATTAGCCTGTCTAAAGATCATTCCTTTAAGTGAGATGGTGAGTTCCTAAGAAACATTACTACTTCTTTGAGTAATTCTTGAATGGCTTCTTTAAGTAACCGCATATGAATAATTTCTTAAAAACCTAGAGACTTAAATACCATTTAACCTGAACAGTTTTTGCAGGCAGTGGTTGTCCATTACAAATCTAACTCTCAAGTGAAATTTCCTCCCCCTGCCTGCCAAATACTGTCTGTTATAACCTTTGTGTGTCATATATACTTAGCAAGGTGCTCAGGTGATTTTAAGATGCTTTCGCCTTCTATATGCAGTTGCTTTAACCCTGGGTGAAGATGGTGCAAACCCTAAAAATGACGCTAGGAGTCCAATGGTTTAGTTCAGAGGAAGTGGTTCAGTTCAGGTTCCTGGTGCTTGTATCCAACTTTCACATGCGCCCAGTGACTCCGAATCAGCAGGAAACACGCGACTGAATAATGCAGAACATGTCCCTGGATTAAATTAGAGGGAAACAAAAACGCTGACAAGTTTAGGCCTGTTGTTGCATTGTGTTTTAGGAGAAAACTTGTTGAGTAGCTCTAGGGATGCACTTAATGGGTGCTTAACCTCAGCTTTCCCAGATGCTGTGTTTATGATACTGACTTTGTCTGTGTTGTTTGAAATAGAAAAGGCTTAATGAGTGCAACAAATACCTCCTTTAAGTTGCAGATTCAAAAATACAGGAAATCAACCTGTTTAACAAGGGTGTTTAAAAAGCTTTCTTAATCTGAGAAGTGTATTACAGCAAACTGCACCAGTATTTGACACCAATAATTTAGCCAGTTTATCTAAAAATTGCTTCTATAAGAGATTAATGGCAGCAATAGAAATGTAAAAATGGAAACAAAATTTCAGATAGTTTCTAACGATGCTGAACAGAGAGCATTGCAGAACCTCTGACTGTAGATCTGGTCTTGTCTATTGCCTCATCTATTATTATTGTTTCCCAGCTTACAACTTCATAGCAGTGAAAATGGTTTTGTTGGGTTTTTTTTGGGTTTTTTTTGAAAGGGTTTACTGGACTTGAAGAGTAGGTTTGATCGCTTTCTTCAAGAATCTTTCAATAATGATCGGCTCTTCAAGCAGACAATTGCGGGTGACTTTGAGTACTTCCTCAACCTCAACTCCAGGTCTCCAGAGTACCTCTCATTATTTATTGATGATAAGCTGAAAAAGGGAGTCAAGGGAGTAAGTATAAATCAACTCAAAATATCATGCTTTTTGCTGTGTAAACTTGGATTGAATTAAACTAAGCTACTTTTCTAAGAATTATTTTTATATTAAGAGAAATGACAGTACTACCTTAAAAAGGTATGTATAACACATCTGAGCTCATAATACTTCAGATCTAAACTTACAGAAAAATCAGGCACAAGATCTGTGTGGCATGTCACCTCCCTCTTGAAGCAGCATACCTAAACTACTTCTAGCAGATGCTTCCTCAAAAAACAGTCGGGTTGTAGTAGATTCTGCAGCTCCCTTCTTTTGAAACCTTACATATAATTTCCTTAAATATATTTATAGTTTGGAAGCTGCTCTCAGTATCTAATAATTTCTTTTGAAAATTAATTTGGTTAGGGAAAAGGGTTTGACTTCTCAGCTTTTTACTGTTTTTACATACCAGGGGTCTGTTACCGTATCTGTCATCTAAGTACGTCTGTTGCCTTCAGTCTTTGCTTCTTTCATGTAATTTTCTGAGGTACAGAACCCAGAACTGGACGGATGGTTCAGCTGAGGCTTCAGTTATTCTCAATAAAACTGAATATTAGAGCATGCAACTTACGCTTTGGTAATCAAATAATAAATTCTATTTTTTTATAAAACAAATAATCATTTTATTTGTTGTGGCACTAGATGGGCTTTGCAAAACAAATCTTAAAAGCTTTCATTCCAAATTAACTTTTCATACTCCTAATACTGATTTCTATCAGTGCTTTTTAAAACTTACACAGGAACTTTTAATGTATTTATCAAGGCATTCTACCCATTCAGTGTTTCCCTTCTCCCTTTCTCTTGCCTTTCCCTTCATTTTAGGTTTATTTCTTACTCCACTTTATTAAGTTTGTGCACTGTTCTTTCGGCTGTCAGTCATATGGTGAACCAGTTTTGTTGGCTACTGTTAGACCACCTGCTGCTATGAATTACTTTAAGTATGTAGGTTGTGTAAGACACTTGTGCTGGAAGATTAAAACCCAACAGATTATTTCTTTTACAGCTAACAGAGCAAGAAGTAGAAACTATATTGGATAAGGCAATGGTATTATTCAGGTTTATGCAAGAGAAAGATGTTTTTGAACGCTATTACAAGCAGCACTTGGCAAGAAGACTTCTCACAAACAAGAGTGTTTCAGATGACTCTGAGAAGAATATGATCTCCAAATTAAAGGTAAAACAGTACTTGCTTTCTTTTTAGGGGGTTTTCTCTTTATTTTTTATTTTAGATAGATATGGTTCCTTCTGGTTTTACATGAGATGTATAGATAACATTAATCTTGATTGGTGCTAAATACAGAGTTGATTTTGAAAGCCTCAACCGAAAATGCAAAGGGTTTTTCCGAATATTTTCATTGAACTGAAAGGAAGGAAGTACTGAAAAGCCCCTGTGATGAGTGCAATCTAGAAAATAAAATCTTTTTGTACGTTTAAAACTTTTTCAATAATAGGACAACTGCAGTGACTGAATTTGAAGATAAGACTGTGTGTTATCCCAGGTTTTCTGTTATTCACAGTGCAATTTTATTATTGCTTGTGGTGTTGTTTTTTAGTTGCCTCCATCAGCAGACCGGTGATAATACTCAATTCCTTTTTGGTTAAGGAGTTTGGAAAAAAAATACCTTCATATCAGTCTCTAGAAACACATTTTCCTTAACTGGTTAAATACCAAGAGATGGATTAAATAGACCAAGAGATGGAGAAGAAAGTAAAGCCTGAAGCTGAACAGACCTTAAAGGAAGTTCTATTGCAGCTTCTTCCTAAGTGGCATGACAAATAACTAGAGAACTTCTGAAGCAGAGGGATCCTAAAATCAAACTTCACTGATCCTTAATTTTTATGTTTATATTCTATCAGTGAGTGAAGCCTATTTGTATCAGATGTCTCCAAATTTCTCAGTATTAATTCTTTCTCAATTACCTCTCCATCACTTTTAGCCTGGTGATTCAGAAGGCACACATTTGGAAGATGAATCAGTGGACATGAAGGACCCTCTTAAGAACTGCTGAAGCTAACATGCTTCCTTTTCCATTGTATCACAGTATGGCTTAGAAATGGGCGCACAGTCCTGTATGTGCAACTGAAATGCATCAGCTTGTGCACATCTGCCTGTGTGCAGATGTCCCTGATTCTCACGAGGCCTAGGAATCTTGCTGGGTAACCTGCAGACAGCCTTCAAATGAAACAGTCCTAGGACAACAGGAGTTTCCTTGTGATATAAGTAGTGTTCATTTCCCTTTACAGTCTTGTGGTCAAAGCAAGTGGAAGTGTATGTCTTGATTTGATTAGCTTTCAGAGTTTTTTTAATATGATATAGAAAGCTAAAACAAAGATACAATAATGGAGAAAAGAGAAGGAAAGCAAGTTAAGAGCTGTGTAGGGTTAGATCTTTATATAAGATAGGAAACTTTTCTAAGATCTGAATGTAATGCAAATGGAAATTCCAGTAAAACTACAGAAATGTAATTTTGGGGATTTATAAACTAGCTTTAGTCTTGTAGTTTGCCTATCAGAAGCTTTATTTTCATAGTGCTGGTACAACAAATTATTTTGTGTGATTTTAGACTGAATGTGGATGTCAATTCACGTCAAAACTGGAAGGAATGTTCAGGGACATGAGCATCTCAAACACAACGATGGATGAGTTTAGGCAACATCTTCAGGCGACAGGGGTAAGTGCTGGGGTCTGTGTGCTTGTCCTTTAAGTTCAGTACAAACCCTGCACTTCTGTCCACGCTTGTGGTTTTTCATTTGTTCCTAAATGTGTGTGCCGAGAAGGACTTTGTCAGCTTGTGCAGATTGTTCCTTTTACTGTGTTTCTTATGTTATAAACTGTGTTAGCATTGCCTGAAATGCCAGAGTCGGTTCGGAGCTCGATCCACAGCTCGAGTAGCACCAGTTTCGTTCCGTAAAATCCGTGTGCCCAAAGGGCTGGGCCGTGGGTGTGCGGCTCAGCAGCTCTGCCGGGCGGCACCGTCCGGCCGTGCCGTGCTCCAGGGGCCAACTGCCAGCTGCCATGTGTGTTTCCCAAACCCCGCATTGCCAGCAAAGCCGTCTCGCTCCCATTCTTCAAAGTTAATCGCCAGTTGTGACGTGTATTTTTTGCTAAGAGCAAGAAAAATACTGCATGCTGCAGGTATTTGCAAAGCACGCCATCTCATATTGAACTTTCCTGACACAATTAATGCCTTTGCTAAAAGCAAAACTGCCATTTTATTGCAAATTTCAAAATTCAGTTTTTCAAATTTTATTGCAAATTGTCAAATATGAATTTAGTTGTTTAATTAGAAAAAATTACACCTTCTTGTAAAAGTAGGCCTCTGGAATATTTTATGGAGACATCATTCTTTTTGAGATACCAATTTACTCTCTCTAAAACACTTTTTTTTTGTACTGATACTCAGCAGCTAACAGTATATAATAAGCAGCCAAGTAATTCCCTGTGTGCAGGTAGGCAGGGTCTGTACATCAAGTCTGTTTGAATTGGTTTCAGAAGTCTGAATGCCAAGAATATTTTCATGGATTTACTCTGTCCAATGTCCCTGGTTGTGCAAGGTGATATGAAATCTTTGCAGTCTTGAAGCAATTGGCTGAAATCCTCTTCATCAGCATACTGTGAATCATCATGAGTAGAACAGCAGCATGTTCTCTAAGTGGATTCAGAAGAGGAGAGGATGTGGATAAAGGTGTTTGTGGACAGGCACCTTTTACTACTGGTTTGTTTGGTTTCCTTGCTTTAGAGGCTAGTCATGTTTTGCTTCTGGAATGCTTGAAATATTAATTTCAATAAAAACTTGCTAGAGCATTCCCATTTTTTAGGTGTCATGCTAGACTTCAACATGCAGAGGGAAAGGGGATTGTGCTAAAGGTCCATGTACTTTACGTGACAGTCTTAAAATGAGTGAGTTAATAAATGATGTCTCTATCTTCTTTTTAGCTATGTACAGCTAAGAAGATGAATTTAAAATGTTAACAGATGTTCTGTTAGGCCTTATTTGAAACTTCACCTTTCTCTTGGCAAGACACCAGTTCATGTGATGGTTGCCTTTTGGTCAACCTAATCGTGTCCTTTTATAGAAATTTCTGGAGTTACTGTTTATGACAGAAGTACATGTGTTTCTATTAGTGTCAGTAATATTTGAGAGGAAATACAGGAAGATTTGGGCAATTTTGTTACTGTTAAATTGCTGGTGATACTGTGTTTTATATGAAATAGTTTGTTCTGCTCCGGTTTGAACAATTTGGGTACCTTGAATGTGTACAGTGCCTCCTAGAGGAGTCAGGCGTCTGCTTTTCTCTAAAGAATCCTACCTGCAAAGTTTCCTGCTGGATCCTGTATCCTGAGATACAGGCTGTGCCAAGGTCTTTGTAGATGATTGGTTTGCTCTCAGGAAGTGGAAAGCTTAGCACCAGGAAAAGTCCAGGCTAATAGATTGAGAAATTTCTGCAATGTGTTCCTGGAACATTTGCTGGAGCTCTGTAAAGACTGGATCACTTCAGGGCACTTTCCACTAGTTCATGCTATTTTTATGCTGAAAAGATGTCCTATATAATAAAGTGCTTCCAAAACTTTTTCATGTCACCAACTGCTTAGTGCTCTTAATAATGTAAGGTGGGAGGCATTCTAAATTAATGCTGTGTTCTGGTCTGGCAAAGACCAAAAAATTTTGGGAAACAGTTGCCATCGCAGCTCAGATCCTTCAGTTCCAGATAAATATATTTTTTGTGTCCTCCTGTCTGCACTGATGGCCTTTTCCCACACTTTGGCTAAAGGAAGAAAACTGTTGAAGCTTGTTTAGGTTTTTCAGAAGTTTCCAGGGCACAGTTGGTTGGTGCACACAGGCATTCAGTACACACAATACAAAAACTCTGCTGTAGTGCATGGGGATGCTACTCTGCTGTTGAATAGTGAAAGTTTCTGAGTTCAGGTGGCAGTTTTTGACCTTCTAAAACATAATATGCTCTATTTCTGTGTAGTGGATTTATATAAGTTGAATATTGTATACTTTGGTTTTTATTGTTCATAATGTGTGTTCTTTGAAGGTATTGGTTCTACCTCCTAGAGCTGAAAGCAGTCAGTTTTAAGCTTAAAAATGCTCAGCTTAGTTGGGATACCTAGTGGGAATTATGCGTCACTGGTAGCCAGATCTTTACTGTCTGCCAACACATCTTTATAGATCAGCACTTCAGCTGGGGCATGTTTCCTCACCAGTGCTGCATATTCACAGTCAGGGCTGTCTTTAAGGAAAGAGGATAGGTGGGCTGTGTTAAAGTGAGTAACTGTTGGCATTGCAGTCCACAGGTAAGCTCTCTATGGTTCAACATCAGATATTCAGTATTTCCTCTCTACTTCCAGAGAGTACATTTAGAAAGAGTTACTTTGAAACTGACACATTTAGTGCAAACCAGCTTTATTGCATGTCATCAGAAAACCTATTTAGAAAGATTTGTTGCACATATTGTAAGTTCTGTTTATGATCACAGACATTTAGTTCTTGATTAAGAATTTATTTTGTTCAATTCTGTATGCTTTTAAATGCCAGAGGGGAATAATGTAGAGGATTTTTGCTGTACCATCTACTCTGACAGTGATAAATTAATTTATTTGTCTGGTTTTGTAAAAAGAATGTTGACAGATACATCTGTTTCTTTCGTAGTTAGACAAAATTCCAAGCATTTTACACTGATATAGAAAAAGTGGTGAAACATGGTCTTGTTTTAAAATAGTGTATGTTTTCTTCCAATTACCCTTAGGTCTCATTAGGAGGTGTTGATCTCACAGTGCGTGTCCTCACAACAGGTTACTGGCCTACCCAGTCAGCCACACCAAAGTGCAACATCCCTCCAGCTCCCAGACATGCTTTTGAAATATTTAGAAGGTATGTATTAAAACAGATTTTTAGGTAGTTTCTTCTTTTGAGAAGAAACTTTTTAAACTTGCCTGTACAGATTTTTTTTTTTCACGTGTACAGATTTTTTTAACAGTTTTACTGTTAAAGATGTGCTGACAAACTGCTCTTCTTTAGCTCATGTGAAAATTGGAGAATGCAATGCTTGATGTTTTGGGAGATTTTAAATAGAATTCTGGCAAAAGTTAATGTTTTGAAAAAGCGGAAGGTTATAAATGTTTTAAGAATGTCCTCAATAGCTCAAAAAGGCTATGTAACTTTTTAAAGGGATTTATTCTTCAATACAAAATGTGAACTATATATTATTTTCAATTCAATTCTATTACAGATTTTATTTAGCCAAACACAGTGGGCGACAGCTGACACTCCAGCATCACATGGGCTCTGCAGATCTCAATGCCACTTTCTATGGGCCTGTTAAAAAGGTAGGAAATCAAGATTATGTAAATATTGTATCTCTTTTTAAAAGTAAACAAATGCATATTTTTTAGTAACTTCAGAATTCTGTAAAATAAAAGCAAGCCCATTGAGAATGTAAGGATGAGAAAAAGATGCCTTCCATCAGCCTTATAGTCTGATTCTTTCTTTGTAGCAGTTTTGCTTTGACTTTTTTCCCTCCCCCCGAATCTAATTTGAATGCATCGCTCAGCATTACTTGTAGAAAAGTAGTAAATGTGATCTTGAAGGGATCTCAATGGTTTGAGTGGTTTGGGTTTTTTGACTGGGTTTTTTTAGTCAAAAGTGAAAAGAAATTTGTTAGAGTTTTTTTGCTAAGCCAATTTCAGCCTGCTTTTCCTATGCAGAATGCAGTGTAGACAGCATTTTTTCAAAAACAAGATTCTAAGCAGAGTTTATATAACTACAATGCTTAATTTGTATGCATACAAGAAAGGAATTTCATAGTGATTAGACCAGTACTAAAATCCCATGTTACAACTAGTAATGGCATGATGCTTGGGAATGTAAGAGGCAATCCAAAACGAAAACAAAATTCTTATAACAAAGTATTAATAATAACATGCATTTGTGAGGATGTTGAAATTGTGTTTCTGTAGGATAAATATGTTGGTAATTTTAAGCATAAGAAAACTTGGAGGGTGGGCAAGTAGTGAAACAGGGGCCACAGAGGTGGTGGAGTCTCCATCCTTAGCAATGGTCAGTATTTGACTGGTGGCTGTAGATAGCCTGGCCTGGAGTGGTGGCTGGACCACAGGACCTCCAGATGAGCCTCCGACCTCAATCCTCCTGGCATTGTGAGGCAGCTACTGGAGGAACATCCTGGTTATGCCCCCAGGTGGTTGCTTTTCTGTCGCTTCTGTAGGCTGATCTCCTAGAGAAATTTTTCATAATTTAAGTTTCATCTTACCAGGATAAAACATTTTTGAGTTAAGAATAATCTAATAGTAGTTTTGGAATTTTAAAATAGGAAGATGGCTCAGAAGTTGGTGTAGGAGGTGCCCAAGTAACTGGCTCAAATACACGGAAGCACATATTGCAAGTCTCCACTTTCCAGATGACAATATTAATGCTATTTAACAACAGAGAAAAATACACATTTGAGGTAAGTGGTGTGGGTTTCTTACCTGATTCTAAATAACTGTTTTAGGCATTTTCTTGTCCTCTTTGAAGATCAGGTGCCTGTCATTCTATTTGAGTATGGATCAGGCCAATAAACGCAAGAAGCAGATCATTAGCAATGACCTGGGAAGCAGTTCTAGGGGAGGAAATTATTTGGAAGCAGAAGGTTTCAGAAATGTTTGAGAATTGTGAGTGTGGTTGTTCTAGGCCATTGAGCTGTAGAAAAGCTGAAGTTGAAATGCAGTAGGTGGCTCCATTTCCTCATTTTGTCTTTGAGAAACTGGATTTAGAGGCCAAAGGGTGGAGAGGGGTTTGTATCCTGGCTTCCTGAATACCTAAGTAAAATTGGCAGGCTGGACTGAGCTGGAGGATGAATCAAAGAACTTTCAGCCCTTCTCTGAGCTGATCAGCCAGAAAGGACAGTGAAGAAGGGTCTGGAGAGATTCTTAACAAGGAGACTAGAGGGGTGTTGCTGGGGAAGGCTGGCATGTCAGCTAAAAGATGATGATGAAGAAGACGACCTTAGGAGTGGAGGAGTATCATGTGCTTTGTTGTGTGAACATTATATTGTTAATTTTAATTGATAGTTTTGTTTTAGACATTATCTTCTGTTTGAGAGGCCATTGGCAGCCTTGAAAAGTAGTGTGGGTGCAGTTTGAAACAGAGTAGATTTCCAGGTTTTCTCATCTGCTCTTGACTGTGCTATGCATAGTAATCATTTGCCTTTTTGTTTGGATTGTGTTTTCAGCTTATTTGGCACACTTCTAGCTTGTTAATAAAGCAGTTTCTTTGAAATGGTCTCAGTAGTGATTAAAGAAGGCAGGATTTGATAAGAGATTATTAATAAACTACTGATAATTTAAACATTATTTTAGAACACAAAGTCCTGTGTGTTGTGAAATCTGTTGCAGGAGCATTACAGCTTTGAGTACTTTGCAGAATATTTGAGGGAGTGAAAACAAGGAGGGAGACTTTACGGCTCATTTTTTTTCTTGAAGCTGATTCTGAAATTGGGCTGGTGGCTGCCTTATTCCACCAAATTGCAGGCTTAATGAGTAGTAGAGCCTTACCCATCTATGAATAAATAACACTTGGTAGAGCAGGGAAAAATACAATTTTTAATACATGCTCTTAATTATACTTTATTTTACCAAGACCAGATGATAGAGAAATCTGTCCATCTGCTTTTAAGTTGTGTGTTTTGTTTATTTCTGGTTTGGGAGTTCTTAAGCTCTCCCTTTGTGTCCCGCTTGAACTAAAACATTAAGGAGGCATATTTGTGTTGTTTGGTTTCTTTGGTGAAGTGTGTGGGAGTTGTCTTTAACTCCAGCCAAGAAAGGTTATGAAAACTTTGGAGGAGAAGGAATTTTATCTTTGTTCATTGATTATTGAATACCCTGATTAACTGCTGAGTGCTGGGCAACCGTTCCTTCTCTGTTGTGTCAAACTAGTGCTTTCAGTGCAGCAGAGCATGTGAGCTGACTTGTGTGTGCTTGTGTATCCTAAAACTGTCTGATACATAAGTGTTTCTGCAGATTCATAGCTCAACAGATTCATTTGAAGTTGCCTTCGCAGCTGAACAGACTTTGCTGTTTTATTTTGCATTCAGTGTGATTATCGATTGTAAACTTGATAAGATCCTCATAATAATCGTAATAGCCATTAGGCCATGTGATTGAAGAAAAAATGGGATACTGATAATGCAAAAATTATCCATAAAATGTTATGGAAACTTTAAAGATTGTTGCATTAAAAAAAAATCTTCACAATAAATATATGAATTTATTGTATTACTGTACAGCAACATTTTATTTGTATATGCAAAATAACTGTTGGCCACATAGGCTAATGCTGCTGAAGTGGAAGAGGAATGACCTTCATTCAAGCCTTCAAAGAATGCTAATTTTTTTCTAAGAATTCAATTCTTCTAATCAAGTCTCATGTAATAACATATTTTTCAGTTGATTTACATTGCAGCTCAGTATTTTAAAAGATGAAATGCACACTTTTTGTAATAACATGAGAAATAAGGGTGGTTCTTTATGTTTAACAAATAAGAAATACAAATGTGACTGTAGTAGAAGTTAGGTTGTGGAATAATTCCACAAAAGTGAGAGATTAGAACTGTAAATTAGGCTACCTGTTTCATCTTTTGCTGATGTCTGCTTTGGAAGGCACACAAGTTGAAGTCTGTAAATAAAACTAAAAATACTTTTTATTATTTCAACAAAATGACAAAATTCTTTTCCTTCTGATTTTTCTGCACATTTTGATTCTGTTTTCTTGTGTAGAACTGACAGAGTTCATACCTAGAATGATCTCTTTTGTAGCCTCCAGATAGAGCTCACTTGGTAATATTTTAGCACTGAGATTGTGTAATCAACACTACTCCTGTGCATGAATCTAATGTGGCCTTTAAAATAAGGCATTCTTGGAGATGGGGAAGAAATGCACATTTCTCACTGCTACATCAAATATCTTCAGAAAAATATGTTTAGGAAAACTTTATGCTACAGGCTGAAGGAAACAGCACAGGAACATCTGTTATCCCCATTTACATTCATAACCTTTTATTTTTTTATTCAGCTCGAAATTTTTGGCTCCTTCTGAGGCAGCATATTGCAGTACAATTCTTTGTGGTCCTTACTTTAATGCTGGCTTATAAATTCTAAAAGTGAAATGGTTTGAGTGCGTTCATGGCTCAGCTGGAATGCTGCAGAGTGAAGTACAATAGCAGATACACAGTGGTTTATATAAGGACGGGTAGCATGAAACCCCACTCAATTTTCCTTTTGGCTCTTTATTTCATTTTTGTTAAAAGCAGAGTATATATATGGCCTTGTAGAACTGATTCAGTTTTGAAAGGATTAATTTTAATTGTTGAGCAAAAGTCAAAGTTTGGCAATCTGCACGTCACTGGCATTACATCATTAATAAGCTGGGGTTGGTTTGTAGCCTTTAAGGCTTTACATTTATATAAGCTCTGAAACCTGGCACTTTCCCTTGGTTTCTTAAATTTTATGCTGATCAGTCCATTTCAGAAAGACTTTTTTGTTGTGACCATGTAAAGGATTATAGCTTCTTGGGATATTTTTTTAATGCTACTTTGTGCTGAATCTAAAAAAAAAAGTATGAAGGTGACAGCTGTGTTTTAAATAAAACAGCAAAGGAAGAAATAGTAACTTTCTATGAGCAGCTTGGGAAGAGACATTTTGATACTAGCAAATAGTTAAAATATGTGGATATTCACAATTTATTTCAAATATGTAAGTATTTCTGAGTGCATTATGCTAAGAATACTCTTAAGACCATTTTAGTATTTCCAAATCACCTCTAAGCAGGAGGTACCAAAAATTCTGAATTTTTAAAATTTTGGACTTAGTGATTTTATTCTTTTTACCTCGTTCCAGTTAACTTGACCTTATGTCAAAAACAGTTTCAGAGTCAACACTCTGTGTGTAGTGTTTGGTCGAGTTGAAAAATAATGCCTATTTTGTCTGAGCCTTGGCATCACAGAGAAATTATTTTTATTGCATGTTTTCCGTGGTGGATGACAACAGAAAAGTGGCTGTTTTTTCTGGGTTGATTTAGAAAATTTAGAAAAAAAATTCTTGAGTATACTCAAGAAATAACATTATCTGATAGAATTTAGTTTGATTTTTCTGGTCACTCTTTAAAGAACTTGTTAAAAGTTCTTTATAGTTCTTTACGGATCTTAGCATTTTGATCACTTGGAGTTGTTACTGCTCTTTTTAACTTAAGGTCATCACATGGACTTGTGTGCCATGAGAATCAGGAATTTATGGGGACAGTGTAAGGGCTTGATACTGCCCTTGGAACCAAAGCTGGGAAAGCTGAGACAGTATTTGCTCTTGTGGACAGCTGCATGTCTGCGAGGTTTGTTTTTTCTCTTTAGCAGCTATGAGTCCCTCAAGAGTCTGAATGGGAATGTGAAATCAGAAGTGTCTGCAGTTTCCTCAGGCTAGAAAAAGGAAGAAAAGAGATGAGGAAAAATGAACTTTTACTGAATGGGAGCTCAGTAAACACTTTAGGTCTGAGAGAGCAACATAGTTGGCCTCCTAGAGCATATTAAAGCATCATTCTGCATCCAGTGTAATTTATTTACTAGCTCATGACCACTGGTGACTTGCCTAACATCCATTTCTCAGCTGACTCTTAAGAACACTGACAGAGGTGCACCAGGTTATGTACATGTTTTTACAAACAGTCTTCAAAGTTCGTATGTTTGCTGCACTATAATGGGGTCTTTTTGTATTTCACCTGGAGAAGTCCTAGCGAAAGGCATCTGGGCTGTAAATAAGTTGAGTTATTTAGAAAGGAAGTATGATGAATCTAGAGTATTTCTATGCTACAGTGAAACCAGACATTGTTTGCTCTATTTGTAAAGATCTTCTTTTCAACAGCATGGCTGAATGCAAAAGCATTTGTGCAGCTCTTGGTCAGGAATGGTCATGAACGTCATGGATGTTTTCCATACTGAGTTAGTCAGAAGGTTTGGTTTCACCCTGTTCAACAAACCTCGGAAACAGTTAACAAATCCTTTCAGCCCTCTCAGAAATTGCAGGGAAATGGAACAGCTGATTATTCATTCTTCTCCTTTCAGCTTATGGCGTTGTTCATTTGACAGAATTCACTGTCTGTGCACTGACCCAGGTGGATCATTTTGCACAGTACCAACTGAGACCTTGCTGCTGAATGAGTTCTTACCCTTCAAGTGCCACAACTGTCACAGTATTACTTTTTTAAGCAGTCCCTGATGTTGTTTGCAGCAGGTGATACTTGTGCCACAGCCATAAGCTAACTAAGTATTCTTCTTTAGGAAATTCAACAAGAAACTGATATCCCCGAAAGAGAACTGGTTAGAGCCCTACAGTCCCTTGCATGTGGCAAACCAACACAACGTGTTCTCACAAAAGAGCCTAAATCAAAAGAAATAGAAAATGGTCATATATTTACAGTGAATGATCAGTTCACATCTAAACTACACAGAGTCAAGATTCAGACGGGTAAGTGAGCTTTATATTCTACTCTCTTGCAGTCCCAAAACTGCCTTAAAACTTTCAAATTATCTTTTACAGGTTTGATGTCCATAGAAGTGAAAGGAAGAGAGATTTTTTTTTTTTTGATGATTAGTTGCATCAAAATGAAAATTCAAATACCAAGAAAAATGTGGAAGTCAGTTAAGCCTTTTACTTTACAAAATTTGTAATTATCTCTTACAGGAAATACTGAAAGAAAAATAAAATTCAAATTAAATAATAAAATGAAAAATAAGCTACTGATTGATTCAGAAATAGGAAAATTGCCTCATAAGTTGCTGTACTGCTGTGAAATGAGTGATGTTTTTAGCCCATGATACAACAGCCATTTTCAAGTACCAGGTAGCTTATAATGGTTTTGGGCAATGATTTGGGCTGAACAAATAAGGGAAGCGAAGTGTATAATACCACTTCATTAGCTTATGGAAGTGCTGGTGCTTGTGCCTGTAAGCAGATTTGAGTACTGTTCAAATTTTAACATAGTAGTAATTAAATAACAGTTTGTTATCTTGTCAGTTGCTATCAAAATATACCAGAAAGTGTTAATATGTTCTTGTAGCTGGTTTTCATTTAAAAAAAAACATCGACTTTGAGAATGTCAAAACTCACAAAAATATAACTTGATGTCTAGATGAAATAAATAGTGAAGCTAACACACAATGAAATAATTGTTAATTTTGCTAACATTATTTACATTCTCCATTTTCTTTAAGTTGCTGCCAAACAAGGAGAATCTGATCCAGAAAGGAAAGAAACAAGGCAGAAGGTAGATGATGACAGAAAACATGAGATAGAAGCTGCTATAGTTCGGATAATGAAATCTAGAAAGAAGATGCAACACAACGTGCTAGTAGCAGAGGTATGCTTGTACAGAGGTTGCTTTTGCTAGTAACTCATCAAAGTTACACAGCTCTCGCTAACATGATGCTGAAAGGCTTTTGAGGGATGCTGTATTTAACCCATCCATTCTTTTCTCCCTGTCTGAAGACACACCTAAATCCTTACCCTTCACTTTAGGATGTACTCACAGGATATCTAATTTTCCTTCCTACTTTTAGTGCTGTTATGATGTTAAATTCCTTGAAAAGCAAACCACTGTGCTTAACATTATTTTCTGCTTTGATCTTGTTACTGACTCTTGGGTCCAGGTTTGAGAGATTTGAGTTCTTAGCAGACAAACAGTCCTGCTGCTCTTCACTCCTAAGCTCACACAGCTCCAGGACGTTACACGTTTTGCACTCCTGAACTCCCTTAGAGCTGTGAAATTGGGAGCAATCTCAGGTTGTGACCATGCCTCTGTAGAGCTTTGAATCATACCCCAACATGAGCAAGCAAGTGGAGGGATGGTCAGAAGCCTGCAGGCTGCTTTTTATGCTTCATAGTTGTCACCATCTCTGTCTTAATACATTTTTCTGTTTGTTGTGTTCTGTTAGGATGCTTCAAGATCTTACTTGTGCTGTGATCTTATATTGTCGGGTTTTATTTTGTTTTAGGTAACTCAGCAGCTGAAGGCCCGATTCTTACCAAGTCCAGTTGTTATTAAAAAGCGTATTGAAGGACTTATTGAGAGAGAATATTTGGCACGAACACCTGAGGATCGCAAAGTATACACTTACGTAGCATAAAATGCGTTCAGAAAATTTGATTTATTCTTGGACTATACTCTTCGCATGAACTGGGAAGTTCTTTTAAATCATTAATATTAAGACGACCATCTTCTCTATTAAATTACAATACATGTTCTAGACCATTCAGATCAAGCCTTTTACTCCTTTTGAGAGTTTTTGACATGAATTAATTGAGCTTCAGGCTTTTCAACGTTATCCCTGTAGAGATCATCCTTACAATTCTTCGGGAAATGTGAATGTGCCGCGTTTGTTTTCAATACTGTATGAAAACAGAGAAATAAAAATGACTTTAGAAAATACAGCTCATTTAAAAAAATAAATTTGTTGGAATTTCATTTCCCCAGATCTTCAGTGTTGATGTAAATGTGTTTCTGTAGTGTTGCTTAGCACTTCGCGCATTGTATAAGTTGGGTTTAAAAGAAACCACAAGTGGTAAGGCAAAATTCCCACTTATCTTGCTCTGCTTCAAATGTTTCTTTAACTAGACATGTTTAATTTAAATACTTGCTAATAATTTTTTGAAGACCCGAGAAGACAACTTGAGCATGTTCCACTCTTCCAGTTGCACTCACTGTTCCAACAACATGAATCAGGAACTTCTGGGGGCTCAGAAAAGACCGTAATAATTTTGGCTTTCCCTTCTGTAATTTGAGTTCTTCTAAATTAAACTCTATATTGATTAGGTTTGTTCTGGTTTCTTTATAGGAAAAAGGACAAGATTTTAGTGTGTATAAACTGTATAATAATTTTTGCTGTTGTACTCACTGCTGATGGTGGATTGTACAGGGCGATGTTTTTATTTCACTAAATGTAGACAAAATAAATTTAAAATAAATGGACTTAGTGTACACAAACAACTAACTCAAGTGTGTTAGAGTACAGGGTTGACAATCTTTTGGAACTAAATACTGTCCCCTGGGGAAATGTACTGGGATTATATTTTGTTAATAAACATCATAGATGGATCTGGAGCCCCAGGGCTCCCCATCATAAGTGCATATTTCAGGAGATTAAAGTGAAGTCAGCATGCACTATTTGTTTTTAAAAATGCATTTTAAACATGCAATAAAAAATTGTTACTGTAATGAAATTTTTAGTTCTTACCCTGGAACTTTTTTCTTCTTGACAGTATGCTGCAAAAATAGATTAAAAATAGCACTTTGGTGGCATCATTCTTCTCACAGTTAGAAATTTTTGAGTGTGCATTGTACTGCAGTTTTTATTAAACCATATTTCTGGCATTCCAGTACATATATTCCCTGGTTTCCTGGCCATAACTATCTTTCTGCTTTAATTCAAGACAGTATTTTTGTCTTGGTTCACATTACTGTCACCCATAGATCTTGAAAAATATAGTTGGGATGGGCTTTCCAATATGTAGAGCTGGAACTGAAGCAAAAAAAAAAAGCTCAGTTGTAGAGCATTTCAGTTCTGCCATAGCAGTTCTCGATGGGCTGTACTGAACAAGTGCATGGTACTGGTGCAATGGTCCACTGTGACTGGAGAGTATTTCTCATAACGTGTCCACACTTTCATCTCTCTCCAGCCTGTTAGGCTACAAATCCTGGCTATTGTTCAAGAGCGTAGGATCTATCTTCTAAAGAGAGGGACTGGAATTAGGATGAGATTTTAGCTTGACTATTTGGAAGCTTTTTTAAATGAAGCTTTAAATTTACTGCACACCCCCAACACACCTACACACACACACAGTAGTTTTTTGAATCAGCAGAAGGCGGTGGTGGCTGAAGAACTTTCTTGCCCTTGTCCATCAAGAATTCAGCCCCAAGAGAAATGAGCTGGGCCACTGGTCCTTCTGAAAAGGTGTTTGCTGGCTGTTACTAAAGCACCTCTGTCTCTGCACAGTGTATGCAAATCTTCAGTAGAAATGTGGTTATTGTTTAGCCATACAACAGTACTAAATACAGGCTGGAGCTGATTTGGAGGTTTGATTTTGTTCAAAGTCATCAGAAACATCTTTCTCAAAATATAAATCGCTCTTCCATGTACCAGTATGAAGGTTTTCTTTTATGCATAACTTACTCTTTATTAGCATGAATGTTGTGATACTGCGTGTTAATGCTTTCCCATGTGCTTTGCTGGGAGAAATGGGTTCAAGTCCTTTTACCTGTGAAGTCTACAGAGCCATGAGTGTTGTGATTTGGGACAGGAGGTCTTTGTCCTTTGCTTTGCCTCTGTACTTCTGTTGTGCATCATCTGAAGTTTCTTTCTTCTGGTGGCTTTTGGAAGCTCTGAGGCTGAGTGTTACATGAATGACTGTATAGTTAGGTGTTGAAAAGTGTGTTTTTAAAAGCTATGTGGGCAAGAGTTTTTGCCAGAAGAACAGCAGGCGGTGATGGCTATCTTCAGTAGCAAATATTAAGAGCATATTTTCCATTTTACTAGAATTTTGAAGACACTATTCAGGAAGGGATTTCTGCTGAAGTCAGATTTTTAAAATATGCCCTTTACCATTGAACAGTGAGGTAGAGGATTGAAAAATGGAGACTATGAAAAATTTTGTCAGAGAGAACAAGACATCACTAGAACACTGCGTAAGGTGAGTTTGATGTTTACACATTTGTACGTTAATGGGATTCCATTTACGATCTATAGTAGAATTCTGCTGTGCCTTATCTAATTTCATTTCTCTTTCTCAATTTCTACTTAAAGCTTCTTTGTAATTTTGTTAAAATTTCATTTGTAGGATTGTAGTTAAATGTGTGAGTGCAATTAATAAGTTTGGTTTGTTTGCATTAATGTGCAGCTAAATGCAGTAACAGGACTTAGTAAACATGGAGTTTAATACTTTGGAATTTTTTAAATTAAAAGTAGGGTTTGAGTTTTATAGCTGTTTGAAGATGTGTAGGCATGTACTTTCCCTGTACACAAGTTTATTTAAAAGGATTGAGAGTATGCCTCATTTACCATCATAACAAATATAATCCTATGGATCCCTGGTGCAGTTCTTGCTCTTTTCCATGTTAGCTACCTTTACAGCTTTGATTTACTCTTTGTGTCTCCTAGAATTAGTCCATACAATTTTCCCACTGGCTACAGAATAAATGAATGCCAAGCAGACCAAATCTGTGATGCTAAGCTACTCCTGAATGCAATGTCTTTCCTCACCCCTTTTTCCAAGGACAAACTGCTCTGTCAACCCTAAAGCTTCCAAGGCAGCACTATTTGTTGTCCTTGCCACTGCTCATTGAGAATGAGCCACTGGTGTCAGATTTACTTTGCCTGTGGAAACAGAAGCCTTGCACTAAATGTGCTGGATGACTGAAGTATTTTTATTTACATGTATTGCAATCAAATTGTATAGTACCTGATGGGTGGCACTTTCATATATATATATATATATATACACACACAGTAATAGAGCCTGTCATAATGGATAATTTTGGGGATAAGCTTGCACAGAGATGGAGTTCCCATCTTTTCAAAAGTAGCAAAAACTGGAACTGCTTATGGCCTCTGCATGTCCAAAACTGGCCAGAACCTCCAGAACCTCCATAGCTCAATCAAACCCTTTGGCTCTGCGTTGTTCCTCATGATGCTTAGCAGTGAGCTGGGCTCTGATCCTGAGCTCCCCCTTCCAGAGAGCCCTGTGCTTTAGGGCAAGGGTTTGGCAGCCTAGAACTGGACTCAGTAGTGTGCACAGCTGGTAACAGGCATCATCTTGTGTGTGTCTGGGCCAAAGTTGAGTTTCTGTTGATACTCATTTTGATACATTGGACAGTAAATGTAATAACCATTGTGCTCAGTCTGAAGTGTGAGTTTTAATGGCTCCTTTGTCCTCTGGAATGTGTCATATGAAAAGATTGTAAGATGCAGAACTTATATATCCATCCAACTGAAAGCTGGATAAAAGTACAGGACAATAGTTCACCTACTTTTCTGTCCTTCACTGTGCAAGGAAGTGTTCATATATTGTGCCCACAAACTGCATTTAATATTCTGAATCTTTCAGCTGTGGTTCATGTTTGGTGTAACAGTATGGACATGGCTGGACCTCTTGCCCCAGGACAGTGCTTTTTGTGCTGGCATTAGTGTGTGTCAACTGTATAAACAACCTCCTTTCTGCTCTTCCTTTCTTCAAAACTGGAGCTTTCCTGGGGAGTAAGTCCATGGGAGCTAATGCATTCAGTAGCACTGAGATGAACACAGAGTTTATGGGTAGGAAAAGAAATAACATTTGAACATACATCAGTGATGTTTTGTTAATTATTCTTTCTCCTGCGGTTCAAAACTTAACTTTTATCCCAGATACAACAGATGCAGCGGAACCCTCCGATCTTAGAGCTACTCTCTTCCTCCTGTGTGAACATCGTGCTGCTGCGGTTCACTTCATTTGTGTGCTGTATTCTTCAAATCCTGTCAGAGCAGTGATGTTTGGTCTGTCAGAAGCTGAAGCTGAAGCAAAGGTGGTGCAGGATGTGGTGCATGCTCAGGGGAGAAATGTCTACGTAGCCGAGTGAGGTGTGTTTGCTCCACAGGGCTGTTGGCTGTCATCATGCCGGCTGCCTTGCGGGGAGGCAGCTGCATCTCGGGAGAGCAACGGAGGGCTGGAGCAAAACTTGTTCTGAGATTGTGCTGAGCTTTATGGGGCAGAGGGTGCAAAATGCGAGGTTAGTAACTTGTATTCACTACGTATAGACGTTAACCTGTGCTGGTAGCTTCGGGGCATCGTGGGGGACTGCCAGCAAGAAACGTGTACTACTGGGGATGCGGAGTGTGCAGTACAGACCTGCTCTGAACATCCGAAGGCGGGAGCCGGGGCAGCCGAGCCGGGCGTGTCCCGGGCAGTGACCTCACCTGCCTTCTGGTCTCACAGGGCTTCCCAGTCTTTCTTTTTCCCTTTCCCTTTTCTTTCTCCCCCTTTCCTTTCTTCTCCTTTCCTTGACTGAAGCTATGTTAAGCACCCAGTAGCGTCTTTAACAAGGTGTTCCTGCAGGTTGTGTCTCAAAACTTTTGAGACTGTGTTTTGGAATAGCATGGAGTGACAGGAAAAGCAACTTCCCATGTAGCATAAAATGTTTGAGGTGAATGAGGACTGAGAGTTACATACACAGCACCAGATGATGAAACAAAACACTGTTAGATCTGCAAATTGAATCTGAAAATCACGACTTTTTAATGTAGTCATGGGACATCATCTTTTTAAGTTATAATGCCAGATTTTATTTCTTGAATATGTTTCTTAGAAGCTGAAAAAACTTTGAGATTTCCACAGGCCACAGAAGGATGTGGATTAGTTTGCAGTGACACATATATTTGTTATGTTTATTATTTATTATTTATTTCTCCCTTACTGTAACCACTTCTTTAGATAAGTGTGGCACCATTGGAGTGACTTATGAGATTTAGCATGTACTGAGAGTCTTGCACATCCTGAACTTGGAGTGGGTTTCAAGAAGTGAACAGAAAAATACTAACAACTGTCTAGGCTAAAATCCTGGTGCCTTGAGCTCTGTTGTTCCAGAAGCTGATGTCCAGTTATGTGATATGACAGGACCTGGGCTCACTGGTTGTTACTTGTATAAGGAAACAGGTATTGTGGAAATCAGGGAGGGATTTTGCCCTCCCAAAATGAGTATTACTGGAAATCTTGGAAACAGGGTATTTCCTGTGCATGTTTCATGTTCTTTGAGTGATGAAATTTGATAATGAACTCTGATTTTTCAGTTGTATAGAAGTTGGATAAAGTGCTTCCAGCCCCTGTTTATGAATAGCATTCATAACTTTAGCAATCCTGTTCTTGGGAGGAAAAATTCACAATAAGAACTCCTGAAGTCCTCAAAGTGATGCCACATCAGAGCCTGGTGGTGCCTTACTATGGCTTTTGAGTTCATGTGCAGATTTTCCTTTGCAAAGTTACCAGCATACGCCCCAAATCCAAATAATGCCTGAGTTTCCTAGACCTTGAGAACCACTTCTGCTAATATTTGTTGGCTGTTTGGATCTTGCTTCTTTTGAAATTCTGTTAAAGAAGAGACTAATAATCTCCTGCAGCTTGTCTGTCACAGCATTTGGTATCAACTTAATTATGCAAATCTTCAATTCCAGCATAATGTGGGATCAACACTTTTTTTTAATTAGAAGTTGGGGTGTATTATTCTGTATCTCAGGAAGGTTGTCTTCAGGAAAGGGAGTAATTAGAAGCCTTCACACTGCGTGGGTCTGACTTGTTCCTTAAGCTGGAGCTTGGCCTCGCTGGCAAGGTCACCATCTCCTGGGGACTCGCTCTTATTAGCGCCCGGCAGGGTGCAGTCACGGCCGGCTCTGCTGCTGGCCTTCCAAGAAGTCTGCTTTGAGTTGCCTTCAACAATGCCAAATGTAAGCTGATTAAACAAACACTTTGCTGCTTCCTGCAAGTCTTGGGTTTGTTTGGATCTGCCTGTTTTCTTTTTCTGGAAGGTTTTTAATTGAGGTGTAATTTATATAAAAATTGCTGGGTTGAATCTTTCAGAAATGAGTCCCTTAAGCTGGGCACTTAAATTCACACATAGGCAGGCTGACTTCCCCCTTGTCCCACTCTGACCTCTGTGGAAGTGGACTGACACTGGGGATGTGGGCAGAGGGATCCCAAAGATGCCATCTTGGGTCAGTGCTGAATGTTGGCTCTTTGAAGTCAAGTCACCACAGGAAAGGCTGAGAAGGTTGGGCTTGTTCAGTCTCCAGAAGGCTGAGAGGGGATCTAATCAGTATCTATAAAAGACTGAAGGAAGGGTGTCAAGGGAATGGACTGGGCTCTGCTCTGTGGTGTGAAGCAATAGGACAAGAGACAATGGCAGAAACTGATGCCCAGGAAGTTCCACCTGAATGTGAGGAAGAATTTCCTCTGAGCACTGGATCAGGTTGTCCTGACAGGGTGTGGAGTCTCCCTCACTGGAGATATTCCAGAACAATCGTCTGGACACAATCCTGTGCCATGTATGCTCTGGGATGATGCTGCCTGAGCAGGGAGATTGGAGCAGATTCCCCACAGTGGTCCCTTCCAATCTGACCCATTCTATGATTCTGTGATCTCACTTTTTTTATTGAATACTTGTTTCTGCTATGACCTGCGATTGGCTCATTATTTTTAGTGGATCTTGGTTTGGGTGCATAGAGTGTTTTGGTTGGTTTTTTTTTTTTAAATATTTTAGACAAACTGAAAAATGAGGAAGAATGGAACTATCTGCAAGTGTCCCATAACTGGCTGAGGACACATAGCCCATGTTTGGTGGGAGACGAATATAAAAACCAGCCAAGGACACACATTGCCTTTTTACAACATACTTGTTACTACTAGGACACTAATCTCTGTGTCTCATTGCTCCTCTCTCAGCCTTGCCCTTGCCCCAAAGCCTGTGTCACCTGAGGATAACTTTGCTGTACTCTAGTTACTGTAATCACCAGGTGCACAGGGAAGATGTGGTTTAATCCTGGGTGTCCCTCTGCAGCGTGTGCCGTAGTGCCACGAGGATCCCTGTTCCCCCGGGAGCCGTGGCTCAGTGTCAGGAGGAACCCCTCTCACTTTACATTTTATCTCCTGTGAGCCTTTAAGCTCTCCCTTGTCCGTGCGCCTCCAGGCGAGGTGTTCCTCCCGGCAGGAGCTGGAGTCTCTGGGAGGACCTGAAGCCGCGGTGCTGCCAGGCTGAGCTGCGGCTCCAGCAGAGCCCAGGGCAGCGCTACAGAAGCTCTGCCAGGTAGGACAGGCTGCAGCCTGAGACAGCTCCCTCTGGTCTTTACGGCTGTGTTCTTGTTTCCTTCTCCTTGTGTGTGTATGTGCTCGGATCCTGACTCACAGTGTATGGTGGAGCTCTCTGTATTTTCTGCCTGCTGACAGACCCTTGCTGGATGCTTACTTTTTGATAGCTGGCTAAAAAGAAGAAACAAGAATCGTTTGGGAGAGAAGTCCACTTAAATAAATGCAGTAGGTTAGATGGGTTTTTGCTCTTTTGGTCATTGGGTCTTTGGCTTCTTCAAAAGCAGTGATGAATTGGAGTCATGGGTTTTGAAGCCAAACTCCGAAAAGACTTTTGTATTCAAGTAAGGCCTTAATCTTGATTTTTATCTCAGTACTGTATATGCTATATATAACTGTCACCTAGCAGGTTAATTTAGTAGTTTTGTCCTTGTTATAGGCAGAGCTTCAGATTGGTGTAAAACAAAAAAAGAAAAAAAAAGTTTTTAAAAGAAATTAGGAAGCCTGAGTCATGTATTTAATGAGGCCTTCTCCCAAGGTGCTTAGGTAATACATACTCAGCCTCTCTCAAGTTAATTATGTTCTAATAATCCTTGTAAAGGACCTTCCTTACAGATGTTTCTATGAACTTTTAAATCCTGTGATGCATCATCAGTTTTGGTGGTGTCAGCTGAAGCAAAGGGCTCTGAGCAGTGGAGAGGACTAGGCACAACTCAGGAATTCATTATGAAAAGGAATTTTTAATTATTTTGCTGTACCTTTCCACTGTAGGATTTTAGACATACAGCAGACAGTATTCTCTGAGGCTTCACATCATAAAGTGTTTATTAGTTGTTCACATTTGGACTTTAATTTGTGCAGGGCTTACCAGTGTATGTATTAGTGCCAGATACAAATATTCATCTTTGACTTGCTCTTACACACAGCTGGAGTGCCCCAGCAGCTTCCTGTAAGTTCTGCTGTGTTACCAGTCACTGCCATGTGGGAATGGGGCCCCAATTTTTTTGAGTGCCATATCAGAATTACCTGCCCCTCCTCCCCTCAGCAAAGTGACTTTTCACATAAGATTGAACTGCTATTTTTCTAATCTCCTGAAGAAATCTTTCTTGTTGTGTTCATTAGGTCACTATGAAAAATGTGCTTTTCCGTTTGGCAGCCAGACTGGAAAGCTGGGGGAAGGGGAAGCAGAGAGGAGGGCAAGGACTCATTCCATTCAGGGATCGGAATGAAATGAGCACTTTGCTTTTCTTAGGAGATCCAGCAAAAGCCAGCACTTTGTTCTCGTGGCAGCCATCCCTTTTCCACCTGAGATGAGCTGTGGATGAAGGGTCTGAACTCACCAGGCTGCAGCAGTGAGGTCCATGGCACCCAGGCTTTATTCCAAGGCTGGGGGTGGGGGGGGGGGGGGGCAATAAACTGGGGACCAAGTGAGGGCATGAGGATACCCTTGTCTGAGGCTGAGGAGCCTGGTTTGAGCCCTTCCCCAAGGATATTTAGTTGTCAAAGCAAGTGGAAGAGGAGCAGAGGTGCTCAGGCTGGGTGGTGGGGCTCCCCTCCTCTGAGGGAGAGGGTCAGGCAAAGGCTGAGCTTCAGCTCATCTCATGCTCCTGACCTGGAGCTGCTGGAGAGCTGAGAACCAGGCCTAAAATTGTTCTCCAGGCAGTTTCATTAGGTAGAGTTTCAGAGCTGAGATTGTTTCCCTGTCCCACCCCAGCAAGCACAAAAGAAATACATGGCGGAGGGTTAAGGATTTAACCCTTTTTGTGAGTAAGGCTCAGGTTTTTGGCAGTTATAAAACCAGGATAGATGCTGGTCACCTTCAGCAGTCTCTGGAGCAAGCACCTGCCCATCTGGGAAACAATTTGGCTCCCACTGGCCACAGCAGGAACTGGAGAGGGCCAAGGTTTCTGCATCATTCCCTAACCAGCCCTTACTCTCTATGGCTGCTCTGCAGGAATTTGCATACCCAGTCCTCTGTCACCTTCACCGCACTGCTGCAGCTGCCCATGGGATTTTACCCAGCAGATTGGAGCAGGAGTGGGGCCGAGAGCTGCCCAAGCCAGCAGTGATGGCACTGCACAAGGAAAGCAGTGCTTGTCCCCCCACTCCCTCTTCACTGCCCTGAGAGGGAGCAGTTTGCAGGTGCAGGAGTGGGGGTCCTGCTCCTAGGGAGAAGGGGGAGTGGGAGCAGGCACTGGGGCTGTGGTGCAGTAGCAGCCCGAGGAGTGCTCACCTGGGGTGGGAATAGGGGAACCTGTCATGGGAGCTGCTTCCAGCTACAAACTGAGCCCTGATGAACTTGCTCAGTTTCAGGGTTTTCCTGTACAGACAAAATCCCCCTGTTCTTCACAAGCAGGAAGGCAGATGACTGTCTGCCCCTGCCCTGTAGCAAGGAGTTGATGAATCATTTCCTTTTCCATATTTTAGTGAAATTGTGTTGTTCAGAGCTCATCTAGAGCATTTTAATGTTTTAAGCACTTGCACTCTTCACTTTCTTCCTGCAATTGTCTGAAGGCTGGATTTTGTTTTTGTCTCCCTCCCAACAGCAGTTGTTACTTGCTCAAAGTGTTGCAGGTGGGTGCAAAATAATTTTTTCCTCATTTTCTAGACAGTCTTTTAAATTTTTATTGTACATAGGTGCCAGCATAGCTTTTAAAGAATGAATGTGAGTTTCTACCAGTGAGAGGGATCTCCCTAAACGAAACCAAGGCACTGCTGCTTGTACTTTTAGACCTTGGAGATTTTACTTACGAAGTTTGGGTCATATTAAAAAAATAGTTCAGAGTTATGAATAACACACTTACTAATGCTGGGATTTCTGCACAGTAAACCACTGGTTTGTGTGCTTGGCTGTTTGAGAGGGAAGTTGGTATGTCAGCAGAGAGAGGTGTGCTGCTCTCAATTAGATGGAGCTGGACAGACCACCAGAGGCCCCAGTTTTGATTTACATACTGGCTGCAGTGGGGGCAGTTCTGTATAGGAAGTGGGTTTGGCTTGACCTGTATTGTGTTGCTCCTGGGCTGCAAATAGGGAGATGAAGGGTCAGTGTGATTTATTGTCCAGACACTAGAAGAGACCTGGAAAGAGGTGTATTTTCAGCACTCCTATTGTAGCTTATGAAGTAAGCTAAGCTAAGTACTAATATGTAAAGCCAAGGAGCAAGGAAAAAAAACCCTTGGACTTTGCTTAAGGCTGCTGATGACATGGGTATCTCAGGAAAAAAAAAAAATAAAGGAGGAAAAAGAAGCAAAGAGGGCACTGAAAATGGAAAGCCAGCTTTTATGGGCTACAGTACCCAGGACCTGGTTTCCAATTAGGCAGCAAGCTACCTGTGTTGTGAAGGGTGTAACTAGGAGTCGAGGTTTTTTCCCAAAGCTCCTCTTTCCTGATTTATATCTGCCCTTATTGTTATCTGTTGTGTTCACATGGCTGGGGTTTTTCTTTTGTTATTCTGTTTTCCTTCCTTGTTTTCACAGAATAGCTTATCTGTGTGCCCCAGAAGGGTGGGACTCCCAGAGATCACAGGCTTTTTACAATGAGCCAAAGCCAGCCTGCTGACTAGAAGAAAACTTGCTGAGGGTTTCAGCCATGAGTGCTACATGGGCTTTGCAAAAGGCAGTGATTGCACTGGTGGGACTCGGCTGGGTCCAAAGCGGCCACGGCTTCCACTGCCGAGAGACAAGTGAGCATCACCTCATCCTGGAAGATCGCTGCTTGTGTTCCAATGCTGTGCATCTCTGCTGTCCTGTGTCATGAACGACAGGAGCAGGAGGACACAGAGCTGAGTCTGGACACTTGGATTGCACGTACTCAGTGACCAGAGCTCCAGAGCTGGGAATGAGCCCTGAGCCGAGCTCTGCTGGGATGTGACCTGGGACTGCTTGCTTAAAGCCTTGTCATTCTCCACCTGCCAGCTCTGCACGTTCACTGTGCTTACCCACGTGTTTCATCAGGCTACTGCACAGCCTGCAGGAGTCTGAACTCATTCTGTTCAAGTCTCAGAGTACACCTTGTGTTCCTGAGGCCACAAGAGTAGAAGGAAGGCACCAATTTGTCTGTTTTAATTTTTTGCCAGGAGTCTTTGCAATGGATGATGGAGCAGAGTCTCTGATGACTGTGCATCTCCTCACCCATTTGGGACACACATTTCTTCTGCAGCAAACTCTGGATCGGCTTTTGGAGTGGCTCTGCCTGGACATTCGCCTTTTCCTGGTGTCTGAGCGGATTCCTCCACTGAAATACTATGAGAGATACTGCAAGAGGAGCTGCAGCTTTCCTGGAATATCTGTCCTCCTTTTTCTGCACGAGGACTTGGGAGAAGAACGGATTGTCCAGGTCCATGAGCAATTCCAGCGCCCACCCTGGCGGTACCAGCATGCCCAGTTTGCTAACGGGCAAAGCCCTCGCTATGCCCCAGCCCACCAGGACTTCTATGGCCTGGATGAGCAGCTGCCCGTGTGGGGCATCAGGCGGGTGCACTGCGGCCCCGAAATCCTGCGCATCACCCTCTACTGCAGCTTTGATAACTATGAGGATGCAGTGAGGCTCTACGAGATGATCCTCCAGAAAGAAGCCACTCTGCAGAAAACCACTTTCTGTGTCTTCGTGCTGCACGCCACCCCACACGTGGCCGTGCAGCTGTGCCTGAAGCAGCTGCCCATCGGGGTGGCTGCTGAGCCCAGGGACTCGTCAGCCTTGCAGTTCAAGGTACAAGAAATCGGGCAGCTGGTGCCCCTCCTGCCCAACCCGTGTGTTCCCATCAGCAGCACCAGGTGGCAAACACAGGACTATGAAGGAAATACAATTCTGCTCAAGGTATGTGTCTGTGGTGCTCTCAGAGGAGGGGATTTACCTACGTTTTTCCAAGGAAAGCAGGACTGGTTCAAAATGGAAATTACGATTTTGTTTGTTCATGTTTTCTTTTGAATTTGTGAATGCAGTAATCGGAGTCTGCCAGTGCTGTGATGCTGTTGATAAATATAAGCACTGATCCTTGGAGTGTTTTTGTACTGTTAAATTAACATCATTACTGCTTGCCTGAAATGGAGATTATTAATGCTTTCTAGGGTACACTAGCTTAACATCTTCCCTGCTCTGCCTCAAACAAATGATTGTAGCAGCCTAATCTTTTTCTGATAAGTCATTGCTGTTTAAATGTTTTTCAAAGCTGCTTTTTGGCATCCAAAACCAGAAGTTTTGTAAGTGTAATGTTGATACAGCACCGCCTGCAATAGAGGCTGTGAGCTCACAAGTGAGTTGCAGTTGGGCAAGAGTGACAAAGAGATGTGTCCTAGGAAATCTCGGCCTTTTCTGTTCAAGTGTGCAGTTCAGCGGTTATATGAATACAAATTTTAAAAAAGACAAAGTCAGTGCTGAGATGACATGTAGTGAGAAGTATACACGTGAGCAGAATGGCAGTTTAGTTCAGTGTGCTTTCTTTCCATTGTAACAACCCCTCCCACCTCTGTTTTTTTTTTTTCTTATAATTTGGATTTTAGATTATTTGCCCATCCTGTTCTTTTTCCTTACAGAAATCGTTACAGATAAAGTTAATTACTCGGTTCAGCCTATTTTTATGCTGCTCTGAACACTAATCTCAGAGCAGCCCTTGCTGCCTCACTCAGTATCAATTTTATAAACTGGTTTGCACCCTCTCGGACTGGTCAAGGCCCTGGGTATCTTCACATAGCTTTGAAGTTGGTCCTACCTGGAGCAGGGGACTGGCCCAGGTGACCTCCAAAAGTCCCTTCCTAAATTACTGTGTGGTTCTTCCTGCTGTAGATACAAGGTCTTTGAGCTGTCAGATGTACATTAATTCACTGGTAGGAAATTTGGAAGCTTTTTTGGGGATGTGACCATGCTGCACTGTGCTTCTCGCAAAGGAAGGCGTAATCCACTTGAACTTGAGGATATATCTTGTGTCCAAGCTCCACTCAGCAGGCTGACAGCCTAGTGCTTTATTTTGCAGCTCTTCAGCTGTAAATCTTTATTCTAAGTACCTGCAATTTACCCCCCTGCCCCGACTTTCTGCCACGTTGCAAACTGAATCCAAGGCTCTGCTTGTAGACTCCACGTGGAGTTGACATTCCCCCCTGAAGCCCATTGTGGTAACTGGCAGTGGCTCTCCTTTCCAGGTGTTTATCCAGGTTTCCCTGGAATGCATGTGGATCTTTTGTATTCACAACCTACTTCGGCAAGGCCTTCCCCAGGTGTACTGACTCAGGCTGCAGGTGACCTCAGCACAGTGAAGCTGGGCGAGAGCATCATCACTGGTCAAGCTAAAACTGTGTGTTAACTGGGTTCTCTCTAATTTTCAACAGGTTCCAAACAGCTCCAAGACCCTTGAAACAAGCATCGGGCTTTCCCAGCAGTGTAATAGTACAGGCAGTGGAAAAATCCCGCAGGACTGTATCCCAGCCCCTCTCCATGTAAAGCAGGATAATGCTGGGCGGAGGAGCCGGGAGGTCAGAGCTCTGAAGAGTAAAACAAAATCTGACCCAGGTGGAGCCCTTGCCTCTGAGCAAGCCAGCAGTGACCTCCAGAGGCACTCCTGCTCTCCTCCTGGTGTCGCAGCAGCCCGGCCGTGGTGGGAAGCGCCATCGCTGCGCAGGCAGGCGGGCGGGAGGCTGCAGGCTTCTCTCCCGGAGAGCCGCCGGCATCGCGGAACGGAGACCGACGTGGACACCGGGCTCGCCGTGGGGAACCCCAGCAGCAGCCGCTGCCCGCTGAGCCACTTCCCCAGGGCCCTGCGGAGCAGCCTCCTGGAGCCGCCATCCCCCGGGGCCGGGGCGGGGGCCAGCGCTGCCCTGCCCGCCCAGGACGGGACCCGGCTGCTGCGAAGGAGCAAAGCAGCGGCGCACGGAGCTCCGGGCTGCCACTCGCAGACACCGCGGGCCAGCCCCGCACACCCAGCAGAGGACGACGAGGAGGAATTCTTTATATGACTGAAACCAAACGTGCCAGATGGACTCATCCTTCCCAAAGGACAGCAGAGCACTTTTGGATGTCCTGTGGCTGCTGCTGCTCAGGTTGTCCCTCTGTAGCTGTGACACCTCAGTAATGCGGTCACCGAGGCAGACACTAACTTTCCATGGAGAGGTGCTAAGGAGGCTGCAGGAAAAATAACACTGTTTACAGAAAGTTGTTGTTTTGGTTTGGTTTTTCTAATGCACACTAGGTGATGGGTATGTTGTGCAATGAACAGGAATAAGCCATATGACTCCTACAGCTGTTCTAAGATGCTAAAAAATAGACAGTGACATCTTCAGACGGTTTTTGAAGGTGCAGCTTGCCTGAGCTGCCCAGGCAGCTGGATGCCCCCAGCCGTGGGGACTCACCATCCCTTGCCAGGATGTACTGGAACAAGGTTGTGGCATGGTCACAGGGCTTATGCTGGTTTTCCTTTGTGTTCCTTCTTGTTTCCCCTACTGTTGGTATTTAAAATCTATCAGTGCTGTCAATTTTATGCAAGCTTTGAAACATAAGAATGTTCTTTTAAATATTTCTCAAGAAAAATATTTCTTGTGAGGCCTCTTTCCCAACTCGGCACAGTACATGCAAAAAACCACACACTTGAAGAGAAGCGCCAGTAAAATCTGCTGTTGCCTATTCATATGACACTTAAAATAAACACAGCAACGGGCCAGGCTTTGTTAAACCAGAGTGCAATTAGCAGGCAATCCTAGCTGGGTTTTAATTAACAAAAGACAAGAGAAGTTAAGAGTCTTGGAGGGAATTGCTAAATGCTCGAGAGTAAAAAGGACGGGAGAAATGTAGTCATGATTCAGCATCAACAGATGCTGAAATAACTCCCATCTTGATCAGTTTTCTTTCTCAAGTAGGATTAAATAAATCTCAGAGGGAAAGAGATGGGAAGAATATGAAGGAGGAGTGAAATTATTCAAAGAAAAGCCACATCTGATGATACTTACCGTCCAAAGAGTACCACAAAGAGGTATTTTCTCCCTTAAAGATACCTGAATTCTGCTGGGGGTATAGGGCAGTCCCTGCTCTGGGCCCTCCCAGCTGGTGCTATCCTGCCAAGTGATACTCATGAATCCTTCAATTTGGGGGCCAAAACCTTCACAACAGGACAATTCATCCACTGGACACCTACAAACATCCCCCAGGTTTTCACAAGCTCTGCAAAAATTGTGGACTTTTTAATGACTCATACTGTGCTATTTTATATCTACAAGGGTGATTATTTAATCTTTCCTAGCACACTAGAAACTCAGCCAGGTCTTTTCAGAGCTGGAGAAAATGTCTGGTCAGTGGGGAAGCAGCAAAGAGGAGCTTGCAGGGGCTGGATCCCTGGGCCTGCTGTGGTGTGTGCAAGGGTGGGCTGGAGGCACATGGGGAGAGGAGGGGGATCAGAGCAGGGCAGTGCTCTTCAAACACGAGGTTACAGGCCTGCAGTGGGCATGGATGGGATAATCATGAACTTGGGAATAAAGCCAGAAGTGGGAGAAACAGCTTTAAAGAGAGATTTCATGGCCTTCTCTCTACTCTCTCATGCCAAAGGTACTTGAGTGAGAGTATTTATCATAAATCTTATTTTACCTAAAAGAAAGGGATAGAAGGTCAGTATCTAGCCTGGGGGAAATGCTTCATTATTTGGAAAAAAAAAGGGACAAGTTTCACCTGCCTGCAGCAGGTCGTGGAAAAGGGCTTCAAGTCAATGGAGAATGGCTCTGAAAATATTGCTTTTAACAGGTAGTGTGTAAAATCTATGTATTTTAAGCACAGGATATATCTAGTACAAATTCTCTATGACACAGGCAGGTGTGCAAGGTGTATTGGGTCAGAGGGCACATTTCTCCATGGATGGCTTCAGTAGTGGAAAGCAAAGATTCACATTTTCCAGACCGTTTATATCTCTGCAGCCTCTATTTTATCCTTCTTCCTTGCACACTGTGCCATTTCTTTCAGGCTTTTAAAAACAGTCTAATAAGGAGCACAGGTTGGCAGGATCTGCTGAAGGTCTGTGTTCCACACACCCTGAGAGGAGCTTCCTGGTAAGCAGCCAGAGGGAGTGAATGCATGAGGTGTGTGGGGCTGGCAAGGCTGGCAGCAAGCTCAGCCAGGGCTTCCCATCCTGTGTGCTGGTCCCAGCAAAGCACATTGGGGAAAACAGCCTTGGTGGGAAACTGAAGAGGGAGTTTGACAAGGGTCACTGGGTCACTGGCACAGTCTGGGTGGTGGAGGCAGGAAATCTGTTCTTGCAGGAGCAGGGTGTGTGCTGAGGGATGGAGTCATGAGCAGTGGGGGTCAGAAGAAGCAGGAGAACTTGCTCTGGGGTCACTTTAACACAGCCTGAAGAGGTGACTGCTGTTGGTTTGGTGGGGGGTTTTTTTGTTGTTTAGCCCCTGGCAACAGAAATTGTGTCTTTTGTCTCCGCTGAAGCAAGCACAGTGGTATTTCTGAGGGATGAGTTGCCCAGGAGCAGCGGGAGCACTCCCTCATGCCTGGATACGAGCACAAAGGCAGGGGGTGCTCCCTTGCTCCCCACTCCTGGCACGGTGCCGTGGTGCAGGCAGGCACCCAGGAAACCACTGGCATGGTCAGTGAGATCACAGGCTCAGCCTCTCTTGTTAAAGAGAAGCTGGCAAACTTGATTCTTTCGGGGAAGAAAATGCTGAAAGCACTCTTCTTTCCTGAATTCTGGGCCAATTTCAGCTTTCATTAATGCTTTGGTAAATCCTAAGGCAGTCCTATGAGGACAGCTGAGCTTCCCAGATTTACACTGGTGGGTCTGGGGCGGGAGTTTGCTTCTCTTCACCTGTGCTGGTGCCGTGCTCTGTACCCAGTACAAAGCTTTGCAGCTGCTTGATAGAGGAAAACACGCGTTTCAGAAATCTTGTGTTTGTAACAGGAGCGCAAACCAGAAATTGTCTCGTTTGCTGAAGACGAGTGTGGCAGCTCCAGCCCCTGCACAGGCTGTGCAATCGGGGCCCACTGCTCACCTGTGCAGGGCTGGAGCAGCGATGGTCACTTCCTCTATTGTCCCGTCACCTCTTGGTCATTGCAGAGTTTGCCAGATTATTGTTGCTATTGTTATTTTTGGTGTTATTATTGTTGTTGTTATTATAGTTAGGTTTGTTGGGATTCTGTTGTCCCCGCGTGTCGCGGCTGCGCTGGGCGGGGTCCCGGGGTGCGGGGGCTGCGGGGCTGGTCCCGCCCGTCCCTGTGGCACCAGCTCCGCCGGCATCTTTCCTCCCGCGGGTCCCCGTCACCCTCCTCCCCGGCGGTGTGTCTCTGTCACCCTCCTCCCCCAGCCGTGTGTCCCTGTCGCCCCCTCGGGAGCAGCAGCTCAGGGTGCACGGGGACTGCGGGCAGGCGGCAGCTGCTGTCTTCGTCCCCCTTTCAGCTCAGTCCCAGCGTCAGTCTGCCCCTCACCTCCTGCCCTGCACGGCCCGAGCAGTCCCCACCGGCTGGGCGATGATGCCTCTATGGCTCCACTGCCCCGACAGAAAGATGGGAGCTGCCTGCCAACCCCAGCCACAGGTCCCTCTGCACTGCTCTCCCCAGGCTTTGCCTTTCTGCAGCATCAGATCTCTAAGCCCAGCCGTGGTCTAGCTCCTTACGGAGCTTCAGTCCCTGGCCCCACCCTTCCAGCAACTGGGGCTTTTAATCCTCACTTTCCTTAACACGAAATTAACCTGATAGATTAGAAAGCAATAGAGGTACTAATAACAAAGAAAGCCCATTTCTCTCTCATTCATTAATTTTCTCTGACAGCAAAGTAGTTAATTAAGGAGATCTGTCATGTAAGTGACAGGGGAAAATAGAGTTCTTCTTAATGTATTTTACTGTTTTTTGGCAGCCTCAGTCACTGATGCTCTGCAATGTCATGTGCAGTTGTTACTGTGCATCTGCTGTGTGTAAGAAGAGTTGATATGGTACTGACAAGCTTGCAACAAAGATGTTTTGCTAAAAAATGCTATGAATTCTCCCTTTTCTTCAGTAGTTGAGCACTGAATGATCACTCTAGGAGAGGCGTGATGGAGCAGGGCAGGGAGTGGGGTGAGGAGTGGGACCTTTGCTTTGACAGGGCAGAGCAGGAGGAGATACCGAGCATTCTAGGTCATGTCTGTCTCTCTCTGTGCCTCGCTTGCGAAGTGAATTACGAAGCTCAAAGGCCCTGAGGTTTTGCTTTTCTCTGAGGAACAGGAAATTTCTGCTGAAGCCAAAGTGAAGCCAAAGGAGAGGTCTGGGCTGTGAGAGGGACACAGAGGGTCTGGGGTCGCCCTGTGGCACCCTGTATGTGTGGCACACATCCTTCTCTTCCCCTCCCATCATTCTGTGTGGGCTGGAAATCAGGAGAATTCTGAGCAGCCCCTTTTGCTTGTGGTGCTGCTGACACTGCTCAGGGGAGGAAGGCCTCTGCAGCCTGGAACTCCCTGGCACCCTCCTGGCACCTCCTGAACACAGACTCGGCTTTGCAGCAGCTGTTTGGGCCTGTGTGGTGAAGATGTAAGGTCTTGCTGCTGGATTTTGCCGAGTAAACCTCCAAATATTAGTCATGCCAGTCTGACAGAGCACCTGGGTTGGGACATGCAGGAGTGGAGCATGCACATGTCAGGGCTGGGGGCTTAGCTGGTATGGAGCTGCCCAACCTGTGCATGTTCCTGCTGGAGCTCTGCTTTGTCCCCTTCTCAAGACAGTGTTTTCCTGCAAGGCTTGCCAGCACCTTTCTTTTGTCCTCAGGGAAGTGAAAACTCATTCTTCCTTCAGTCTTCAGGGGCCTGATGTGGTAAGTGTGGAAGACACACCCCTGTCTCAGAGTGTTGCTTGCTTGTGGACAGCAGGGAAGATGGGAGAGGGCCTTGGCAGGAGAAGCTTCCTGAGGATGGGGTAGGATGCACAGGAATGGCCTGAGTGCCCCACTTGGGCCTCGGGGTGGAACCTGGGGTATGATGGGCTTCCATTTGGCCAAGTGCCTGCTGGCTGTGGGCTCTGTCCCACCCTGCAGTGCCTCGGTGTGCTGGAGGTCTCTGCTGCTTTGTAACCCCTGTGGCCAAACACACCATGGAGGGAAACCGAATGTGAGAGAACAAAAATGCCTTTTGCAAGAGCTGCCTGCCACCTGGAGTATGTTCCTCGGGGTGATCACTCTGTCAGGCCCCTCTTCTGCCAGAGGAAGGTGTGCCTGCAGCCTGGGCTTCAGCAGCAAGCTCTGTCCTGGAACTGTGCCCTTCTCAGTGTTAGCTGTTCCCTATCAACTTTATTTTAAGGAAAAGCTGCTCTTTTGCAATGCAATATCCTAAACTGAACACCCCAAATACTTAGTACCTCACTGAAGTGTCAAGAGATACTCCCCACCCCCCAAACCATAACAGCAGTAATGCAGAATAACAAAATACAGCAGATGTTACAATAACAGGTTCTTTCCTGTTCCCATGTATTGGTCTTCTTTAGGCACAGAGGAGCCCAGAGGATGCACCTGATCAACCTGGACTAAAAATTCAGTTATCCTGTTTTTTAAAGAGAAACAGGGATCACACCCAAGTTTGGAGGGTATCTGGAATGAAAAATCAGTGTGCCAGGAAGCAGTCAGAATGGATGTGTTGTCCTGGGCACTACCAGGAGGCAGTCATATCTTCCATGGAATTTCTCAACCTCCCCTTTCAGCAGACTCCTCCCGACAGCACAACTGCATTGCAGTTTGCTGTGCTGTGCTTCTGATGTTTAATTCTCATCATTTGAGGGACGTTTTGAGAGGTTTTCATCTCCCATTGAACACTTGTATTAATATTCCAGTTCAGGATCTAAGTTCTGCTGTTGATTACAGGCAGGGACAGATCCAATTCCTATTAGGGTGAATTTATATTCTTTAAGAGTCCCAAAAGCTTTCTTCTCCCCTATCACCCTTCTTCAGGCACTGGCAGTCTGGCTATGCTGGGAGGTGATTAGGTTTGTAAATTTGCTCCTGCAGACACTCAGTGACACTGTTCATTTTCTCATCTCCCTCGTGCAGCTGAAATTGTGTCAGCCTCACTTCTTTAATTGGGATCATCTCCAGGAGCATCTCAGCATCAGCAGATGCCTCACAGGGCACAAGCAGGAGCTGCTGGGGCTCTTAGCTGCCACAGCTGGTGAAGACTGATCCTCAGTTCCCAAACCTGAAAGATAGGATTTGAAATACCCTGACAACTGACTGGAGATGAAAGATGTCCCTTGCTCTGAGGTAACCCCCCCCCCCCGTTGGCCTCACTGGGTTTCAGCACCTTGGTGGGGAGAAAGAGGAGAAAGTCCCTCCTCATACTCTTGCCTTAAGTTTGCCTCCTTGGGAGTGGTGTGAGAGATGGAGGGATGATGAGGCATCCAAAGCCTCCCAGTCCTTCTAACACTGTGTCCCTTGTGCCCTTGTGTCGCTGTGCTGGGAGCTGGGATTGTCCCTGGTGGGTGTGGTGCTGCCTGGTCAGAGGCTGCAGACACAGGAGGGCTGTCATCAGCCTCCAACTGGATCTGCCACACTCATAGGAGTGCCCGGTTTGGGAGCCCGGGCCATAAATGCTCATCCCTGATCCTTTCTCAGCTGCCCCCTCCTCCTAGCAAGGCAGCAGTGACTGTGGGAGCAATTCACTCACAGGTGTTGGGGGGGCACCTGAGCCATCCTGTCCCCTTGTTGCTTTTTGAACCTGAAGCTTTATGAGTGGATATTTGGAGTGGAAGTGTGGTTTGTGGTTTTGCTTTTGCTTTACCAGAATTGGCTTTAAATGCTCCAGGGATTCACAATTAAAACAACAGAAAAAGGAGATTATATTAAAGGAAACTCCCAGGATAACACAAAAGCGGTAATTCTGAGTGTGCAGTGAGTACAAAGGGAACGTGTTTTGGCTATTTCAGTGGCTGGAAGTTTTATTTCCAGTCTGGCAGCAGAACTAAGCAAGCAGATCTTGGTTGTGTTCCTGTCCCTCCCTTATTTGTTGGCTGTGTTAGTTAGAAGCATCCTCTCAGGATGACCACATGTGCTAGGAACAGCACCAAGAGCAGCTTCCTTTGGATGCACTGGTCTGGAAGCTGGAAATGGTCACTGGGGTGGGTGCACATAACTGGGATGAATAAATGGGTGTTATGAAACCTTGTGCTTAGATGAAATGCATCATTTCATGGCACTGATACTCCACTTCCCTAGGAGTTTCCTTGTCCACTGGGCATAGTGGGTGTTGTGTGACCTACGTGGCCTCCTGCCAGTCCAGCCAGCTCTTCGAGCTGCTGCTGCACTCTCCAGAAGCGAGTTGTTGGAAGGTGACTTATCAGGCTGGTTCTGCCACCACCAGAAGTGTCTTGGTGGAGCAGATGTACAGTGACACTCCCTGGGCTTCACTGAGGGTCCTACTGGGTCGCCACTGGCCTTGGTGGGGTGGTTTGGCCACCAGCTGGTTTCACTTGCAGGTTCAGTGGTTTCACACTGAGGAAGGCACTGGGCTCCTGGCTCTGCAGTCCAGCTCCCCAAAATCTACAAACCCAACCTAAGACAGGCTATGAGGGTTTCCAGGCAGTCTGTGTGAGCTGGGTCCCCAGAGGAAGGGGTAGGATGAGAGCAGAGTTTCCCTGAGAATTTAACTGTGGTTTTCTCATCTTGTTTTAATTCAGAGCTACTGGGCTTTGTGGAGAGAACAGCTGATTGCAGAAATGCCTCATGCTGATGTTTACCAGATATTCTTTTTAGATGGGAAAGTCATTCAGTGTCATGAGAAATTTCACAAGTGTTAGCTTTTTTTGCAAGTTGGAGTGAAACCAGATTTCAGGACACTTAGATTTCTCACAAACTTGGAAGTTTGGCCACCCTTAGGTGCAGCTCTCTGACACCCACTTGAGCTGCTCAGCCACCTCATCCTGCAGCACATGGCACAAGGTGTTAAAGCAGTTGAGACCAGACAGGTACCATGGGAATCCAAGCCTTCTGGTAGGGAAGAGCAAATCTTTTACTTCTTATAGCTGCTTTAATTCAGCAATTGCCTCAGTGGAGACTTCTGTTTTCCAGTCTCATTGTTCAGCTCTGGTAATAACCACTGTTGTGTTTACAAGTTCTAAGCGATGACAGGCCAGAAGCCTCCCCAGCATTTAATTCTTCCTGTGTCAGTGTGCTGGCTTTGCTTGCCTTCATCAGCACCAAGAGCTTTCTCTCTCTTGCTCTGCTTGCCATGAAACTCAGCTGTGAACAACCCTGACCTTGTACCATCCCTGTGCCTCCCCACACAGGGGATCCCTCAGTCTGTGCTTCGAGGCATCTCTTGTTCAAAGAGGTTCATTTGATTTGTAGTTTGCTGGCATCAGTAAGGCAGGTGCTGTGACATGGGCATCCTGAAGCACCCTCATGCTCCATCCGTGTTGTGTTTGGTTCCTAGGTTTAGTTTGGAAAAAGGGAATTGCTGCCAAGGCATCAATGGGAGCAGGAGGTAGGACCAGGAGGTGTGTGGGTGTCAGAGGTGCAGTAACTTGGCAGGCAGGCTCAGGTGGACAGGTTGCCAGGAGCAGGGTGGGGGCAGGAGGACATACCAGGGGCTGGAGTTGGTCCCTCTCCATGCAGCAGGGCAGGCTGGCCTTGAGGAACAGCTCCTGCCACTTGTCATTGTCCCCAGGTACTGTTGGCACAGCCTGCCTCTGCTGAATCTGCCGGGGGGAGTGCAGCACACACAAACCCAGCAGCAGCCAGTGTGACCCGAGAGGCAGCACTCACAGCACTGGGAGCTCCTGGGATTCAGGTTTCAGAGTGGGAGCTGCCAGGCCAGGGGCTGAGGTCAGGCCGGCAGCCCCTTGCAGTACCAGCCAGCCTGCCAGCACAAGCTGGGTCACTTCAGCTCACGGGGGATGGAGAAAGCTGTGTCCCGGAGACAACCTTAAGCCTTTAGCCAAAAAACAACAGGGAGGAGAGGAAGGAAGGAAAACCCATAAAACACTTTCTTCTAATGTCTTGCAGATTCACAGCCCTTGCCCCACTTATCTGGCTGCTGGGTTTTATTTTCAGCTGTTTGATTCGTGAGAGCATGTTTTGGAGCCTTTTGAAGCGTGGGGACCACTTCCATCCCCCTGGTGACTCAAGCCATCCATGGTGAGCCGGCAAGGTGGTGCTTCCATGGCTGTGATCCCCAGGGAGGGTGGGGGCTGCTGCATCCCTGGGCTGCCACAGCTCTGGCCTGGCAAGGTGCCCCTGGGACTTGCTGCAGCTGGATTGCACACAATTTAGCAAAAGCAGAGCAGGATGGGATTTTTTTCCAGGTCTAATTGGAGCTTTTCTTGATTCCGGTGTAGCTGTGAGATTTGAGGGACTCCTGTGTTTTCTGTGTTCTGCTGTGCTTTTATGGCAGGAGCAATGACAAGCTTCAGACCAGGCTCGTCATCAGAATCTGTGTTTGAGTTGTTTGTGAGGGAAGCTGTGTTGACAATGAAAATACTTTGCAAGTTGAATGCAAAGGTTGAATGGAGATCTCTTCCCTCCACACCCACCATGGAGATCCTGGGCCTCTGAGAGGTGGGTGAAGATGGCAGTGCTGGCCACCTAGGGACTTGTCTGCATTTCTCAGTTGTTCTTCTGGGTAGGATTTGTTTGCAAGGGAATCTATCATGGTTTTGATTCAACACACGGTTACTGCTTGGAGGGTGATTATTTGAGAGCATTTCTCCTATCTGTGTCTGTTTTGTGCTCTGTCTTGCTTGACCTACACCTAGCAATGCACGTTGGCAGCCTCAGCCTGTCCATCCATTATCATTAATGCTCCAGCATGTGGTTTTACTTTATGGAGGATTGCACAGGGTTGCTGATAGTAATGGGAAAGGAGACGTTTTGGGCATGCAGCAGCCCCTTTTAACATCAACATTTTGGATGCTTTTTGGAAGCAGTTGCCTGTTGTATGTTCTAAAAGCTATTTGCCTGTAATCTTAAATTGTGATAATAATAATAATAACCTTGCTGATGCAAAGATTGTGTGGGAGAAACATTGAAAATTTACTACAAAGCTTTTCCAAGCTTGAAGTGAATTTTTCTTTTCTTTTTTTTCCTTTTCATGATTGAAAGCCATTTCTCACAGCGGTGGCTGGCAGTTCCAGCTGCGCCGTGTCAGAGTGGAGCACAGGATCAGGCTCTGGAGGCAGCATCGCTCAGTGCAGCATCCTTTTCAAAACATGTAGGAGGCAGCACAGCAATTTCCCCAGAAATGTGGGAAATGAAGCCCTGGATGCAATTGCCCTTTGGTCCACCAAGGTGTCAGAGGAGCAACCGCGTCCCCTCTCAGCCCAGGTGTGCCCAGCCCCTGCACACCTGCAGCTCACAGAGCTCGGTTCTGAGCATGGCCTTTCCCCAGCATGGAGACTGCACAGCCACTCCTGTTGCTGGGAAGGATGCAATGCACCAGCCTGCTCCGAAGAGACAGGACGAAAACCGGTGACCTCCGCGGGGCTGCGGAGGGCTCGGGTGCATAGCTGCAGTTTAATGCCGTGGAAGCCATCGGGCCCGTGGGGTGAGGGCAGGAGCTGGGAGCCGGCGGGATGAGGAGCGAGCCCCGGCTCCAGCCGCCCCTGCCGCACAAAATTAATGAGATTGTCACAGGCGCAGCCGCCCGGTCACGGCTGAGGAGCCGCTCTCGTCCCCAGCCCCTCTCCCGGGGCTTCCCGCCTCTCCAGAAAATTACCCCGTGGAGTGTCATTTCTCATGCTTATTCTTAGCCTAATCGTGTGTAGTTGGTTTGGGTTTTGGAAGTTGGATGAAAGTCAATTCATTTGAGTTTAAAAATTCAGTCAATCAGATGTGGTTGGCTGAGTTGTTTTTTCTTTCACCTCACGCTTCACAGACAGTTTGGTGGTCGGCAATGTGAGCATTAGGGCTGAAGTGATCTAAACCTCTCCACTGGATAGGAAAATACTATTATTCTCGTTTTATTCAGACGGAAATGAAAAAACAGGGATTTTGTACAGCTTGCCTAACATCACAGGGAGACTCCCTTTAATAAAAACCAGATCTCTCATCTCCTAATCGTACAGATTAAATGTAACAACATCCTTCTTCCTTAATCCTTCTTTCATACACTTCAAAACTTTGCACTAACAGTTTGTTTTTGTTGGGCATAGCCTTGATAAGTGACTTCTTTGAATAATAGCCAATTCACAGATCTTGTTCAGCAGTAATGAGCTGGCTTAATAGAAATTCAACAGCGTGCCAAGGCTTTACACCTGAACAGGCATCCAGAGGTTGGAACCCTATCTGATATTTAAAAAAAAAAAAAAAACAACCCAAAACATTATTGTTTAGAAAGAAAGATGAGAACAAGTAGGAAGAGGATGAATGCTGAGGTATGGCATACATACAAACTGCAGTGATCTCAGGTACTCAGGCTGGATTCTCTGTTTTCTTATGCTGCACCATCACTCCCTGTTTCAGTTTTTAGAATTCCTCTTTGTCAGGGATGTGCTGAAATAATGATGATGCCTTTAACTGGAGATGCTGGCTGCTGAGAATGGCTCTGTGGAGGCTGGTCAGTGGTGGGTGGAAGGGAGGGAAGCCTTAGCACCTGTAGGAGGAGAAGGGGCTTTTGGATGACAGTGAAGACATCGTTCTTCTTGCTTGGAGGAGTGATGAGCTATTCAGTGCATCTTCCCTTCCTTCCATCTGAAGTAGGAGTTGAGAGGCCAGCTAGACTAAAGTTAAGGCACTTCTTGGTGAATCTGGGCATTCACAGACAACGGGATATCTTGGAGGGATGTGCATAGTGGGGACAGAAATAATTAATGAGTGTTTATATTAATTGAACTACTATTGTCCTTTTTTTCCTCCCCTGTCTTTGGAGGCGCTTACTACTACAGGGTGCTGGAAGATCCTGGGGATAGGACGGTCCTACTTTGCATTGATTGTGCTTGGAAATGAAGTTCTTAACAGCATTCAGTTTCCACTGCGCTTCACTTCCAGTGAAGGTGCACAGTTCCACTTGTGTGCTGTGCAGTGCCCTGGGTTCCAGGGGGTAGATCCTAAGGTATCTTTGCTGGGCTCGTCTCCCGTGGGTTTAGGTCACTCAGCCAGTGGTTGGTGCTACCTTTCAGAAGTCACACACCTGCAGTAGGTTTGCCTCATCCTTCAGGTGCTCTGGTGCTGAGGAAGCCCCACATCCACCTGTCGGTTCCCTTCTCAGTGTGCAGGTGGGGAGTGCTCATTCCCAGGCTCCTGTCAGTGACAGAAAACAGATGCTGGTCTGGCAGTGCTGGGCCTTGGAAATACCAAGGCTGCCCCTGCTCATGTGTTGCCCTGCAGAGTTATGTACTGCTGGTTCTGCAAAGCATGACTGAAATTGATTTTGTTTGTTGCTTGCAATAATTTTCTCCTGGGGTCATAGATTAGGCAGTTTTGGTTTGCTCTTTTCCCAGTTTGGTTTTAATTAGTATTTGACCTCCTCACTGCTGGTTCTCTTCTGCACTTGCTGAATTGTAGTCATTTTGCTCTAGGCTGTTTTCTGAGAAAAACTAGGACATACTCAGTGCCTTTGGTAGATGTTATGCCTGGAAGGTGTCCCAGTGCTGTAAGAAGTGCTCCTGACTGAGTAATGCAAGCCAAGAACTAAAAACTTATGATAGTGTTCCAGTTAAAACATGGGAGTACCTCATACCATTTCAGTGTGGCTTAGCCTGTGTCATCACGGTACCAAAAGAAAGGTGAGTCCAGAGTACTGCTGCTCTCAGGAGATCGTGGGTTGTGTAAACAATCACTCAAATTAGGAGCTGTCAGTGATAGCCTGAAGCCACGCTTTCTCTCTTACCCACGCCCACTGCTGGTCTAGCTGGTAGTCAGGCCATCCCTCCTCCGTAGGACTTAGGAGCCAAGGACATCGCTGCAGGTTGTGTTTAGTCAAAGATGAGGCATTGCTGTGTTTTTCTAACGGGTGCAGTTTTAGCTCTAATGTTCTGCTCGGCTTTGTGTGTCCGTGTTTGCTTAAATCTCTTCCCAGAGTGTTTCCCAGGGTGATAAGATCTCAGTGGCTCAATCTCAGCAACAACAACCGAATTTAGCCCGTCACCTTTCAGAAGCCTCTGCTGTCAGCAGCAGCAGCCAGCAGCTGCTGCCGGCGGGGCGGAGGAGCTCCCGGGAGAGCAGTGGGATCTGCCCCGGAATGGGCCATCCGTGTAGGCAGGCAGCTCACAGCGAGTCATGGAAATGTGAAATGAGATATCAGTGTAAATCCTCTGGGATATAATCTGCGTTATGCAGAAGGTAAACAAATACTGTTTCTCTTAGCCCATGTTCAGAGAGTGTGAGGTCAATACCGCTAAATCAAATTTTATGGGATATTCAGCAACTTGGGCCAAAGGGAAACGTGTAGAGAACCTTGGGTGGAGATACCTGGTTTAACTGGGATTTGGTATAGGTGACTTCTTTGCCTAAATCAGCCAAGCCCCAATGTTCTTTTGTCAGTGTGACTTCTCTTGGCAAAAACTGAGTCTTTTCCTATGTTTGTGATGTTCTGCATTTCAAGGGGCTGTGACTTGCTGGTGACGTTGCTCTGGGATGGGTGAATACTGGAATTTTAGTGTCTAGTGCTGAACAGTGATAAACTTGGTATTTTGTCAGCATGACTTCCTTTTTATTGTATTTGTGCATTAAATCTAACCTACAAACAATGGAGAGCCTCACACTGTGCTGTGGAAATGCTTCTATTCTCTGTCTTGTGCTCTTTTAAACACTTGGTAGATTGCTTTTATAGGCATAAAACCCCCCCCTATAAATTGATGCATATCCCAACTTTATAACACTTGCATATGAATTAGCTTTATTTTCCAACTGAAGAAAGGATTTCAGAGCCCACAAACATGGTCAGAATCATCTTGATCCAGTTTACTCCTTAGTTTTGCTTGGCCAGGCAGATGTTTTCTGTGTGTTCAGCAGAAGAGGGGTCAAACCCTGTATCTGAGCCTCCTATTTCTGGCAAAACCCTGATGTTTTTAATCCTTTTTGAAAAAGACTCTTCTGAGAACTTATTTTGATTTATTAACCTGGTTGTTTGAACACAGAGAAACAATCTGGAGCTGTGACCTTGATTCAGGAAAGTGTGTGCTCAAGTATTTCTGCTCTGAATCCCTTCAGGCTCAGTACAAAGTGTGGGAAGGACCCTGATGGGCACAGCAAGGCTCTTCAGAGACACAGGGGAGCCAGTGCCTCTCCTCTGAGGGGTTTCAGTATGGTTGGCTCTTCTGGTCTGTGTGAGGTAGTGGGACCTGCACCATGCAGTCCCTCAGAGAGGTCTGATGGAGGGCTCTGCTGGGATCTACAGCCTCTCCACAGCTGAGGAATCCAGTGCCACATGGGGCTCTCTGCTCTGGAGCAATGTTGACACAGGCTGAGCTGGCCTGGAGACCACGACAGGACACATAAGCACTGCCCACTGGCAGGGCTGCTGTCTTATTGAGAACAGCTGGGTTTTGGGGATGTCACCCCATGCAGCTGCAATAAATAATCTCTCTCTCTCTCTCTCCAAGGAAGAGAAATCTCCGCTTCCTACGTGCATTGGGAATGTGTGGTGACACAGCATGAGTACAACTCCTGTTCCCCATTTGGCCCATGGCAGTATTCACAGTGTCCCCAGCATGGGCACTGCCCAGACACATCCCAGAGGTGGACACCATCCCCCCCAGCCTTGCAGGGAGCATGTGCACCCCTGGTGAGTGCCAGGATGAATAATGCTTTTCCCATTTTCCATGGAGCCCCACAGCCCAAGTGACGAGGCAGCACTCATCTGGTTGTGAGACCTCCCTTCCTGTTACTCACAGAGTTCCTGATTAATTCACACATTTCTGGCCAACGATTTTCCAGCGTGACTGCCTCAAAGAAGGCACCTCTGACAAAAATGGCTGCGTTTCAAGGGGTGAGAGGGAGTCCCTGCTGCCAGAGTCAAACATGCAATTGCTGGCCTACATTTTCTTTATAATTGCAAACTCCATAAGCCTATCACTGTGATTGGAGCTAGGTATTCTTTTTAATCCCATGGAGCTGATCTGAGAGTGCTGCAAACAGCCTGGACTGGCCCAGGATCAGCAGCAGAGGATTCCCAGCCTGAGGTGGAGCTGTTCCTACGGGGTGCATGGCAGTGCCACTGCTGCTGACAGAGCCAGGTCTGTACTGGGTGTCTGGGGAGGTGTCTGCTGGATGTGATCACTGCTTCTCCTGCAGCATGGGCGTTGGGAAAGGGAACTGATGGAAACAGCAACAGAATCCAGCAAACAGCCTTGCACAGGACAAGCTTGTCCATTTTGTAAGAGATGGCAGCAGTTCAGGGCCAGCACCACCAACGCCCACCTTGGAGCGCTGCTCTCCACGCTGACGATGACCAGATGTTCAGTCACATCTGACTCACCTCTGCTTCACCAGTGCAGGCTTTTCCTGTGCTGCGGGCCAAACCCAGAGCTCACGCCTGTGATGGAGGGCCTCTGTGGGACACGGGGGCTTTGAGATGTTTTCAAAGCCCCGAGGTTGCTTGTATAAATACTGGAAAGCTGTTATCAAGCAGCTTGCACTGTGTTTTGAATGCTGTTCACTTCTGGGCTTTGAAAATGTGTCAGATGTAGACGTTGGTAAAAACCCAGCAATGTGAGTGACACTGGAGTGAAACCTGGGGATGGGGAAGGAGAGAATTAAAACAACTTAGCTCACACTACTTGTCTTACATCTTGAATACATTCTTCTCCCTCTCTTTTCCAGAGAAGTCTCAGTGGGCATCACTGTGTTTCACTCAGTAGCCAATGGTTTTATATGCTGACTTAAGGAAAATTAAATTTTGGCCCTTTGTGCTCTTTCCCAAAGCACACGCTTTAACTGTATTTTTAATTTTGGGATCATTTGCCATAGTTTTTAATTATCAGTATTGGCCAATCCTCATGTGGCTTTGTTAGCTTAAGAAAGCCCTCTTCTTCAGGAAAACTGTCTCCTAGACAAGTTCCATGGGTCTGTGGTTGAAGTCCTGAGAGGCAGCAGGTCTTGTGGGCTGTCCATATCATTACTAACTGAGAATAGCAGGGCTGCCTGTCAGTGGCACAGGGACATTTGCCACCTTTGGCTCCCAGTGACAATGAGTTATTACTCAGGTGAGTGTTTTTGAAAATGCTTTTCTACCCAGCAATGCTCTGGCAGGTGAAGTGGCTCTGAAGTGGGGGTCACACCCAGGTTTGGATCCATCCCTGTTACAGTCTGGTCTGTCTAATGGCCAGGACAGAGAGAACCTCAGCTGGATGGAGGCTCAAAAGGTCTGGGATGGACACTGCATTTCATGCCTCGGTTGCCCTGTAGTCAGCATACAGCAGCACAGCACAATTGACTTGGGCTCAGAGCTTGTCAGGGAAATTTCTCTTTTAATCTATAAATGTAGGGCATCTGTCATATTTATTCTGTTTTCACAAATCCTGTGGTGCCTATTGTGGCCTCTTTGGAGATGGCTTGGTGTCCCTCTGACAATTGCTCAATGTGCAGGTGTCTCTTGGACATCTGCACTGAAAACCCAGGATGTTTTAGTACAAAATTTCAATGCCTAAATTTCCCCTAAATCACATACTCATCCAGAAAATCCTTATATATTTCAACTTTATTCTACTTCCTCCCCTGGCCACTCCATTTTCTTCTTTTGTCCCTATCTTAACAAGGCTCAATGGAGTCAGGGAAGGCTTGTCTGTAAGTGTGCCTGAATTATTTTTCACCCCTCTTTTAGATACTGCATATGCACTCCACAACATTACCATAAATTACTTCCTTTCCTATTAAGATCCAACTGAGACAACTTTGGGGGGCTTTTTTGAACCTCCATCTGTTTTCTAGAATTGCAGCCTGCATAGCTACAGCTCATTTCCAACATGGGACAGCCACATCCAGGAGCTTGAACTGTGAAGTGATGAGCAGAACCCTCAGGTGCTCCAGCTGTTTCTCCTTGTAGATGAAGATCGGCACAATGAAGCTGGCTGGTGTCTCCAGGTAAGCTAAGGAATAGGTTTTAGCAGGTCAATAAGTAACTGTCTGTTAGACAAACTAGGGGTGGAGATCTTCGTGGTGAAGAATGAATCATGAACGTGTGGACTACCTGGTGTTCTTGTTTAAGAAAACAAACAATTTGTTGCCAATCTGGACAAACAGTGACTTTTTGATCAGGACTTGTTCTAAGCCAATGATGACAGCATGTGTCATCTGGGGTTGTTATAGGAGGTTCTACATTCAACTGATCTCTGTTAATAGTCTGCCTACTCATCTGCTAGGAACAGACATGATAGTAAATGCTTTGTGCCATTTCCCCCAGTGTTTCACACAGCAGTGCCTGCACTGATGGCTTGCATGGTGTGTCCCCAGTTCAAACCATAGAAGCAATGTGTTGCTATTGACAGAGGTGCCAGCAAGATTAAAAGGCTGGCTGTTGCTCTCCTGGCAAGCTCCTTTGGGTCCCTTGGTCTCTGTACAGCCCCACCACGACAGGCCAGTGATGCCTCTCAGACACAAAGGGCTGTGCAGGACAGGGGGACCCAAGGGGACCAGAACTGTGGCCTCTGCCACCTTCATTGGCAACACCCAGCCTGTGCCCTGAGTCACACAGGGCAGAGCAAAGCCAACCTCACTAGCACTGGGGGCCACTCCTATTCTCAGGCAGTGATTCCGTGTGGACCAAGACACCCACATTGGGCAAGACCAAAGCTTGCAGACAGCACAAGGAACATGAGTTTCCATGCACTTTTTCTGTAGATTGACCACTGTTCTTTTGGGATGGATAAAGCTGTGTTGTAGGTCTGGCCCAGCCTTGTACCTGCTCCTAGCAGAGTGGAGTGGAGCCATCAATACCTGTTTGGTTTCCACTGACTTCTGAATTTACCTGTGTCCTATGGAGAAGGAGCCCTTCGTGCACCTCCAAAGCTGATCATGGTAGGGTGAGGCACTGGTTTTGCTCTTTACTCCCAGGCAAAGTTTCTGCATGTGGGCAGAAGGAAGGCAGGTTTGGGGAGTGCCCAGCCCTCCTCTGGCCCGTGTGTTAGGATGCACTGCTCCTGCAGCCCTGTTACAGGGTGGTGTCACACACAGCTCTCCATCTCTGTCTGCCTGTCTATCCTAAGAAGGTTCCCTCTCTTAGTACTAACTGCAAAACTAGGAAACATTGGGGTTTTACAGCTTGGCAGGCATGGAAGCTGGGGCTTGACTGCTGTGCCATGAGGGGACAGCATGTCCTCCCTTTCACTGTTTAAAATAGGTGGATTTGAACACTGTAATAGATTAGGCACTGTGGGTGTTTAAACTTTCAGGATGATTGATCACCTCTCAGAGAGAGGCAGATGGTATGGTGATGAGTTCCAGATCCTTTCAATTGAGCATCTCCAGGGAAAGTGTTGTGGACCAGGCTGGGGGAAGGCTGCTCTCAATTTAATTAAAAAAAACCCCAAAAAACAAAAAAAAAAACAACTATGTAGGATTTCAAATTAAATCCTCTTGGCTCATAAACAATAACTCTAAAAATTGACTCGGTTTAAAATTAACTCCCTGAGCCACTCTAGTATGTAAGCCAGGTGAAAGGGCCTTGGTACACAGCCCCATAAAGGCTTTGGGAAGGAAGCCTTGGTGTGGGCTGGACTTTGTGCTGTGGTCTCACCTCAGGGCTGCTGCATGGCCCCTGAAGGGAGCCCAGGTCTCCTCCCAGCCACAGGGCCTTGCTCTGGGCTATAGGGTGATGTAAAGTTTCTCTGTAAGCCAGCTGGCAGCAGTGCCTGGGTAAAAGCCCATGCTGTGTCACTCTTCGTTGAAGTGCTCTCCCAGCTCTGTGCCTGTTTGGGCTGTCTGGCTTGACTTCTGCAATTAGTGAAAGGTTATTGTAGGTTTAAAATGTTGCCTGCTTTGGCAGTATCTCCAGTCCCTTAAGGCAAGGATGCCTGTTTATCGTTATAACACTGTCTAAGCACAACACAGAGAAGTCCCTGTAGGAAAGAGTATTTCAGTGAAGTAGATTTTTTTTGTAAAAAAAGAAAAGACATTTTGGCTGGCCTCTCAAACTTAAATGCCATTGGAAACTAATACTAAGTTTATTTTTTTTCTCCATAAATCACGTCTCAGGGCTTTTGTTATTCTGCTCTCATCCTGCTGTATCTTCCCAGCACTGATAAGGAGCACTTAGCTGCTGCCCCAGGTGCCCAGGGGATGAGCAGAGCTCCTGGGGCTGCTGGCAGGATTCCCAGGGCCTGAGTGAGCTCCTGCTGCCAGGTGATCCATGGCCATCCCTGCTGTGCCAGCAGCCCGGGGTGTGGGACTGCTTTGCCAGGTGCTGGTGGCTCCACCTCTGCCAGCACCTTCCGTAGCTGTGCTGCCCAGGCCTGCTTGCAAACCCAGTGTGCCAGCACCGTGTGGGGCTGGGAAAAGGGATGGGAAGTCACCAAATGGCATTCCAGCAGCTCCTGTGGCTGGCCACCCAGCCTGCTCATGGCACCTGGGGCGCCTGCCTCTGCTGGGTGGTCTGCCGGGAGCCACTGCATCCCAGACCTTTGGGAACAGCTCCTCTGGGACTCAGTGCTTTTAAGACTAAACACCCAGCCACCAGATAAGTATCTCCAAAAGGAAGAATTTCCATTGTGAGATGGGCTTGCATATGAAATAAAATAAGCAAATGCCCTGAAATCTATTTTGGGCTGGTCTTCAGAGGAACTGGATTATCCAGCTCGGTAAGACAATCTCTGCAGCCCTCAGCATGAAGCTAGGGGTGGCTGGGAAGCGAGAGCCTGTCTGTCAGGCTGTTTCAAGGGTTTGAGTCCTTATGCATTTTTATAAGTCAGAGCAACACCATATATATGTATAAAATATATGTGGTTTTTGTGTTTTTCCCTCCAGCACACATCTTTGAAGCTTTCCTGACACTCCACTATGGCTGTGCAGAGGAGGAGCCAGCCCAGCCTTCCTGTGTGCCTTTTCTTCACACACTTTGATGTGAAGATGCTAAATGACAGGAGAATTCAGTCCTCCTCCCACTTGTGCCCAGCTGGGTGCAGGCAGCAATCCTGCTGCTTGGAGGGAGGAATCCTGCTGTGGTGGGCCCCAAAGCATTTGCTCATTTCTGATCAAGCCAGGCAACTCTGGATCACTGTGATAATGTGGGATTAATACAGAGGACTTTCTCCAGCTTGCTAGTGGTTCTGATCCATCCCTACTGTTAGCAGCAGGGCAATCGCAGGTGAAAGGGAAATATCTGTGCAAGGGAACGCCTGCCTGCACAGTCTGTGCACTGCTTGCTGCCAGCAGGAGCTACTGAAGCTTTCCCAGTGATCTGGCACATGATGAACTGGAAGAATTTCTGACTTCACTCCTGACCCCCCCAGCCCTCCCCCTCCCCAATCCAGCATGCATAATTTAGCAAGAATAATGAGCCAGCTCATCATATCTGCTATGATACAGCAGCTGATGAAGTGGCCCATCTCTGCTAACGGCGCATCCTGCGCAAGCCGTGTGTTGAATGTCTTGGCTTTTACTGAGAGCTCAGAAACTTCTGAGTACATTTATTTCAGTTTTCTCCTTGCATTTGATGTGAATTTCATGCTAATGAATTTCAACTCTCTTGATGGTCCTGTAAATATTCCAATTTTCACATTTTTGTCAGTAAAGGAGCAGATCGGGTCCCTAAAACTTCACAGGAGTTATGGTTTCAAAGCAATTGTTTGTAAGCACATTACTCAAGGAAGACTATTAACAGAATATTCATGGTACAGGTTTATCCTTCAGAAGGAAATAAATAAATAAATAATATTTATTTTATAATAATAAAATAAATATCTCTGTGTGCTTTATCTGCTGTAGTTTCCCTTTTGGGCTCTGTAACTACTATATGAGATTATAGTATTATATAAAATTCATCTTTTTCGGAGGAAGAGATTAAATAGCTGCCTAAATTCTGAACTGCACTTGTTTCTTTTTCCTGCCTTGTTAAATGGCAACTGTGGGAATGATCTTTTTCGAGGATGAGGCTTTAATTAGGAGTGTTTATTACACCAATGTTTTTCTAAATGCATGAAGTGGAACTTACATTTAAATTATCATTTGATTAAAAGTGGGATTATGTGAGCTCACAGAAATGATCTTTCTGTGAGGATAATTTCTTTCTCAGCTCTCTGAAGGGAAGCTGGGAGGAACCCTCCTGCAGTTAGCAGAGTCACAGTGTTATTGTAAACCTCCTATCATTTTGAAAGGGTCTTGGGGCAATATTTATTGGAAATACAGTGCTGATACGTGCTTGTGAAGTTACAGTGCACCCATTGCCCTTCCTTTGGCTGGGATGCAAAAATACCTTTAGACTTTTTTTTTTTTTTTTTTTTTTTTTTTGGTAAAGGTGAGTCTGAATATTGTGATTTTTAAAGACTTTTTATAGGAGTTTAAAGAATTTTAAACGCCTCCACCAGCACTCTGCTGGGTGGGAGTTCCCTGTAGCCTTCTTCTTGACAAAGTCCCACCACTCCACTGCTTTCCCTGTGCTGTTTTAGGAACCTGCACTCCTTTTGCCCCTTCAGGCATGTGGTTTACCAATGCTGTGCTGCAGTGGGACAGGATGCTGTGGAGCCTGCCGAGCCACTTGAATAAGAAACAGCTGCTCTGCCTTCTTTGGCCTCTCTGGTCTCAGAGGTAAGTTGTTTGTCTCCAGGCTCTGTTTAGATGCCATCTTCAGAGCTTCTTCCCTCCCTGAGAAGACCCTGTAGATAGATGCAGGTCTCTGGCATTTCCCCATCCAGCAATACACAGGTGCCTCATGTGCCCCAGGTTACCGAAGCAGAGCTTCATTGCTTCGTGCTGGGAGTTGTGGGGTCCTTTGCCACTGTGCACACTGTGCCTGAAACCCCATCAGGTACCTGTGTCCTGCACATGGTTAATCATCCAGGGGACCAGCTGGCATTTCACAGGCAGCTGGGAGTGTGTACCCTTGCAGCTTGTCATCCACAGCTTGCTGGCTTGTGCTAGGGATGGAGCTCGTGGCAAGCACAGACAGCTCTCTGGAAAGATATTGGCAGGTTATACCCTTTGAGAACTGTGATTATGCCATGGGCTTTGTAATAAGTCAAATTTGATAAAAATATTATTTTTTATTATGGTTATGATTGGAGAACTAAACAAAATATTTTTGGAGTAGTTATGTCAGTGTTAAGCTGCTTTCCCGTGTTAATACCCCATAAAACCCCCCCCCCAACATATTCTTTGTTCAGAACCATACATAGGCTGTTGCACAACATCCTTGCTTACTACAGATGAGCTGTATTTTCTATGATTTTTTACTCTCTGTGGCTGAAGCATGAGCATGCATGAGCTGGGGCTGAGCAGGAACCAGCCTGGTGACTGCAGGAGGCTGGAACAGCAGCAGGGTGGCTGGGGAGGGGTGTGCTGGCTCTGCCCGTGGTCACTCCTCTGGGCACACGTCAGGAGCTGTGCCTGGCAAAAGGAGCTGGTCTTGGCAAAGGTGCTCCTGCACACCCACAGCAGTTGATGGTTGCAGTGGGAATCACTGGCAAGCACATGATTTCCAATGTCAAAATGACAGCTGGTGGCTTAGGGCATCAGGGAGAGCACAGCAGGGAGGGGATGTCTCTGTGCCCTTGCCAGCTAACCGCCAGTTCTTTGTGATGCCCTTTGGTGTGTCCTGGGGCTCTCAGGGTTAGCTGGCAGGAGCTGCCGTTCTCTCCCTGCTGCAGTGGTTGTTCTGGGGGCTTGCTGTGTCATGCTTTCCCCCTCCTCCTCCCTGTAGGACACAGCCCCCTTCCAGTCCTGAGCAGCAGCACTCAGGGAAATGAGAGACTGGCAAGCTGCCATTCAGTGGGGTTATGATGCTGATGTCAACCTAATTGTCCTGATGCTTCAGGGCCAATGATTTCCAGATTTACACCGGAGTATCCCTTGAATTCAATCATGTGCATGGAGCTGCTTTTGCAGGCAGGCAGCAGGCTGTGCTCAGAGTAAGTCTGTGTGGAGCTCCCTAAGTCTGTTATTGAAATTATTTCCCCATTCAGCATAAAAGCACTGAAGTGCTGTGAGCACACTCGGGCATCAAAGGCAGCCCTAGGACCTCACGCAGGCTGTGACCTTGGATGCCACTGGCAGTTTTGCTCCCCTATAAATGCCATAAAGATTGAGGGGCACGGACAGAGTGCAGGAGGATACCAAAATGACCTGCCGTCCCCTTCATGGTGAAGCCTGACACAGGCAGCAGGGCCTTGCTGTGCTTGCAGGAGAACACAGCCATGACACAGGGCTGGGTCTCTCCCTGGGTCCCTCCCCTTGCTCGCTGCTGGGCTGCTTGCCTGCAGGTTTTGAGCACCCTTCAAGCTGGACAAAGCTGCTCTCCCTGCTCCAGAGCTCCCGGTTTGTCTTTGCCGGCTGCTGCTGGCCATGCCAAGCACGGGCAGAGCCCAGGCAGTGCAGATGGAAAGTCCGACAGGGAGTGAACACGTGCTCTGTGCTTCCCTTCCCATCCCCGAGCCACTGCGGTGCAGCTGCCAGCGCAGGACAGCAGCCAGAGAGAGCCTGTGGCTCGGGAGAGGCTGAGCCGAGTTTCCACGGGAGGGTCCAGCAGGCTCTCCTCCAGCTCCAGGCTCCACAGAGGCTCCTCAGCTCTCACTTCCCTTCCCAGGGTGTTGCTCAGGCACAGTCTCAACCCCACAGCCAGAAATGCAGTTCATGTGCTCTGCATATCTTGTTTCTTCCCACCGACCTTCCGAGGACTGGAATCGGCAGCAGCAGAAGGCTCCCAGTGTTTCTCCTGCACGGTGGGCTGTGTGCTCCTCCCCCGGGTGCCATGGGCAGCTGCAAGACAGCCACTTCCAAAACTATCTCCGGGGAGATTTGCAGTGGTGATGGCTCCTCTCAACCCCCTCATCCAGCTGTCGTCCCTGTGACGTGCTGCTTTCCTTCTCATCTCTGTATACCTAACTTCTCTTCCCAAGCCCCATCTCTCTCCATGCCCCACCAGGGTGGCTCTCTGCAGTGGCACAGGACACGCTGGAACTGAAGCAGATACAGAGACACTGAAGGCTGCTGAGACCACCCTTCCATCATGTCAAAGCATTGCTCCACATCTGGATAAATTTCTGCCAGGTTTTCACTGAGTCAAAATGAGGATTTTCCCTTTTCCTTCCTATTCCTGACACAAATATTTCCACTAAAATCTTCTGGAAAAACTCAGCCTCAGTGAAACACCTAACTTGAGGGGAAAAAAAATCTCAAGATTATTGATTTCAATTGTGCAGCTTCTATAGACACCTGGAAAGGGAAGGTTTGGAGGCAGAAAGCAGGAGGCAGCTGTGGCTGCAGCTACCTGGGAGGCCTGAGAGCAGGGAGGGAGTAGCTGGCCAGGGCCACCAACCAGAGCATGCTGCCTGCATGCCAGCTTGGCTGCAGCTTCATCAGGAATTAACGTAGAACACTATTGAGTTTCCCTTTCCAACTCCTGCTTTTCAGGGGCACGCACAAGTAAGTGTTTCGCATATAGCATAGAGCTTGTAGTGCCTTTTGAACGATTTCTTTAATACCAGGCCTGACTTGAAGTAGGTCAACTGAAAAATGAGTAAACTACACTTGCAAAAATGCATTAGGAGCTGCAGTGTGCATAAATCTAACTGCCAGTTAGCAGAGGTCATAACAAATTAGAACTTAAAGTTTTAGATAGAAAAGTTTTCCGGGCTGTGGTCGGTGAAGCAGCCTCTGCCTATGGGCTCTTTGCCTGCCCCAGAGCTGCTCCTCCACCTCACTTGGACAGCTCTGAGAGCAGCTCACAACAAAGCTTTGTGTGTCAGACCTCCCCATCCTTTCTGCTTTTAAGGTTAGATTATTCCATAAAACCTCATTTCTTGGTGCGCTCCTTATAAAAAGGATTAATGTAGCTACCTCTAGCAAGGGACGGGGAGTGCAGACACTCTTGTGAAAGCCAGAACCTGCAGCTTATGTCAATATGGTATTTGGGCACCACCAGATTTTTGAAGTTGGAAGCCTTTGAAATCCTTCCAGCCTTGGTCACTGAAAAGCCAAACTCTCAAGCTTTCAAATCTTGCTCTTTTTCTTTATAATGGGGGTGGGAAGGTATTCGGAGGAAATACAGTTTCAGCAATGAAAATGTAAGCAATTCCTTACTTTCCTTTTAGAGGAAAAAGACAAAACACCCCAAGACCCCAACCTTTCAAATCTATAATCTGAATATACCCAGCCAGAAATGCCAGCAAATCTGTTTCCTTAAGGGTGTTCTTTAGTCTCCAATTAACATTTTAAATACCAAGTCTCCAAGAAAAGAAAAGTAGTTTAATATAAATATGTTGGGTGAGTTGAAATGACAAATACTTTGAAATATGCATTTAAAAAAATAATTAGTGTTTTCTTGTTCTCAGGCTTGTAGTTTCTGGCCAAGCACCTTTCAGACTGAAGAAAATCAATTCTTTTTCCTCCTCTCCCTCTCCTCCCACTTAATTTGAACATTATTCTCTTTCCCCAGTGTGGTTCTTGTTCTGCTGTCTGCCAGGCATGCCTCCTCCTCCAAACACAGACAAAACCTGCAATGGATTTAAAAATAAATGCTTGTTATGCCCTGGCGCCCATGCTCATCCTGTTCTCAGATTCCTCTGGAGGGCAAGAAGCACTTGATTTTCTTTAAAAGTTATTCAAGAAAATGCCTTTACTAAGTGCCTGCCTCTAAACTCCTTTCCAGGTGCTTCTTTTCCTGACAGTATGCACTCTGGGATTCCTAGGCAGGGAAGGTCCTGCAGCATGTGCTGCTGACACCCGTGAGATAAGCAAGTTTAAAGCACGGCGTGTCAGGGCTTGTCTGTGTTGTGCCTGTGCCACTAAGCACAGTCACTGGGAAGTCCTGAGTGTGGCCAAGGGCAGTTGGGGAGGAAGGTTTTTAATTGCTGCCCAAGTCCATGTTATATTACTTTCACCAGAGGTAAGGGTATGTAAGCCTGGAAAACTTCTGTTTAACTCTGTTGCTGCTGGAGCTTCTTCATGCTTTCACGGTGGCAAAATTCACCCTGGTACCCCAGCCGGGAATGTGAAACACCCACCTTGCTTTGTAACATCCTCTTGTACAGCAGATCCTGCACAATTGCGTGGTACTGACCTGTATCTTTAATTCTCCACAAAATCATTGAAGAGAAAGCTGTAATAATTCTGCTTCAGGTTAAATTTTAAATTCAGGGAGGGAATTACAGTTGTAGAGAGCCAGCAGTGTAATTCTAAATCTTTATAAAAGAATATTTTGATATCTGCTCATGTTCTCATGCCAAAACTTGTATTTTGGGGCATAATTGTATGAACTACTGAGGCAAAGAAGGAAGAGGTAAGACTGTGTCATGAGGCGGAAGTACCTCTGCATCCTCAACAACTCAAGTAGAAGCCAAGGCCTGACTGGCACTCCATTTCTCAAACTCCACAAATTTCCAGTGGGACTGGAGCAGATGCACACAAAGATGGGCATGAGCCTAGGGCTGCATTCCAAATCATGTGCTGCCACTGGGTTTTCATCCTTGCTTGCTTTTGGGGTTTTCAACCTTGTTAATGGAAAGAGTACTGAGGGTTATGGGTGTGTAGGATCCTGGGAAGAAATAATCCCCCTGCCCAGGAGCTCTGCTGAGGCCTGAGCTGCAGGAGGTGGCTTTGGCCAATTTATGGAGAGAGGAAAATGAATGGGAATATTCTCTGACTTGCCAAGGCTTTGCCACAGGAATCCTTCGCGGGTCTGGAGCTGTTTGGCAGAGCACAGAGAGCCTTCAATCCGTGCACATATCGCAGCAGATGGCTGTGTCTGTGCATTCAAGGCATCTTTCAAAATCATTGCTGTGATGTGACTTTAAACTGATGCTTTTCCTGCTCCCGTTTTTTGGCAGGGTGGGTCCTGCCTGTGTAACAGGAGAGGATTGTCCTGGGAAAGAGCAAGTTAATGGGAATGGAAAAGCATCTTTGTTTGAACACAGCAGAATACCTGTCTGGAAAGATAAGAGATTCTGCTGCAATCAGCATGGTCAGGCCTGTGTATAACTAACCTGTCAAGCACAGGACTACAGTCTTCGGGTTTAATTTTGGTTTTAGCATTTCGGAGCCTGTCCCCTGCCTCACTGCCTGGCCCTGCTCCGGGCAGCATGGGCTGGCCTGGATAGCTCGCTTGGGAAAATAATGAATCTTTCCTCTAAACAGGCACAAGGCAGGGTGGTGCAATGCTGATCACAGTTTGGGTAAGTACTAGTCTCTGTTTGCCTATTTTTCTTAGCAACCACCACTTGTAACTCATTCACCACTTCAAAGAGAGAGCAGAGATAGGCATAAAACCCTTGGGAACACCTTTCTTTTTTGCTGTGTGCAAGTTGCTAATTGCTATTATATGTTTAGTCACTTGGACTGTACATAATCAGTAATCAGAGCCATGCAAAATCAGGTTGATAAATACATTATTAGAAGCAAAATACATCCAATATTTGAGTACGTGTTCTTTGGGTATGTGTTCTTTATTTGCACAGGTTATTTCAACAGCAATTTATCCTCTTCTGTTACTCAGCATAACCATAGCAGCAGAGGATGAAGTAATGATTGTTAATGATGGGTATATTACTGTCGAAGCTGGTGAATCCCACAGTTTTTGTTGCCTATTAAAATTTATCTGTTGAATATTCCTCCACAGGGGACTGACAGAGAACTGGCCCTTCAAATCCAGGTTACCAACAATCTTGTGCCTGAGCAGAGAGTAAGCTCTACTTAAGATCTAACTTCTTCCATATGTCACTTCCAGATGATCTAAAGAGAAGTGCTTATAGATGCCTGAGCTGAGGAGAACAGCAAGGGAAAGGGCATTACATGCGTCCCTCTCGTCAGGAAGTTTTGTCACACTGCCAAACCCCCAGAACACTGGAGTTTTGAAGCCCAGTTTCTTTTGCCCTCTAAATCAGCCCAGTGTGCCGTGCAGAAAAGCAGTCTGAGGGGCAGTGTCCTTGACAGAGCGACTACAGCTCACTTATTTTTAATTGAAAATAATGAACCAAATGTTCTGCATATGAGAGGAAACCCAAAACGCTGCTGCTGCTGCAGGGCCAGACCTGCCACTGGTGGAGTGGGACCCCATGTTGCTTGGGACACTGTTCTCCCCTGGAGCTGCTTGCTGTCCCCCTCCCTCCCGGCACATTTTCCTTGGGCTGCAGTAGGGCTGGGCATTTGTGTTCCAAACCTTTGCCAACCCCATCCTGCACTGCTTCACTGCTGACCCTAATCCCAGCAGCGGGTGACTCAGCCCTTCTGTGGGGCTGCTCCTTCTGCCCCCTTCCCTCTTCCTGCCTGACCTCCTGGGCACTCACATGTGCTTCACTGGTGCATTTTGGTTTGTGTGCTTCTTTGGAGTCAGAAGTAGAGTAAGCAGAAAAATAGCTGCTGTAAGAAGTTACCTGACTTGTTCTTTTCTGTGTGGCTTGGCTGCTGTCCCAGCTCGCCAGAGCAGGCTCAGCAGTGCCCCAGCCTCCCAAGCTCTGGCATCTGGTTGGAGAGAGGTTTGCCTGTGGTAATGTGCTCAATGGCTCTCAGTCTAAGGGCTGAAAAATGCAAAACACCCTGGAAAAACTGCAGGCCTTGGGTACTTAACTCTTTGGTGGTCATGTAACAAGCAGCTAATAACTGTGGAAACTTGAATGTTTCTTTTTTTATTGCTGATTTGAGAGAGAAGTCAAATCTGACTTCCCAGCCTAGAAAATCAGTGTCGATGACTTTTCTTCTCTGCATAAGATACTACCATTTACTTCCCTCTTTTTGCTCCATTTCAGGTTTAATATCCTAGAATTTATTGATTTACAATTTGATACATTAGAGAGTTACCAGTTTTCAGATCCTAGCAAGGATTAATCTGTGAAGACACTGCCCCACAGACACACTTTCAGGGAGAATTGCTGTGTTAACTTGCAGAGTCACGTGTTGTATATCAGCACCATTTGCAGTGAGACTTACCTCAGGTGACAGCATCTCCTGCCTGCAATATGAAAGACATCCACAGACTTGTGTCACTAAGTAAAGGAGACAGAAAAGCTGAAAAGTGCCCTAACCTCTCTACTGCTAATGTCTGTCCCCCTGGCAACAAGCTAGGGGATGGGCTGGGGGGAACAGGCTGCCCAGGCTTGAGGCAGCATTCCTACCCTGTGCATCCCTGGGCAGAGGTAGAGGGGGCACCTGGTGCAGGGAGGTTGTGCCAGGACTACAAACCTTGGGAGAACTTCCAGGTCCAGTTAGCAATATGAATTCTGGTGCATAATTTTTATGCCCCTGAAGGTATAGGGGGCATAATAACATGTGTTAGAAAAGCACGTTAGAAGTTCCAACAAATGTACAGGGTGTGCATTCCATGAACACCTTAGCTGTTGTCTGTGTGGAAATGCACAAGCTCCTCTGTGAACTTCAGCTGATCTTTGGTCCTTCCTCTAGCAATCCAGTACATTGTTTAATTTTTTTGGACAGTACCCACATCACTGACAGACACTTCATAAATACAACTAAATCCATCCTGGCAGGCTTCATCTCTAATTTTACAATGTGGTTTTCTGTGTCAGATGACTACACTTTATCCTAACTGTTTTAAAAACAGCACCAAGCATGGTTTATTCTCCTATCAGTCATACATTGTGCATTCAAAATAACCAACTCTGCTTCACAGCTGTACAGTGCACCTGAAGCAGCAGGTGAGGTGCTTTAATCCAAGATTCCCATTATGAAGATGGTGCAATCAATCCATCTGACTTCTTAATACCTCTGTGTGGGTTTTTTCCCCTCTGTGACTGGAAGTGACTCATTGCAACTTCCCTGAATGGCTCTGGAGAAGCAGCCTGCTTATCTATGATGCTTGTCCCGCTTCTGTTCCCCTCAGAGGGTGAGTGATGGGCCTGTACCTGCATAGCTTATCCTAAATCTGGCTGTAGGGACAGGCAATGGTGTGGACCTGCTGTGCCCTCCCAGGAGATTGGCCTGGGCCAGCCTTGGCACTGAGGAGCTGTTGGAAGAGATGCTGCATTTGTGGCTGGTCTCTTGGTGCTCAGAGAGTCAAAGGTTTTACTGGGTCTTTTTTACTGTGTTCTCCTTTGCTCCCCAGGAATGCTCTCCTTTGGCAAGCAGAATTGTTCAGAAACAGCTGGAGCTGCTGGGTGAGAAGAAAACCCTATCAGCAATTGATTTGAATGGGAATAACAGACAGTTGTTGATGGGAGGTCAAGGCTATGGTACGTCATGTCTAACAGTTGTTTATCTTCTATAGTTCTTTCAGAATGTTTCCTCACTGTTGTTTTGGGTTTTTTTAATGGAAAATCTGGGGGTGGTTCTTTCCTTTCTGCTTGTAATCTCACAGTTTAGTTAAACCCACAAAAATGCTGAGAGAAATTGCTTAATCCCACAGAAGTCTGTCATCATCTCTCAGCTTGATATAAATTTTTGTTTGATTTTTTGAGGAAACGGTTGTTTAGAGTGTTTCTCAGGCCGTGACAGAAGATGGTATCTGTATGTGTTATGGAAAGTTATTTAATAAGTACAACTGACATATTGCGAAACTGATGCTCTGCACGTTCAGCTTTTAGGCACAGGTTAAGGAAATGTCCTAGAGAGTCTGGCTCAGCAGGCTCCATGTGCTGTCTTGGGCTAGCACAGGTTTCAGCACACATCACTCCTAGGAGTCCATGTCTGTGAGGCTCTTGCTTTCTGCTCTGTTATGCCTTTATATATCAAAGGTCCTGCTCTCAGTGCAAAGATCAGCTTCCAGACTTTATGGCATTGGTGCAGCCTGCTCCACAGGGGATACTCACTCTGTTCTGCCTTTTTACTTCTCCTAAAATCACCTTTTTCAAAGTGCAGATTGTGTTCTGAGTGGTTGCAGGTTTAGCAATTACCTGTCTATGCACTTGGCAGGACAATATCCGTAGCAGAACAAAACAGGTTTATAGGTGTATAAAGGCCCTGACTTACCAGAGGAGTTGTTGGTAAGAATGCTTTTTTTTGGCCAAAATGTCCATGATTCAGCATCCATCACTGATCTCTGGAAGTCATCATCATACCTGTCAAACAAATTTTTTTCCAACTCACAAGCAAAAGTTTTTTCCCAAAGTTTTTTTCCATTCAGGTTTTTTTCCTAAACTGCTGTTGTGTACAGAGCCTTTTAATTAGATCTTTCTTACAAGTATGCTAATTTATTAAAAGGACATTATCCTTTTAATATGGAATAAGCACCATATCCCTTTGCCTGAGCCTTCCATCCTTCCAAAAGACCTGCTTTTAACTGTGGCAGGTATTTGAGTTCAAGTCATCACCTAATCTAGAAAAATGAGGTGATCTTGTCCATAGCACTTACATCCTTATGCTTGTACTTCAGACTCACAGCTGGCACTGAACTGAACTTGCTATTGAGTTCTCTATCTAGCAGCCTGAAAACATCTGGTCTCTTGTGACCAAACTGAATAAGAAGCAAAACTCAGGGTTTCGTGTTTTTGTTTTGGGGCTTTTTGTTGGTTTGTTGGGAGGGTGGGGTTTTTTTGTTTACAAGTTTTAGTAGAAATTCTGAGAAACTTCTGTAACTTTCATGTTCTGAATGTGGTCATGGACCCTCCTTGGTATAGCAAAACACCCCTGTGCTTGTGTAACAGGTTTCCCGTGCTTTTTCCCAGCTGAAGCTCTGATGACAGTAAGGCAGCGTGGTGTGGAGTACTAGGCTGGAAAGCCACCTCCTGACTGGAAAGCCTGTGTGTCTTGGTGGCAGAGGCTGTACAGAACATTGATCTGGCTGGGAGGTTGCCCTCACTATTTCCTGAGATAAATATGTGGTTTTAGTAAAACACAGTGTTTCTTTTTTTTTAAGAAAGAAAGATCCAACACTTGATTTGGAGGAGCAGGGCAATTCAATTCTCTGTCAAGGAAATCAGGAGGAGACACTTCCTCTGGGAAATGTTGATGAAATGCTGATACTTGTCTGCTTTTACAACAGTGGCTGCGGGCCAGCGCTGTGGCTAAACCTCAGTGGCTGAGCAGTGTCCTATGAGGGATTCACTGCCACTGGGGCAGGTGCTCTGCCAGGAGCTCCTCACACACTGCAGGGAGGAGCAGGGGGCCTCTGAACAAATTCTACAGCTGCTCATCTCAGCAGGTACATGTGGCTGATTCCCCACAAAGGGAGGTTTAAGCCAAGAATGTTCTGAGCTCCCACACTTCAAGGGAGGTTGCAAAACCATGACCTTTTATGTTCTGCTTTAGGACAAAGCCAACCAGAGTTTCAAATGGGAAAACCCAGGGATTCTCGAACCATCACCCGTGGCCCACCTTAAGGTGTTGTAAGGCTTAATAGCACAGATACACAGTGGCCCTAGAGACAGCCAAAATATTTTACAAGGATTGCAACAGAAATGGCCAGGGCAGATTGTTCTTCTGTCATCAGCTCTGCCTCAAACAAAGCACTGCGATTTTAAATGAAGAGAAAACACGTGGGTTTGGAAGATAGGACATTTCAATATGTTGGCTAGGGACAGCAGCACAGCTCTGACTCCTCCTCTGCAGAGTGTTCCCACCTTGCAGAGCATTGCAGCAATAAGCTGTATTTAATCACCACCTCTGCCCCCATGAACATGGCCTTGCCTGGGGCTGCCAGCTCGCTGCAGTCCCTGGCCGAGGTGGAAGGGATTTCCCCTGCACTGTGGGGCTACATGGCTGGGCAATAGGGGCATGGGACAAGTGACAAGCCAATGCTAAACCATGGGTTGGAAGAGTGTAAGAACCAGAATATCACTGACTTGCTTGGAAAGGTGTGGGATCAAGCAATGGCATCCCAGCTTGTTCTCTGTGTGACAGGGCTGCTGCTGGACAGTAGGTAAAAACTGAGCTTTTCTGCCCAGTGCTAAAAGCAGAAAATGACTCTTCATTGTTTCCCTGTAGTTGTTCTGAGCTGTTGTTGTGTTGGCTGTGAGTGTTGTGAGGTTTCACTGGGGACTTTGCAGCACTGATGTATTCCAAAACAACCTCAAAGGTGTTTGCTACAGCTCAGAGGAGCTGCATGACAGTATACTGTTGGGTTATTTTGCCTTAGTAGTAATTCTACACCTGGGTCATAAAAGACAAGAAACTTGATCCAGTGGGTGAAAAGAAGACCCCCACCATCACCCCACTCATATTCCACTTGGAGGGATGAATAGAAATGGAGTTTTGCACAGCAAATGAAGTAAGTTCCCACATGGAGGGTTAACATCAAGTTGAAGCCCTACTGATTTCTCTTGAAAATTCCTTAGGAAGACCAGTTGCAGACAGCTCTTAAAATTAACTTCACTTACAGCATCTTATAAAATCATGTGATAGATGAGGAACGTGTCCCTTTTGCCTGTATCATTCTGCCCTACTTCAGCTCCTTTCTCTTGCAAAGTCTGTCTTTTGCAGTATGTCTTAGCTTTATCTAAGGGCTCCTTCTCAAATCTCCATTGTTTCCACCTAGTTATGTGTGGAGAAAATATTATTCAACACAGCCTGAAAAATGAGAATAACAAATGACTCATCTGAATGGTTTCTGACCATTTGGGTTTTGGTTTTGGTTTGGGTTTCTTGAATTGAGTTAAAGTAGTCCCAGCTTGTGCAAACTCTTGTGAAAAAAATGCAGTCAGCATTAAATGTCACAGTCAGCAAACATCACTACAAGGCTGGTGGTGGTGATGGTAAAATCCTGGCAGAAGCCAACCCCGACTTACCATTGGTGTTTGTTCAGCAGGTGCTGCTCCCTGCCCTGTGCAGTTAGAATTAACGCCCCTGTGCCTTCCCAGTGGTGTCTGTCTCATGCCAGGTGTAAAGCCAGGAAGCTGTGGGGCAAAAGCTAAGGCAATAGGTTCTTCTGGGGACTCTGGTGTCAGGGGCTGAGAGGCTGAGAATGAAACACAAGATGAATCCACTGAATCATCTGCCCTGGGAACTCTGTGCACAGTCACTGGCTTCTGGAAATTGTTACAGCTGTTAATTTCCCAGGACAATCCCTTGGCGCATTTCCTGTGCCATGACAGGAAGCATTTGCAGTAAATTTAGGCAGGAGATTAATTGCCTGTACTTCAAATCAGCAGGACCAGAGGTGTGACCAGGATGACCAGTGCATGGGCACCAGGGTCTGGGCACATGGGCAGCACGGCAGGGATGGGGATCATTCCCGATGGACACTGGTCCCTGTGGCACCCTCGCAGCTTCCTGGCAAGCTGCGTTTACCTGGTGTTGAGAAGGCAGCAACTCTACCCCACACTCCCCTCCTGACACTAGATAAAGAACTGAAACTTCTGGCAGCAGTTTTTGATGGGCTCCAGCTGCACCTCTGAGGGTGAGTGTTTGTCTTCAGGGCCCGAGCAATGGACTTCAGACTGGGCTCACCCAAAGCTGTGCTCCTGGTAAGAGAACATGGATAAACTCCAAGGCTTTGTGCACCAAGGAGGTTGTTAGCAGCAAGGAAATGAAGGGAAAACTAAACCTCATGTTTTCAGAACAGATGAAAAATCCCTCTGTGATCCCAGATCCAGGGTTGGCTGTACCCTCACACTGAATAGGAGGAAGGAGGAATAATTTCCTCAGGTCTCTTTTTGTGCCTGTTAAATAATTAATATCACCCTAGCTTAAGTTTGAGCACTGGAAAACCCTGGGTTGCATTTAGGCCAAAGAAAACATACTTTTGCTATTAAAAGCATGCTCTCATTTTATCTCGTCAGCCTATGAATTTCTTGCAGACCACACTAACATTTACAAAAGGGAGTTTCTCTCTTCTCTCTTTTCCATACATGCAACTATTTACTTGGCCAAAGATAAGGGAAAGTTTCTGGAGAACACCTGATCTCACTGGAGAGTGATGTCCCTTTCTGGGTATGGAGTGTAAAAAACTTCTTTTTGCTTATTGCAGCTTGTGACATCCTCTGGAATAGCAACACCCCCGAGACAGCACCAAGGGATCACCTGGGGGGCTGCAGGTTCCTCCACCAGACTGGCTGGGGGTTATCTGGACCTGGTGCTGGGCATCCCCAGCAAAGTGTTTGAGCTGACAATAGGCAAGACAGATGCCACTGTGGGGAGGAGAGAACCACCCTGTTATGAGGGGACAGGAAGGAAATCTACAGCTACCACCAATAACACAAGGGCAGCAATAAGGAAATGACTTGGTGAATCAAGCCTTTCAAACTGAGGTGCTCAGAATTAGATACATAGTGCAGCAACTTGATTTGGAATGAGTGACAGTCCTGGTTCTCATTAGACTTTCTGTGTGGGACTGGCCCTTGCCATCCAAATCTGAAAGCTGGAGACTGGCCAGAGCAGTGGGGTGAGGCAGGTGGAGGCAGCTGAGCCAGCCCGGCAGCCAGGCAGGAGAAGGAGAGGAAGGGCTTTCAGAGTACAGGACAGAAACCTGAAGCCTCTCCACGAGGAGCAGCACCTTAGCCTGTGCACAAGAGTGATGCCGCCTCTCCACAGGGACCTTGGGGGATGGATGTAGTGGGGAGAGAGGGAAGGGGCTGGAGCAAGAGCTAGTAATGCACTACAAAGGGGATTGGGCTGTGGAAACAAACTGTTATGATTAGATTTTACTTGGTTTGAAGAAAATATTCCCATTCCATTCCCATTTCTGGTAACAGCTGGGCCATCTGCAGGTTCTGCAGCAGGTTGTATTTACCAGCATCCTGTCGCCTGTCTACTCTCACCTGTGTTTATGGCAGAAGAAGAGAGCAATGCTAAGGAGAGACACAACTTTTAAAAGACATGTGTCTCCAGGTCTCTTACTCCCAGACCTCTGATGGGAATATTTTCTATGTTTTTCAGGTGAACAGCTGTTGCAGATAGCCCTTGATACCCTAGCTGCTAATTTAGCAAGCAAAATCGAGCTGCTCACTCCCCTTAGCCCCAGGAAAGTTGTCACTGAAGGCTCTCAGCATGTTGCTGGTGCTGGGAAGAAGCTATCCTTCTTTTGATTGTTGTTTTCTCCTGCAGTATTTCAGCTGGGAACATCCTTGACCTGCTATCCTAAACAAAGAGGTCCTGTGGTTTTCCAGCACACTGATGAAAAGCAAAATCTGCATGGCATCCCTAGGGGGACTGGGGAAGCTGCAGCAGCAGCCCGAGCAGGTAAACCCAGATTTTCCCACTTACATAGAACACGGAACTAATTACAGGAAAGGGCAAGGCAGGAGTGAGGAGCCTGCTGTGCTGCTGCACCCCAGCAAGGCTCCCCAGGCAGGAGCCCGGTGTCATCTCGGGTCTGCTCCCCACTGGGGTCCTCACAGCTTACTGGTGACCAGCTGGGACAGGCTCAGGGCCCACTGCTGTGGCATCCTGCCCGTGCTGCCCCGGGACTGAGGGCAGATCCAGTGTGGCACAGGGTTATTGCAGGGCTGAGGAGAGCTCTCCATGGCTCGTGCTGCCTGCTGCACCCGCTGCTGTCAAGGACAAATAAAGAGAGGTGGTTCTTGTCCCTCAAACAGCCAACCTTTATAATTTTAGGGGGTTTTACCTGACTAATGGAGCTTTTCCTACCTTTATTCCCACAAGGTCAAACCATTTGTTTTCACAAGGTAAGCTAATGTAATCTATTTTTTCTTCTTCCTCAGCCATCTCTTAAAAAAAATTCTTAGATGTTTGTTTGGGAAAGTGTTGTTAGATATATTTTTATGTGACATATTTATGCAAACTGTCACTAATCAGAATTCAGATCAGTGATACTGCACTACAGCAATAACTGATAGGTTGTAATGTTTATAAACGTTGCTTTGAGATTTAAATTTACGAGACAAGCATAGGAAATAGATCTTATCACAATACAGTGTAACCAAATAGAGTCCCAATAAAGAGGAATAAAGAAAACAAATTTTATATCTGGGCATTTGCATTCTCCCAGATGCTGGGTACCATCTGCCAGGATGTTTTAGCTCTAAAGTAAGCTGCAGTTTATAACACTTATAAACCCAGTGATTTCTTCCCCGCTTCTCTGCCCACACTTTTGCAAGGGAAGGATACACATGGTAGTAACTTGGGGTGAAAGTTTTCTGGGAAGGACTTTGGTGGGAGAGGAGGTTTGTATCTTCTAGAGCATTCATATTTTGGATACTGCTAACTGTAGTTATTGTTTTGAAGAGATCCAGATATGTGTGACATGTATGCATGTGCAGTTCACATGTACTAATTACTCGATGTTTCCGTTCCAACCTTATTGCTCCATGCTTGTTACATCAAAAGGATATCTAGATTTCCTATAATTCAAGATTTTACTGGAAAAAAGGGATGGTATTTACTGAAATATTGAGAAGCCTTATCTAGCTTTGGTTTTGTTCTGAATCCCAGGGATTCCACACAAAGATGAGATTTATTAGAGGCTTGAATGCTCAGTTGTGTGCACTATTTCCATTGGATTGGGAGCAGATTCAAAACTGGAGAACTGGACATTCACATGGCCCAAGAACTGAAAGGTACAACTAGCACTGGGTTATTTTTTTTCCCTTCTGAATTATGCTGACAGCAGCCGTAACATTAAGGCTGAAAAGTTTATTTACTATATAAAGGCGATATTTTCCCTTCTTATCCCAGCTTTCCTTGGCTTTCATTGCTTGGCAGTATCCCCTTAACCACTAACACCCGGAGGCGTGGTATTAAACTGGGATAAGAAATGAACATGCAGAAGAATATTGGAGATTTAAGTGGGTATGGTTCTAAGAAAACCAGTGGAAAATATGTTTACTCCAAGCATCTGTAGCACCTAATTGAAGCAGTGATATTTTCTGTAAGAGCACAGGGAATGCTTTCTGCTTTCTCTTTGGCTTTGAATTTCACTTTGAATTGATGTGACAAATCTGTGGAATTATTTTCTCACAGCTGCAATGGAAACTTTCTGCCAGTAGACAAGGATGTGTTAATTGGGGTGAAAAAGCTTGCATTCAGTTCATCTTTGGTGCTTTCTGGAGTCTTTGTTTAGGAACTGTTGCTTCCTCCTAATTTATTGAAACCCAGTACACAGTAAACACTATTACTTTTGAACTATTAATGTTGCTGTAAATTTGAATGGTAGAAAAGGGTGGCAGATTGTGATCAAAAGGGAGCTGATCTACAGCTGTGTGTGAAATAATTGCCAATACTAAATGTGACAGAGACTGAAACCCATATTAATGTGCCCATAAAGGATGATGTAGTGCTCCTGAGCCCTCAGTATTGGCACTGCCAAATGAATTCCCATGAATCTAATTTAGGAGAACATAAAAGAACCCATATCACCTTTAGGGCATCTGCAAGTGCTGATAGTTGGGACTTTGCTGTTCATTCATATTGCTTTCCTCAGGCAAAGGCTGAGCCCCCTCCAGTGGGCTTGCCAGGACTGATGAAGGAGGGCAGCCCTGCCAGGATGGGGGACCAGCCACCAATGGTGGTTCCTGGCTGAGAGAAGGCTCCTGGCATGGTGGTCTCGCCCTGGGAGAGGCAGTGGGGTATGGGAAGGCTGTCGGAGCACTGCACACCACTCCCTGAGCACACCTCCATGGCACTGTGCAGGTACTGGAGTTGTAATTAAATACAGCTACGCCCTGATCAGCAGTTTCAGCTCATTATGGTCTGTCAGTGGTCTCATGGTCCTCTAGTGCCATTCCAAAACAAAGAAAAGGCACAGTGTGTTTGATGGGAACACATGGGCAGTCTTTTCTTCCCTGCATCCTGCTTTTTTGAGACAGTGGGGTCCTACAGCAGCCATCTGTTCTAAAAGCTACAGACTTAAGCAGCCAAATCTTTTTGACTGTATCAATCTGTATTTGTACTGGTCGTTACTGTTCCCAGGCACACACCACGAAAGGCAGGCAAGCATTAGGAACAGCAAGCCCCTGATGCACTCACTCTGCCCAGGGAGCCACAGCAGTCCCCAACAGGGCAGGGACTGTTCCAGCCTCGGCCCTTGGGGCAGCTGTGTGGCCAGGAGGGCTCAGCCACTGCTCAGGCATCCCCCAGCATTTCAGCCTTTTGCTCCATTCTCTTGCCCCCTGAGGAAACCTCACCCCTGCCAGGGCTGTCCAGGGCCCTGCTGACAGCCTGGTGCTTCACGTGGACTTGCCGTGGTCACCAGGCAGGCCCAGGCCTGGACAGCTGCCCATGAGCCACTGGTGACTGCCCCAGCCACGTGCCAAAGGAGGGAAAATGCATTCCCACTCCTCACTCATCTGTCCAGCCCTCTGTTTCCTCGCCTTTTATCACATATGCTGAAATAGCAGCTGTTTCAAAAATGTACTTTCAAATTTTTTTCCAAAATATAGATTAACATTTCTCAGAGACCTTTGAAGACATAAATTCAACCAGATATATTTTAAAGTTCTTTTTAATCAGCATCAGAGCCCTCGTCTGAGCCATATCGAGGAGCAGAGGAACAAACTGGAGCTGAGGAAGTGGGATGGGGTGGGTGATGCACCGAACAGCCTCACCAGCAAGTCATACCAGTGGAGGCAAGGCCATACAGGGAGACTCACTGGGCACTGTAGTGCACATGGCCATGGCAAGCACAACAGAGCATGATAGTGCCATCAGGGTGCATGGAAAAAATAGGTTTTCTCATTTAACCAACTGCAGAATTTTGCAGTCATGTTTTGGAGATCAACAATGAACAGAAGAGGCTACTGATGCAACTGATTCAGAGGCAGGGACCTCATCTTGCAAAAGGGTTATTGACAGTGCTGACTGAAAACAACAGGACAGTGTTTGGGCTGCACAGGCAGGGCCAGCAAGGGGCTAGGAGTAGAGGTAGTTTCATGAATGTATCTGTGGGGAAAATGGACAGAGTAGAAACGGCCCTTCTGCTGCAGGCAGAGCAGTGCCAGGCAGTGCCTGGCTTTCACAAGCCTCTGCAGAACAGCAGAAATTTAATACCCCCCTCATTACAGGGACCACTGTCCAAATGTTTCCTTGGGGAACAGTTGAAAGGGAAGCTAATGTCCCTTCCTGGACAAAGCTTTGCTCCTCTTGGCCAGCTGTCAGCCTGACTGGTGGACATGATCTTGGATGTGGAGCTCCATGCCCAGGAGGAGGCTGCTCCACCACAGGCTCACAGCACTTAACACAGCAGGAAGAGCTTTAGGGTTTGCTCAGCCTGGCAGAGCTGCACGTTGTGATGAGAGGGGGTGGGCTGGCTCCCCTCACCCTCCCTCCCTGCCAGTGTCACTCCAAAGCCTTTTGTGGTGGGGTAGCTTTTGGCCAAATGAGAGCAGGGTCTGACCCACACTGAGTGGCCAAGTGGTTGCCACAGGGCTGCTTGTGAGGGTGCAGCCCACAGCAGGGTGGGAGCAGGACTTCCTGCTCATCTGAACACTCATTCTCTCACTTTTCATAAAGAAGAGCAGGGCTTTTTTCCAGGATTAGTCTCTGGGCACTGGCATGGCTCCTTAAGACACCAGGAGCAGAGCAGGCTGGGGGAAGACCTGTGGTACCTGACACAAAGCAAAGCCAGAGGTGACAAGGAAGTTCAGACTTCACCTTCAGCTTCCCATGCATTCAAAACTGAGCTGGATTCCCTTCTCCATCTTAAAGGCTCTTGTAGCCCTGCCTGACTCCAAGAAGAGCCTTGACTGTGCCACTCTTTTCTACCTCTCAACCCTGTTGGTTTTTTTTCTCAGCAAGATTATTCTGAGTGCAAACTGATGGGCTGAAAAGGGCAGAGCTCTTGCCCAGCTCCCACCTACACCTGCAGAGGAGACCTGTGCCTGCCACCTGTGTCACCACACAGCTGGATGCTGGGGAGCTCCTGCTGGGTGACAGCTCTTTTGCGGGACAAGCTGGCCTTTCACAGCTCCACAAATACCCAAACACTGACAGGGATTTCTGAATTTTTACCATTGCAAGTACTGTCAACCTTTGTTGATACCTCTTGCCTGGGCTGTGAGGGAAGTGCACAGTGTTAGGCACTAAAATAGAAAATATTTATTTAAAGAAGTCAAACGTTCTAATTTCTTCTCTCTTCTGGTGAGTGTAAATTAATGGCAGTTCAGCGCTCTGCTGAAATAAGTGGAGTGGGATTGTGGGAGAGCTCTTTTTAGTCAAAAATATAAATATACACCACTTTAATTGTCACCCACTCATTTGCTTCTTAATGTGAACAAGGCTTCAGCAGGCTCCAAACAGCATTGACACCCACTCTCACTCTGCCCTAGAGCAGCCCCAGCCAGGGACCTCCAGCCTGTCCACAGGCAGGTTTTAAAGCAACTACATGATCACTGTTCAAGGAGTCAAACAGCTCCTCCTGTGCCTATGACTGTAGCCTGGAAAAAGGGCTCCACACTTTCAAAAGTGGCAAATTAGCAAAGGAAATGTAGGAGCCCCCTGCTCTGCTCATTTCCCACAAGATATTACTGGGTGCTAACAACCTCCCCAGCTCCTGCACAGCAGCAGCCGTCACACGCTGTAATGGAAGGTGGTCAGGTTTTCAGTTCTTTTTTCCCCAAATCCATGGTTGTTTGTTTTTAGAAGGGGAAGAAGGGCTGCCCTGTATTTGAGAGTATTTCAGAATCCCCTGCAGTGGCCTAATCCTGCTGCCACTGATATGTGACGGGGAAGCCATCATAGCTCTGCTTCTTTACATCACTTCACATTGATACGCCGATTTACCTTGAGTTTTTTGCAGTTTACTGTCAGGGAAATAGAATAATACTCCTTTACTTCACCTTTGTATTGGAGTATAACCATCCTTAGCCATGTGTGAAGAGCTGCATCCTGGAGCTGTAATTGCTGGGACACACCACAATGCAGAATAGTAACTCGAAGCTAATGAGCTCTATGCGTTCAGTCAGGATCAGACCTGCCATCCTCCTTCCCAATGAAATTACTGCTTCCCTGCTCATGCTGCTTTTCCAAGTGTATGCTAAGGTTTGCAATCAATTTGAGCAAGTCTCACTTTTGATTCCAGTTGTCTTCTGAGTTATCCAAGAAAGGCAAATCCAGGACAGCAAAGCAGACATGAATCTGCAGGGCTCTCTTTAATTTGCAGTTTATCTGCAATTTAAGGGAGTAAACACAGCCATTCTGAAGATGCATAAATACAGCTTGGAGAGCCATTGAAATATAGGTCAGGGTTTCAGCTTTGCCTGGGGATTTCAATACATGGCTCGGGGAGACTCTGTGCTGCTCCAGGAGCCGGGTGGAGGACACTTCTGAACCAGTGTAGTGAAACCAGGTAGGCTTCTGCATAATCAACAGCAGCTCCACTGCAGACTGGTAAACAGGTCCCGTAGGCCATCGCTGAGCTGGAATTGCTAAGTGCTGAATCTCACTGGTCAGTCCTGGCAAAGGCCTGTGGCTCTCCAGCAGCTTCAGTCTTCAACTGTGCTCCAAGGAGCACCCCCAGCATCTGCCAGCAGTAACCAAATTGCCTTCCAGGTGCTTCGAGGGAGTGATAGAGCTGTCAACCTGATAGTTGTTAACAAAATACATAATTTGGGGGGGAAAAAAAGGACTTGCATTGATACACATCCATTTGCTTTGCAATCCAAGTATATGACTGCTGCAGAACAGGAATCTATTCCGTATTTGAGACCCAGTCTGTATTTGTGTTTTAAGTTAGCTTTCCAAGCAAAACATGTGAAAAGAGAACATTTAAACAGGAAGGGTTCATGGATTTTTTTTTTCCCCCTCATGAATTTCTGTAAGTCTTGTTGCTGCTAATTACTGGAGATCTCAGCGCAAGAGCTTTTCTTTCTAGCAAACCAGCTTCTCATGTTTCCTGCCCTTCAGTTAATCAGTTATAATCTCCTCTCTGTTTGTTTATTTAACTTCCAAAAAGCTAATTGACTGTTTGTGACATGAGTCTGCCTGAGACTGGGAAAGCAGAGTTTGCCTGTGTGCACCCACAGCGTGGACAGTGGGTGGGCTCTGGCAGTGCCCACCACTTCCACAGCAGCCTCTGGATGTTCCAGGAGCTGGGGACTGGCTCTGTCCTGCTGTGCCTGCCCGTGTGCCTCCCAGGGAGGCTGTTTTCCCGGAGGAGGGTGGCTGGTGGGGCTGGCCAGCAACCTGGCAGCCATGCAGGTCGGGCACGGGCAGCTGCCAGGGCTGGTGCCTTGCAGCCGTGCCCAAGCAAGGCAGAATCCCACCTGGAGAGAGTGCGTTAGCATCAAGTAAGGCATCAAGGAATGTGGATGCGGAGCCACTGCAAGCCTGATCCTCTGGTTCCTCTGGTGGGGCTAGAAAAGCAGATTTGAAAATAAAACGTTGAGAATTTCTGTAGCAACCTTTGTGTCTCTGTTAACTGAAGGAAGATGTTTGTGGTGAGAGAGGTGGGCCTGTGTCCTCTCTAATTCCACTGTCCCTACATCCCCTCCCTGGCACAGACATGCCCTTTGGAAAGGCTAGGCACCCACTGCTCACTGTGAACATGTAGCACAGGAGAGCAGCTGCACCCACAGCTCCTTACTCCCCGTGCCCTGGAGTCAGACTTCACAAGATGCAAACCAGCTCTTCTGGGTGTCAGGGCTTCTCTGCAGTGAGTGTTGTTCTCCTCACCCACCCACTCCTGTGCTTTCCGCCCAAGCACCAGGCGTGTGCCGCCGACAGCAGCTGCCCCTGCACGCAGCCTGTCCCGGGGCTTGGTGTTCCCAGTGCTCTGTTGGATCCTCTGAGCAAGATTAGGAGATGGCTCTTCTCAAAATCTGTTGAAATCAAAATAGTTGATTGTAACTGATGGGTTTTTGACCATGTTTTTTTTGCCTTCACCATGATGCAAGAGTAACTAAGCAGTGCTGATTTTAATGTTTTTTTTTCTTTTCATCCTTTAAAATGGGTCCCTAAATCACATCAGACTCTGGCCCCTTCTAGCTCTCTGTGACTTCACATGGCTACAGGCTCAAAGGATATGGCCAGTGGAGAAATCTTCCTGCCTAAGGGGAAGTTCTGAAAGGATGGGTCTGCTATGAGGTGTATTAGTCATGCTCATGTATGCACATTATCACTACAAAAGAGAATTGGTTTTTTGGCAGCTGTGCTCCTGGGATTGTGTTTCAGCATGGGATGAACAGGCTGTAGTGCAAAGACCCTTCAGAAGGTCCCACATGAGTTCCTGGTGTGACAAAACTACCCTTTAACCTCGAGCCATGAGGTGTTGGCGCTCTGTTTCTAAACTGACTTGAGGCATTACGCACAGTTCTATAAAAATGCAAAATGGGGCTGCTGTATTACCTCCTGTAGCTCAAGAGGTTTGGAGCAATTCGTTCATCATTTCCTACCAAAAAAGCACTCCCCTGAAGCTGTGGCTGCTGCATCTCCTTTTGCAGCAGGCTCTTTATTTTTGTGCTTATAACATTGCAGTTTATTTCCGTGGCAACAACTATAATGTGATAATTTGCATCCATAATAACTTCACTGTTACTAGAAAAGGTAAAACGGTGGCAATCTTTTTGAAAAAAATGATCTGGCTCCAACTGAAATTGCAAACTATAAAAAAATACTAAAAATTAAGTTGATTCCTAGGGCATTAAATCATGGCATATTGAGCTGAGCACATGATTTTTCTCGTCTCGCTGCTGTAGTGAGGGGCGAGCCTGCATAAGCCGGCTGGAGAGCTGAGACTGCAGATGAGGGAACACACAAACACTCTCATTTGTGTTTTACTTAAGCTTTGACAATATTGTTCTCTGTTTTCCCTTCCTCAAGGACTGCACTCACTCCTTTTCCCTACTGTTTTTCTTGGCTCTGCTGAGTGATGTACAAATTGTTTCTACTTTCCAGGTTAGTTTGTGACATCCTTCTCTTGTGTGTGCATGTGGGTAATGACAATGCTGCCCTGCTCATCAGGAAATGAGTAGGCTGCCTGACTCCGGCCTCAGAGGAGGTGCATCGAGGCCAGTGGAATTGCTATGGCTCAGCACCAGCCCTGAACCAGGATTTGCCCCAGCGCTGCCAGTTGTTCAGTGGTTTTGCACATGTTTTATCTTTCACCTGTGTCCAAAATCTCAGTGCTGTCCTCCACTGAGAAGCTTAGAATGTAACATGGACTGTTCTGGGATGAACACATTGAGGAACTAAGGCCAAAATGCATTTCTTTTAGTTCAAAACCAGACACAGGGTGTCTTTCCTAGTTCTGTCTCCTGTGGGTTTTGCTTGCTTTAAATTCGTTTAGAACATAGTAATTTTTTTTTAAATTTTCTTGCACATACACATACACACACTCATGTTTAAATAAAAGAGAATCCTGCTTGTATGATGAGACACACCAACTGTCTTGATTCAAACAATCCTCTGTTTTGATGAGTTGATTAAATCTATTTTAGCTGAACACTGGGGTTGGAACTAGATGGTCTTTAGGTCCCTTCCAACCCAGGCCACTCTGGGTTGGAAGGGGCCATAATTCTAGGCTTTCCTGAAAAGCTTTCCTCCATAAATTAGAAGTAAGATAGCTGGCACTAATAGAGCAGGCTATCAGAGACCTCAGTTTGGCTGGTGTAGAAATGTCAGATAATATGATTTTCCATGAATTGCTGACTGTGTAACCAGGTTGAGAAAGTTAAAATTCTCTGAGAAAGGTAAGGTCCATGTGAGCCATTTGAGCCCACACATGGTCATGAGCACTTTATCCTTGCTTGAAGCAGCTGGGTGAGCAAGTATCACTTTTCTTCATTGTGTGTGATGTGGGTTGAGATAGAATTACAAAACTAACCTCCTTGCCTGCTGCTTTGTCTCATCGCATTTTCATAGGCCAAGAAGAACAAAAACCCCACATCCAATAACGCAAGTGTGGGCTTGCCTCAGCCCTGTGTTCCCTTGCCAAAGGAGGGTGAGAGGGCTCTTCCCAACGCATGAATGGTCCTAGGACATCCATGACCTACGTGTCAGCTGGCCTGGGCCTGCCTTTTCTTCCTGTGTATTGCTCCTGCCCATGGTGCTCACCTACACCAGAACATGGATTTGGCAAGTAAAGCTTGTGGCTATGGATAGATGATCTGCAATCTGATAATGCCTGGTCTTAATTAGAATACAGTTCTGAAGAATTGGCTCTCTTAAATGTCCTGCTTTTCCTGTTGCATGATATTGCAGGTTCTTAACAGCTACTGGAGTCACCACATGCCATGTGCTCCTTGTTGCTGTGTTTATTTTTTTGCTTAACATTCACAGTATTATCAATATTGATTCTCAAGATGGTTGGTTTGTTGTTTCTAGAGAGACATGCAGATTGAGCCACTTTCCATTTAATATTAACTGAAATTCACTGGAACATTATCATCTGCGTGGCAACCAGAAGACCATCTGTGCCTAACATCAATAGCCTACAGTGAAAGAGCCTGCTTTTGACAGGATAAATACATACTGTGAAAATCCTTATCAGGTCTGAATGAGAGCTAGGTGGGACAAGCCACCCTCTCCCTAAAACCAGGTGCAGGTCACATCCAATTTCAGCTGTGAGTAATGAACAGCATGATTCACTCCACAGCCAGTCTCATAAAACTCCACTCCTTATTCCCAGAGATAAATAGGAGTGATATTTTCATAGACAAGTGTTATTGTTGGTAAGCCCTTTCTAGGTCAGTTCAAACCAACACACATAACCCCTCCTGGCTGACTCCCAGCTTCGTGCAAGCTGGCAGATCCACTGCAGTGGTGATTCGGAGGGGACATGCCAGACAAGCCACACTGACAGAATTGAGAACTGGGTACAAAACTTCACCTAAGCCAAATACCAAAATTCAGGAGTGCTGAACTTTACTCTTTGAGGGAAAGAGTGACAAATATCTGCCAGGGAAGAAGCCTGGTCATCTGCTGAAAGATGACATCAGTGCAAGCTCCCTGTTTGTGGTTTTGCTCCCCCTTAAGGTAATGGTGCTCTTCTGCTTACAAGAAATCAGCACAGTATTAATTTCACTGTGTCTTAATTATTCCTTTTCTGATTTCCTACATGTATGGCTGCTTTACTGCTTTAATGCAGTATTTTCCATTAAGCAGTTCTATGCAGCACAACAAAAATAAACACTCAGAGCAATGTGCGTAAGATTAAACTATTAAACTCACTCAAAGTATACAGTTCATAAATTAAAAGTGCTTATGCTCATACTTTATTATTGATTGTTGAGTTGATACAAGTAGAAGAACTTACCCTTAGGAAACAAAACTCATGGTTCTTTAAGCTTTTCTTTGTCAGGAAGCCAAAAAGACAACATTACATGGAAATGTCACCATTTGTTCTTGTCAAATGTAGTTTATTCAATTAGATATTTCATAACTCTACTGAGTTATACAAAGGAGGTTAATATTTTTTATCGTTTTTCTTCATGCTGTGCCTCTAATACACACAGAGATAAGTTAGCCTAGTAAAATACACAGCGTATTTTGGTAATGTGTTTACTGGATTCCAGTAAAAGACTATGAGAAATTATTCAGGATTTTTGCTTCTTCAACTGAAATTTTCTTTCTTCTCTCTCTTTTTTTTTTTTCCTTTTTCTTTTTGTTTATTTTTCATTGTTTGGGGAGGGGGCATAATAATCTTGCACATTTTTGTTTCCTGAAAATGCTTCAAAAAAGAAATTCCTAGAAGCAGATTTGGGGTTTTCCCCCCTGAGTTTAGAAAGAAGGAAGCAGATTTGGGATTTTTTTTTCCCTGAGTTAAGAAAGAAAGACTTTCTGGAGAACAAGGTCTTTAGATACACTCATGTTTTCAAAAATTTATTTGTCTGTGGTTGTGTGTGTATCTGACATCTTGCAGGATGAGCAATACAAGAGGAGTCTAAGTTTACAGTAACTTACCATTTGAGACTGTCTTATAGAGGGTTCAGATCGGTTCTGGTTTTATGGATATGATTTAAACCAGCAAAAATATATTCATTTTTCCTTGTGGAGTTAGTTTTCAGCCCAATTGGTGGCTGGAACTCCACTCAGCTCCAGAGGTCAAATAAATATCACCACTGATGTAAGGAAGAGAGATGGGAGCATGCAGCCAGTGTCAGGGCAAGGAGAGGCCTAGAGTGACATCCATTTTAGGTTCACTTACCCAGTGACAGAACTGCAGCCAAAGCAGTTGGATAAAGCTCTGGGCACAGTCCGAAGTTCTGCTGAAATGGGACAGGGCTACCATGCCTTGCCAGAGATGTAAAGAAAAGGAGAAGCAAGGCTGTTTAGCTGACTTTGGGCTGAGAACTACATGTGTGGCCCATGGCTGCTTCTTAAAAGTACCTGCAAGCACTTTCACTATGTGAATCTACAGGAGATGACTGGATTTCTTGAAAGAACCAACACCCTTCCTGGAAAAATTGCAACAGTTCAGAAAAGGTGAAAGTTGAGTACTGCCACCCTCTTCCTCTTGTGTAATTTGATTAGCTCATCCTCTGAGACAGCAGGAGCTGCCCTCCCCAGTGTGCCAGGTTTAGGCCTTTTTCTAAGTCTTGTGTTGTATTGGGAACTGCTATCGTATTTGAACTCAATTGAGGACATGAAACCAACTGCAATTTGGCAAGCCACACAGACTGGAGCTAATTTTTGTTCTCTGTTAATTTACCTGCCTGTGGCTCTTTGTGCTGCCCAGGATATAATCACAGCTTGCTCTGGAGATGCTAAACATGTTTGTCTGGAGCTGGGCTGATGCTGACTGATGGGCAGCAGCAGTGTCATTGGGCTGGTCACTCCTGCTCACAGCAGGCACAGCTGCTGGGCTGTGACATGGACAAACCCCAGGGCCAAGGCTTGCCTTGGCTGCTGCATCCCTGAGTCTGAGAGGAGCCTTGGAGGAGTCTTCACAGCAGGTACAGCCTTGGCTGCCCTGACTGGTAAGGAGCTAGCAGGGCTGACGTGCAGAAACCCTTCCATCAGCTTCCAGGCCAAACAAGGGAGCAGAAGTGCTGGAAGTGATGGTGTGCTGTGGCACACACTTTGTGGAGCAGCCTCTGGGAGGGACACTGCAAACTGTGATGACTGAGAGTGGCCTGGAAGCTAAATCCCATGTAACTAAGGGTGTCGATTCATGAAACACTTAATCCGATTTAAATGCAAGCTGCTTCTAGCAGAGGTGGCCTCCTCACATCCCACATGTGCATTCCCACCCTCTCCCTTCTCTTGCCTCTGGGCATCCCTGAGCTGTAGGTTGACTCGGACCCTGTTTGTTCACCCAGTAAAAAGCAGATGATGTTCACTGTAGGCTCAGTTTGTGTCAGGCCATAACTATGCATACAAGGATCTGACCTAGGAGGCCCCGTCTGGTAGGGCTGAAGGAGAAATGCTGCTCTGTTTGGTAGCCTTCACTTAGACTGGATTGAGTAAAAAGAAACTGGAGTGCACAGAAGCCAATTTGGATAATACTCAGGGCTGAACTGGATCCAGCAGCTCAGGAGACTAAAAATCAGAAAACCATTCAAAGCTCCTCTTACCTACTTCATGTAGGAAGCACACACAACCTGGAGCCTTGCACCAAGCTCCAGTAAGCAGAACTGCAAACTGAGGAGCCTTCTTTTGGAAATATCACTTGGAAGAAACCAGCCAGCCAAAGGTGCTTGCTGATACATTTATACAGGTGAACAGTCTGGAGGCCAGGAAGGAGCTCTAGTTTCCAGATAAACATCCTCTCTCACATTCACTTTACTACTGATCACAGCTCTCTTCCATTTCTTTTACTATTCCTTGCTCCTGTTTCAGGACAGGGATAGCAACGGTTGGAGAGAGGCTGGGGTTCGGTGCTCGCACAGTGCTGTGAGGGAACACAATCCAAACTAAGCATCCTTTCATCACTGCTCTTCTTATGCCCTCATTTTAAACACAGCTTTTCCATTCCAGGTGTAAACACTTTCCAGGTTTATCACCTCTGGTTTCTGGAAATGGGCATTTGTTTTGGGAAACAAGTGGAAGAGCAGGATTCTGGCAGGGTAAATTCCCAGTTTCCAGCAATCTGTTGCACAGGGCCTCGCTTCCAGAGCACAAGACTGCTTCTCTGTTGTGAGAAGCTTGTGGTGATGGCTTCTTCCAGTCTTGTCTGATGAGTGTGCTTGCAGAGTGGTAACAAAAGGTGTTACAAAACTTCTGGGAGGAGCAGCAGATCAGGGAATTTTGGGAAGACATAGGTGGGAGCTGAAAGTGAGAGACAGGAGAACACATCTCAGTTTAACCTGTGATGCGAAAACCAAAATGAAACAAAAAACCCCAAACCAACCAATGCCCCCTCCCCCCACCAACCCTCAAAGAAATCAGGACATAAAAGTGTGGATAAAAGCAGGAAAAAACATGGTAGTTCTTCCAGCTTCTGCTTCCCTGTCTTGCTCACTGTGTTCTCCCTGTGTTCGGTGTTGGTCTATTGCTGCTCTGTGCTCTCCCCTGCAGTGCTGCCGTGAGTCCCACGTGCTCCTCCTCAGTGGCTCACAGAGTGGTGCTCCAGGGGATGTTCTCTGAGACACAGCTGCAGATCACCCAGGTGGGTGCCCACCTCAGGCAGGTGGGCTGGGAGCCCCTTGCATTTCCAGAAGCGTCCTGCCTACCAGCCCAGCACCAGGCACCCGAAGTGATGTGGACATGGCTTGTGTGTGACATTAGAGGGGCTTCCCCATGCCAGGATGTTGTGGGTGAAAGTCAGATGATGAAGAGAGGTTTGGGACTCTCTCACTGCCCTGATAACACACCTCCCCACAAAAGCCTGTGGGCTCTACAAGAGCTCCTCTGTTGCAGCTCAGGACACGCATCCTGGTTCTGCCCCTGCCCACAGTGGCACAGCTCCATCCCGGGCTGCAAATGAGGCAGTTCCCAGCCTCCCAGGGGGACAGTGAGGGGAACAAGTAACTGGCACAGAGCACAAGTCCTGGCAGACCTGGAGAGAGATGAACAGGTACTGAGCAGTGCTGGACTCCAGACTCGGCAAACTTAACAGTCGAAGCCATTATCACACCAAGTAAATACATAAAAATAGATTACTGTAGGTGGCTTTACACAGTAATGTCCTGCATGTACCATCTCTGAAGTCTTTAGTGAGTTCCTTCTCCAGTAAAATCTGATCTTTTTTATTATTATTTTTAATTCTGTACCATTCCAGAAATGTCATCCTATTTCCCGCTGTCATACAAAGTGCCCGAGGCTGTGATTGAAAAATCTTATGAAAAGACTCATATTCTGTTTCTAATCTGATGTGTTTCTCTCTTTAGAGTGCCTGCTAGTTTCTTTTTGCCTGCATGACATTTCTATTTTGATCTAACCTCTTCTTTCCCTCTGCCTGTTGCAGTGCCTCTGTCTCCATGGCCCATTTCTCCTTCACAAGTTGTTAATGTGAAAAAACTACACTGCCCCATACCTGGGCAGGTCAGCTTCGAGCACTCCTGAATCACAGCTTCAGCTCATGTTTACGGTGGCTAACAATGAAAAGTGTTTTTTACACTGAGGATAATGGTGTATTTGCACTGTAAGATAAACCTTAGATGTAAAAATCATTATTTATTTAACAAGCACATCAAAGAATACCACTGGAGAAGGGAATTTCAAAGTTTCCCAGACTAATCAGATTTCTGCTATTATGTGAGGTATTTTTTTTCTCCTGACTCAATAATAATGAGTAATAAAAGTGTAGTTCTCAGAAGTCATTTAAAGCATTACCAGACTGAGAAGAAAAAAAAAAGGAATCATTTCCTTAGAAGCTAGAAATCTAGTAAACGACAGGACTGCAGAGCTAATGAGAGAAAGAAAGGTCTGACTTGGAGCAGACTGCAGCACTTCTGAAACCTGAGAAAGATTTTCTCCTAGGAAGGAGGAGAAATACCATTGGGAAAGCTCGCTGCTTAATTTCCTACAGTACTTTCCTTAATTAAATGCATATTTAAATAAGCAGGAGCTCAGCAGTGGAAGTATCCTATAGCATCATTGTGCATTGTGCTCCATGGCACAGAAGCACCACTGAGGGCACCCTGTCCCCAGCATTGCATATTCTAGGTAGAGAGTGCCACAGAAAAGACATCCTTTGTGGATCTCCCCTTACAGATTTGTCTGAACAACTTTCTAAAGCCTCTGATGACTGACTGTGAAACAAGGCCCCAGTTGATTAAGAAACCGAATGGCTTGGCGGAAGAATGAGGTCCTCAGTTTAAATTCAGGCTAGTTTCCGTTTTCTTAGTCCTTTCCATGGCTCACAGGGAAATTCCTCACAGATTTTTAACCCTTTGCTCTGCCTGGCTGAGCCCTGGGAAGATGTGGGTCACCATGAGCTTTCTTTGTTGGCAGCACCTCGATGCTGGGCTGACCCTGTGCACCTGGAGCCCCAGAGTGGCAGGAAAAGGGTTACCAGGCAGGGCTCGTGGGAGAGCTGGGTCCCCATGACCAGGAAGGAGGAACTAAGGGGAAAAGGAGGCACCCAGCAGGTGAAGAAAGGCTCACACAAGAGATACTTTTTTCCATTTTTCTCATAGTACTTTAAAGTACTATCAAATGCAAAGGTCTATATTCCTTTGTCCTAAATACTGTATTAAAAAAAAAAAAATCTGTTTCAAGTGGTTCAAAGTATACAACTGAAAGCTTTTCAGAAATAATAATCTGCACGTGTGTTCCAGCCCTGGACAGTGATGGATCTGCTGCAGAGAGTCCTTCCGACAAAGAAAGGGGCTCCTTCTTGTGAAATGTGCAACACAGCAGGAATGAAAAGCTTGAAAGAATATTTATCTATGTATGTGACAGACCGTGTCAGTTTAGTTTTAAAATCAATATAGGCATTGTGATGATTTCTAATAGCAGGAAGCAAGACTCTTACATCCCTTGTCATGAGAGCTGGTGAAGCCAGGACAGGGAACATAAGGGGGAGATTAGTTCAGGACAGGAGAGAAAGGCCAATTTCAGAGTATAGATCCCACTAGATGGATTTTTACTGTGTCAGGAGAAGTAAAAAGGAGGCTTATCCTCAATGAAGTACAGTACTTTTGAGAGAATAATATTAACAACAATAGTATATAGAGCTGATCATAAGGAAATTTTTTCTGGACCAGCTCCAAGAAACAAAGTCTGGACCAAAAAAAAGCCCTGCAATAACATGTGTAATAAATATAATACCTTCTTGAACCTAGAAAGAGAAGTAGGAAGGCTGTAAAGAGCAGTATTGTGCATGACTTTTGTGGTATTTTTGTGGAAAACTGACTAACAAGCACATGATGTGCAGCTTGGTAGAGTGGGGGGAAAGTGCTGGGACAGAAACCTGAGTTTTCAGAGAAATTATTCTCACTGACATTAAAGCAAACTCAGTTCACATATTTGTAGGAGAAAAACTCATCTGCCAAATTTCTAATGAAGAGGTAGCCATGATCAAGCCATGAAAAAAAAGAGGCATGGCAAACGTTTTAAAAAATGGCAACATACTGAGGAAAGTCTATATGGAATATGCTGGCTCCAACTGCAATATTGAAACAGCTGTTGAATTTCAGTCAGAAAAAGCATAAAATATTGAGCACTGGTAACACAAGCTCCAATTCTGAAACACTTGTGTGACAAGCAGAAGAGAAACTCATTAGGCAGCTGAAAATGTCACAGAACTAATTGTTTCGTTTTGCTAGCTCCCCTCTGTTGCATGCACATCAAAAACCACTCGTAAAGATGAGGAATATTCAACTTTTTAGGAGCAGAAGTAGACTTTGTGACATCTGAGCACCTCCATGCTCCAAATTCTTTCGGTCTGGCACCACAGTAAAGAAATGTCACTTTTCCTATTTTACAGACAGGGAGGTAGATGAAAGCAAATGAAGTGATTTTCTAAAGGTTGCCCTGAGAGTTTGTTCACTGGTCAGGGACTGAACCCCAGCCCCCAAAGAAATAGCTAAATCTTTGACCACTGGATTTTTTTTTTTCCTGAGTTGTGAAATGGGTCATTGTTAATAATCCAGAATGGTTTGTTTTCTCCTTTGACAGATTTAAGGGTTTTCAGTGCCACCTCCTTGTTCTCTTGTACTTTATACAGAGCATGCTCTGCATATTTGGTTGAAAGCCAAGTGTGCCTCAGTTCCCCACCTGCTCATTTTATGTTGCAACTTATCTCCCATCCCACCTCTGCATTGTCTCTTATAAGTGTATCTCTAATCTCAAGCAGTGTTTAGCAAACCCAGATACCAGTGTCACAAGGGGTGACTGCAACAGTAGTGCCCCTCATGGTCTCCATAGTGCATCTCTGGAAAACTTGAGCAGCCCTCGGAACAGATCACTGGGTGTTTGAGATTATTTTCAAGAACCTTTGCTAAGTATTCACCAGGAATAGGGAGACAGCTGTTAACACTCCAGAAATACCAAGTGAAGGTTTGAATGCCAATCCAGAAAAGGAGTTGAAAATATAGTAGATGATTTATCAAGAGCATTTTGGAGAAGTGTGAATAGAGATGATGCTGTCATGATGTATCTTAAAGTACCTGATATTCAAATGGCTGCTTAGAGATTTCCAGCTAGACACAGCAGAATTCATGATAATTGCCAGCATTAAGGGGGTCTATGTTAAATGGGCACCAAAAGGAAAAATGTGAAGAGCCTGAGGACAAGGAGATTTGTTGAGGACAATGGAATTTGGCTGATTTGGTTTGTGGAGTTTTTTGGTTTGTATTGTTGTTTTTGTTTTGTTGGAGTTGTTTTGTTTTGTTTTTTTAGTTTTGATTTTGGATTTTTAAAAACATTCTGACAGAGATTATTATAAAATATTAGGAAGAAAATGGCATTTATCACCATCCCACTTGCTAGCAGTGGCAGTTCTCCCACTCTCTAGATCCAGAAAGGATGGAGAGAGGACTGAGGTCTGGGGATGGAGCACTGAGAGCAGGGCAGTGAGTGTGGTGGGGACTGAAGGAAGAGCATCTGCTGCTTTTGTTTCCGCCGCTTCATCTCTGTTGGTGTCAGAGGCAGCTGAGACGTAGCCAGACATACCAAGGGAATGACTTGGTCCAAATAATAGGAATTGGTAATAAAATATAAGGGATACTTGGCAAGAGGGTTGTACAAGAGAAGAAATGTTTTAGCCTGAGGTGTGAGGTATGAATTGCTGAATGCAGCATGTTTAGGAAAGATGGATGCAAAATCAAAGCAGCTGCTGGCACTGCTTGAGTGATCCATGAGCTCGGTTTTGTCTACGTTGCTCAGAATTGGCTTTTGGCTTCTGCTGCTCTATTACTGCACTGTTTTGACAGTAACTTAATATAAGTAGGAGTCAGCTGCTCTGAGAGATGTGTGTGTCCCACCTGGGAGTGCAGTCCAAGTCCAGCTGGTAAGTAGCTGGCCATGTGTGTGCACAGATGCCACTTTTGTGCACACAATTGCCATGCCATTGCCAAGAGACGTGTGTGCGAACAGGAAACTTGAAAATCAAGTCTTGAAGGTATGAGGGTTATTACCGGAGATGTAATGTACCTTGACTCTGTTTAATAATAGCATCTTAGAATGAGGCAATCCTAATGATCACAAAAAGAGACCAGCAAGGTTTCGTGCATCTTGAATACAGTGTATGGATACCTGAGGCTCTGACTCTCTGCCTTTGATGCTTGGTAATTATTTCTTTCTATGCAAACTGGGCTCTAAATGCTGCTGAACTGGAATTCAGTCGTCCTGTGTTGCTCTGCAAGTGTGAACAGACCACTCCCCTGAAAGATGAGGGAGCTCTGTGGTGTTTGGTGGCTGCCTGACACTGGTTCTACACATGTGTGAAAGACTGAGGTCAGACTTGCTGTATTTGACTGGAACACTCAGGTTTAGTAAAAATGTCTTTGTTTTGCTTCTGAAAGGAAATAATATCCAGTAGGCAGTTCTCTGCTCTTGATGACAGTGAACACGCAGTACAAATGATGTAATATTAGATTGCTCAACACTCAACATGGAAAAAAAGCTCATAAAAATTGGGTATGTGAAGATTTATTGAGAGAAACCATGGCAAGCTACCAGGAACTCTTCTGTGACAGAAATAGCCACCCTAAGAAAGCAAAGTCCAGAGCACCTCTGAGGTCAGGGCTGGCCAGACATGACCCTGAGAAACGGTTTCTCCAGAAGCACAGGGAATCTGAAGTGACTTAGAAGAAATGGATGGATGTGAGAGGCTGGTGCTCTGAGCTCTCTCAGAGCTACTTTAGGCCTAATACCCAGCCTTTCTCTTACAAGGGACTAAACCCAGCAGTTTGATAGGTGCCATTTATTTAACACAAATGATTGTTCAGCCTGAACAAACACCAGTCACAAGGGGCAGTCATAAAGGCACCAGGTAAGAACACTACCTTTAGTCCAGTGTATGAAACAAGTGGGAAATTCCTTAGAAAAGCTGAATTTGCTTTATGCAGCTCATTGCCATCTGGATTACCTTCCTGGACCTTCCTGATTGCCAAAAATAGCTTCCTCTGATGCCACAGGGCATGAGAATGATAATGTAAGGCCAGTGCAACATAAGGTGTCTGACTCCTGTTGCTTCTCACACCATGTGCCTCTCACCCCTCCAGGCACAGTTAGAAGAATCCTCTATGAGGGGACTTACCTGCAGTTATTCAAACCTGGGCAGATGTTTTACATGGCCCTCCATGACCTCTGAACCACAGAGTGCACCAAATGAACTGTAGATATTGGCTGCTTCATGGCATTGTTACTCAGAGGAGGCACATCCACATTCTACTGCAAAAATACAGCTCTCAGTGTCAACTATCCAGGAACTCCTGAAGGTAGAAACCCTAATCCATGTATTTATGATCTTTGAGTAAGTGACTCTGGAGATAAGCTGGAACGAGACATCATTTCGGCGGTGACCCTTTCTCCTCGAGCACTGACATCTTTCCTGAGTGCCGTCATCTCAAGGGAGGGCACTGGGGCTACCACATCAATCATTTCTCAAGTGTTGTCAAGCCTGATGGGGCAAGAGCAAGCCTGAGCCAAGGATGCTGCTGCCTGTGTGGGACCTTTCTGACTGAACAGCTTATCCACTGGGCCCAAATGGTGCGACTGGGAAACAAAGCAGCAAAATCCTAGTTGACAAAAGTGGATGGAGGCAAGCCAGGACTAGAACAAAACAAAAGCTGCAAGTAAAATATAGATCATCTCAGCCCAGTTAAAAAAAAAAAAAAAGAATTCTTGTGTGGCTGGGGTAGTCCATGCAGTGATGAGCACAGAGAAGGCTTGAGGACTTGGACCTTGATTTATGCCCCTCTTATGACACTGAAACACAGTGGGGAAGGCAGAGCTATCTATCCAGCACAACAACAAAAATAGAAAAAGTCATGTTTGTTTTTCTTTTAGAAGGAGGTGATATGGGACAGCTTCTGGTTCACCGTGTCCTGTCTTGGTTAAGGGATAGCTTTAATCTCTGGTCTGCTGGGCTATGTGTGTTTGAGGTGAAAAGGTGCTGACCCAGGGAAGACCCTGAGAGAGAGACTTCGGTGCAGAGCTGAGGTTTTCTGAGACTGGTCCATGACCCCACCAACTTACATGTGGTTTCAGAATGCAGACAGCACACACAGCTTGGAGACTGGAACACACCCCAGAACTGTTATGATTGCTGTGGAAATGACAGTTGCTCTCTGTGGAGCCACAGCAAGATGGATCACTGTGGCAACATCCTCTGTTCAGGAAGGGACACTCCTGGTACTTGGGCACCAGCCAGAGGTTCAGACGTGGGAGGGAAATGTGCTCCACCGGAGCTGTTCAGCCCCACACAATGACTTCACGGTGCCTAATTACTTCCAGAGGGAACCACTGGCTGGTGCAACTGTCCGGCCTCCCAATTTCTGGCTTGGTGAAAGGTGACCAGCCTGGGACAGACTGAACATCTTCCCTCGCTTTCCTCATGGTGTTAGGATTCATGGATGGGACCGTCTGCTGAAGCCTCAGAAAGAGAAGAAGATTGTGCTGGTGCAGCCAGGAAGGGGACCAGCAGAATCAACCTTGTGTGTGGCAGGAGCTGGCCTTGGTCATCTGGCCAGAGTTGGACCTGGCACCAAAAGGGACATAAATGAAGTGGGTGGGAAGTTGTGGAGGATAACCACAGGACAAGAGCATGGGCTGCATCTGTCCACAACGCCCACACACCATGGGAATGGCACTGCTGAGGCCTGGGAAACACTTCAGCATCCTGTGTGTCCCCCGCTTCCTTTGTTTTTCCCTTGTGGTATCATTCCCTGCAAGCACTGACCTGAGCAGATGTAATGTATTTAAGCTTCAGTCTAACTGTTTGTACTAAAAAAATGTCTTTTATGATTAAAGGTGCTTGTTCTGTTATTGGTAGTTACAAAAAATTTTCCTGAACCTTACTGTTTCTCTATTTTTTAAGAGTATCTGTCTCCCATAGTGCTGCTGAGTTTTACCTTTTAATTACAAACAAACAAAAAACCCAATCCCCAAACAAAATTGATGTCATATGTTTTTATATATTCACCATGTATTGTAATATATTAAACCTTTCTTATAGACTGACTGATAGTGGATAGTGGTACTTTAGTCCTAAACACAGTCCTAAAGAGTTAGATTTGACCTCATCTTTTTTTTTTGTTACATACATACCATTCTTCCGAAGCAGACTGCTCTTGTTCCTCAGAAAATTGAGACATTAATTCACAAATTAGTGTGGCACTATTAAAATAAACCCCACCCTCTTCTGAAAGAATGAGTTTGAATTGTGAACCATTCAGTCTACTTCTGCCTTCAGAAAATGAAATGTCACTTAAGAAATTATTAGCCTGAACTCCAGCTTGGAGAAGGGGACAGGGGAAAGGACCTTTCCCATCATGTCTCAAATTAATTCTTTAAGCTTCGAACCAGTTAATCCTGTCTTTACTGTTGTTGCAGCACAAACTGACTCAATGGGATGTCTGGACTGAACCATAGGCAAGAATCTCTCCTCCCAAACATCCTCTCGGATTCCTGGAAGAAGCTCATGCTGGAATTCAGAAGGGAGTGGGCAAACCCAAGACACTGAGGCATCAAACACACCAGAGCTGGTGAGTGGAGAAATAAATTGGTGAAAATAGAAAAAGAGTGCTTATCAATATGATGGTAGGTGCTTTATACATATAAAACTTATATACATATATATATCTAAAAATATATTAAAAACCTTGCTTTAACCAGAGTTGAGTTTTTAATTGCCAAGGCCTAGAGAGCTAGAGAGGTCACAAAAAACATGACAGAAGGCACAGAAGATGAAGATCATTAGCATGATCAGAATTTAAGAGCAGGCAGGAAAATAAAGAGACCAGAAATATCTTGCTAATAAATAACAGGGTATTCAAAGCAAGACCTGAAGTATGTTAATTAGTGGAAAGGCAAAACACCTTTACTTTTAGCCAAAGACTGCCTGATCTGCCATTTCACACATTATTTTAGCAAAACTACCAAAGCAAGATTTCCTGTGTGTCATGTCAGCCTGCAAATTCAAGCTGCCTTTGTTTTGGGAAGAAGGCAGGCTGTGAGATGCTGAGGTTTGGCTGAGGTGTCAGGTCTGGCTGCCCTGTGAGGAGGGAGGATTGTGGGAACAGAAAGCTGGAAGTCCTGTGCTTGGGGCAAGCCCTGGTGCACAAAGCGCAGCCCGGTTGGGTCAGGCAGGAGCAAGGGACATTTGCATTGTGCCCCGGCTGCTGCTGGGTTTCCTTCCTGCCTGAGGGGCCAGTGATTACAGGCTGCAGCTGCTAATTATTTCAGAGGGTGGTTTGAACCTTTGGGGAATCAAAGCCATAGCACTTCTCTTCTGGACTCTTTGTCCTTTAGGGGTTTACTGCTGGCTGAGCAGGCCCATAGCTTGCTTTCTCCAACAGGCTCAGCAGCAGCCTGCTTCATCCAAGCAGGTTGAAATCAAAACCCTGAACCTTGTTCATCTCTACAGGCCTCTGAGAGAGAATAGTAATCAAAATTGATTTAATATTCTTGGGCTGAGTACTGAATTTCTCTTCAGAACTAATCCTCAGAGGATCCAATACACTTGCTAGCCCCAAAAGTCACTTGAGTGGGTGGATAAAACACAACAAAACCACCCCAAACCAAAAACCTGAATTCTTAATCTGTAAATCTCTGGAGAGAATTTTAGCTTTTTATTGTTTCCCTATCAATAAAATGCAGGAAATAGTACTAAATGCTTCACCTGTACAACTTCCCATTATTTATCATATCAAATGTCCCTTCTTCCAAGCCTTTTGGTTTACTCTTGCAAATAGATTATGCAAGCGTGTCCTACAGTTCAGCATATGGAACAGAACAGATCCAAACTCTGTTCAATCAAATGCAAAGTGCCTTCATGTGCTGCTGCTTCAGAGTGTGAGCTCTCGGAGAAGGCAATGCTCTGAATTGTATTATGAGCTGAGAGTATGAAAACACCCAGGTAGTCTTGGAAAAATGGATAATCAGTAAGTATTCACTGGAGTTGGCAGGCAAGCACATTTTGCAAATGCTTGTTTCATAAATATTTATTTTAAAAATTGAATTTTGGGAGTTTTCAGACAAAAGAAGCCATAAAGAGTGAATAGAAACTTGAAGATTAAAATTATTGTGCATGTGATTTATTTTTTTTTGCTTTACATTCCTTATAAACTCTTTTATTCTTTTTCAGTTTGAAAGAACTGAAGAAACTAACATCTACAAAAACCTGTCTCAGGCAAAACGTGGAGTCAGCGCCAGGTATGCAGAAGAATGAGTCAGTAATAAAGAAACCTACAGCTTATGACCAAAATGCCTCGAGCTGTTTGCATTAAGTTCTCTTGAATAAACTATGTGCTGCATATTTCCTGAAGAGCATGACCAAAAACGCACTGAGACCGTGGATCTCCAAGTAGGTTATGGCTAAAAGCCTGACTAATGTTTGATGTGTCTTTTTGGTTCATATCCGAAAGGATATTTGTTTGTTTTTACTCATTTCTTACTCATGAAAAAAACCAACAACAACCCATTGAGTTGGTTTTGTAAACCCCATTAAGTGGGGTTTACAATACAGGATTCATTTTTCATTTGTTAGAGAGCATTTCCTCTAGGCTGTAGACAAATTGTTTCCCGGCACAGAAAAATCTGTATTGATGTGGTCAAGATTTAAAATTTAGTAATGTACTTCCTCTACTGGGGATGTTCTGAATTTTTTCAGTGCTGTGATTCATTCTGGTGGTGGAACTAAACTCAACTTACTTATGTTGAATGGCAAAAGAACAACAAAAACTTTCCAAAATTTGAAAATACCACTGAAAAAGAATAAAAGTACAATTGTCTTCAGCCATTATGGGCTGCCCTAATTTGAATCACATGGGAAAATGCTTCGTAATGGCTTTCTTCTTTCACTCTTCATTGGCACCAAACCATACCAAACCAAACCAAACCCTTTTCTTTGTTCTTTTCCTTTATGCATTGCTTTTCCATCTGGTTTTAGAAGAAGCTGGTCCTTTGGGTTAGCAAAGATTTTGAAGTACTAGAGGTCTTGGGTCATTTCCACAGATTTCCTGAACAGCCATGGACTGACCACTTTACCTCCATTACTGTTCTGTAAAATGGGAATATTCCACTTTACCTTAGAAGGTTTTTGCTAGAAAATCTATTTATTGCTGTAAGATGTCCAGCTACCACAGGAGTATTCAAGGCATATATACAGTTTGTATTTTCCCTTACAAGTGTGTGCTGTGTAGAGTTTAAGCTAATAAGTCCCAATGATGATTCATGATGAGGAATTCACTCTTAAGAAGAACAAATTTGAATAGATTTAAATACATACATGTGAAAGAAATATGTGCAGCCTCCCAGCACTCTTTGAAATATAAATGTGAGAATTCCTTTAGGTATAGTGCTGGAAGCCTTCACGTCAGACGATATGGGCAGGTGCCAGGCAGAAGGAGCCAGACTGATATGTGCAGCTTTCTGCTGGAAGACCCCAAAGACTGCAACCCCCTATCACTCCCAGCAGTGGGGCAGGTAGTGGGATGAGCTCCATTAATGCCTCCTTCATTACTTACTTAAATTAGTTACTACTTAAACCCAAGTAGAAGGTTTATTCCTGTGCGTTCTGGACATACAGTCTTTTGTCTGCTTTTCTATACCAGCTTCTTCGTGTTTGATATTCATTTTATTCCCCTCCTTAGAGTATTATTTACAACTGAATAGCAGAATGTTATAGGCTGAGCTGACAGGGCACTAAATATAGCAATAGCAGGGCACTTCCCCACTCTAATCATCTGCTTCTGCTTTTATGTAGATAGTAAATGATGGGCCACAGAGGGAATTGCCATTTGTCTCTAGGAGATACATGTCAAAGGAGTTTAAGCGCTACATCCTGCCCACACGAGGGAAATTAATTTAGGCTTGATGCAGCAGTGCTGGCTTTTCCTAGCACTGAGGAGTTGCAGATGAGATCTTTAGTCCTTCAGCTGAGTGCCATAGAGACCATGTTTTTGAATAGGGTATTTACAATGGCAAATGGCACCATTTCTAGCCTGAAGTAACAGGCAAATTCAGCCAAAAAACGGTGCCATTCATTCAGATCATCCCCCTCGTTGACCCCGTTGCCCACATACGTCTGTCTGGGCCTTGGGAAGCAGCCATTCCTTGGCCGGGGCTCAGCTCTGCCCCACCAGGACCCGGGCCAGCCTCAGGGCTGCCATTTGCTTTGTTTGTGCGTTGGGCTCATTCCTCTGACTTGCCTTCCCTGAGCCAGCTGACTTGCCTGTGCTTTTTCCCCTCTGCCAAGTCTGCTTTGCTGCCTTCTTTCAGGTCTGGAGCTGTTCTGCTGCCTGCTCTTTTAACAGCTGTCCAAGTGCGCAGGAATAGTCAAACCAACGCTAAAGCTTCGCCAGCTCTGCTCACTTGGGTCCTACAACTTAAACGCAGTGTGTGAAAGTTTAAGCAGCAGCTTCGTTGATGGGACTTAGCCCTAAATCCACACAAATCCAAGGTAATCTGGAAGCAGCTCACTGCTGCTTTAATATCAGGCTGAGACGGCTTCAGCTGAGATGGGGGCTGAAAGAGCTGGGAGCTGTGTGCGTGCCTTGACAGAGAAAGTTTGTGATCTAAAGGTTTAAAAATCTGCATAATGAAAACTTCCAGAAAGTTTAGTGCAGCAGTTCTGCTTTTTCCCATGCAGAGCTACAGGGCACAGGTTAAGGCTCAGCTCCAAGAAGAGTGAGGTATTGCAATGCAAAGGAGGAGAGGAGATGCTGAGTACAAGGACATCAGTTAAACTTTCTGCCCAGCCTAAGGGTTCTTCATGTATTTTATCCACTGGCTGACTAATGTAAAATACAAAAGTATTCTGCCTGGCAAGCTAGGAGCAGAACTGCAGTCTCCACCCTCCCAAAGGATGACTTAAATATGAAGCTATGATGCCATGTTCTTCCTTTCCTTCTGCCTGCTCAAATGCATTTTTAATTCTTTAATGCAAAGTAGGAAGGCACCAAAATGGAGATCTCTCTCTTGCTCCAGAAAAGCCTCAGATAGGGTGGACAGAGACTTCTCCTGGGAACACCAGCAACTCTTCTGCCTTCAGTGGAATTAAAATCACTCTTCCTGTGTTCTGAGTGACCACCTAACCCTGAGGTAGGGGAAGAATGGGGTGCTACCTCCTCCTGAGCTGCGTGTTGGAGCACAGCGCCAGCTATGCTGGTGTTTTGTACCTAGGCGGTCTCAGCAGTGACCAGTCATCCAGTGAGCTAAACCACCAGCCTGATTGTACAGGAGTGTGGGCAAGAGCAAAAGCACAGACTTAGTCACCCAAGGGATATGAGCTCTTCATGGTCCACTCCTGGATTTAAACATTCTTTGTGAAGTCACCATTCAGTAAGAATTGTTGTATATACTCATGAATGTACAAAATACAGATGATTATAGTAGTCTATAAAACCCAAAACCACACTGTTTACTTCAGTAATTATTTACTTATTACAGGCCAAGCATTTCAGAGTTGCTCCTCCTGAGGTGCTAAGGTCACCTGCTGTGGTGATTCTGTTCTAAGCCTGCTGTGTCCCAAGTCACCAATACTTCCCAGTGAAAACACTTCAGATGAACACAATAAAAGCCAATAAAAAATGGAAGAATTGTTGATTGGAAATGTTTCCCTATTTCTGCCACCAATGAAGGCAGTCTGCTTGCTTGCAGGGTGAAACAGAGTACAAACTTTTTAATCCTCAGTCCCAAATTCACCTAAAAGATTTAGGGCCAAATATTCCTCTTACTTGCACCAGTGTAAATTTAGGGAAATTTCATCCAATTTAATGCACTGCCAGGTGGTGGATTTTGCCTCAGATCTCATTATTTTTGGGTTTTTATTTATATTCAGCCACTGTGTGTATACACAGACACAAAGCAGTAATTTTTGCCAGCAATAAGAGAGTGGAGTTTGCTATATAAATCGGTATTTCTCAGTCAATATGTTGCAACCCCTGAAGGGGTTATAAAAACCATCTGGGGGCTTGTAAAGAACTGAAAATTTTATAACAATCTAAAGCAAAGAAAATGTCATTTCTTCTACTCTCCATAGCACAGCACCATTCTCTTGGCAACCCGTCAAAACCATACATGAAACAATAAATTCTTTAGGCTTATCACTTTTACCATATTTTTTTTTACTTTAGCTTTATAAAACATGGATGAGAACTGGGAAGTTTCTTTTTTGTTTTTTGTTTTTTGGTTTGTTTTTTGGTTTTTTTCCCCTTTTATATAGGATTTCCTATCTGAACTGCTTGAGATATGTTACTTTCAAATTTTTGGCCTCAAGAGGCAGTACATTTCTTTAAGGGCCTCTGCCTTGGTCTTCTCCTAACCTGCTTGTTAAAACTACAGCCTATTTTGTCAAGCTTAGGCTTGTTTGTGTTGGAGCCAGTTTTTCTATTTCACTGTGACTTTTTGCCTGTCAGCTTCCTCTTTCAGCCTAAATCATACAGGGAAACATCAACATTTCCCTTTGTGGGAAGAGATGTTTTGCATCAAGTGGAAAAAATGGATGAGATTTCCTGTATCCTCACTAGCAATGTGGTGTACGGTTTGAAATCTGCCCTTTCTAAGGTGAGATACCATCTGAAGAACCTCTCTGCTTTTAAATATAGCCTCACAGCACATGCAACTTGTCAGTGAATTTTGCTTTCATGAACGCATCTTTCATCTCTGTGCATAGGTACTTATCTATGAAATTAATTCTAGTAGCAACCGTGTCCCACTAAAGGAATCAGAGAATAAATTCAGAAAAAAAGGCTCATTGCTTTTTTTGTTTTTCCCCTGCCAGGGTGAGATGTCTCACACCAGCACTGGGCAAGCAGCAGAGCTGGTGAGGCTCTGAGACCCTGAGCAGGGTAGGGAGAAAAGGAGAGGATGGTAGTGCTCCCCTTTTGGCAGCTGTTTGGTTGGGCGGGCAAATCTCAGGCAGCTTCACCTCAAACTCCTCTTGACTTCAGCTATTTCTGCCTGATTTCCACAAATTTTTGTTGATGCAAAGTACTTAGTAGGTGTGGTACCTCAATCTTTCCAAAAACCCTGACTAGTTAACTGTTTAGTGGGCACAAATTTGATCACATAAACCATTTGCTAAGGAGAAGGAACAATGACTTCTTGCCTGGGTGGGAGGTGGTTGCCCACAACCAGGAACTGAATGGGCCATGGGCTCTGTGGCAATAAATAAGGGGAGGAACTGCACTTTTGGCTTTTACTCTTTAGCTCCAGTTTCACTGGACTGGAACTGTGCTGTCCAAACTGGGTGGAATCAAAACTTGGACAATTTCGTGTAATTTGCTTGGAGCACAGCTTCTTTATCCCTGTCCCATTTCTACTGGAGACAGACTACAAAGTCTGCACGTGCAGAGGCTGGATTCAGATCCAAGCTGAGGGTGTTTGGGGGCTTGGCTGTTGGCTTAGGTCTTCAGGCTGTCAGACTACAACCAGGATTCCTGCTCCAAGATTTGAGTTCAGCTAGCTACTCAGGGTCTAGCTCTTCTGCTGCCTTTCCATAAGCCAGATTGTACCAAAATGCTCCCTAAAAATCATTCAATGGTATTTTCCTATGTGGTTTTCATGATGCTAAGCAGTTGGGCAGATGTGACATGGTCTACCCAGCTTTCTGCCTTCATCCCTGAGAGAAAATGGATACCCAAGGGTTGTCTCTGCTAATATGAAACATGTAAAAGGTGGCTGTTAGGTTTTTTTGTGGTTTTTTTCGGTTTCTTAATTAATCTCTATTCTCAATTCAGAAATGGATCTGTGTAGAAATGATGTTATGAAGCATTTTGTGAAAAGAAGCTAAATTTTAATTAAAATTTAAAAATCGAACTAGCTAGTAAATAGCCTAAGAAATGTCCACCTCAGCTGGCACTGCCCATGAAGAAACCATTCCTGGACAGCCCAGCCTCCTGGCACCAGCACTTTATCTTGGCATAATTCCCCCTGCCCTGGCTGAGGCTGAGCTCCTTGCCTCCATGCACTGCCTTGCTGTGCCACCTCTCTCATCCTTCTTTCCATCATTTTGGTTTTGTCCAGGCACAGTGCCCCTGTACTGAGAGAGCCATCTTGATGGTGACACAAGGCTCTCCACCCTAAAGACCAACAGCAGCTGCCACCACTGCTGCTCTGGCTCATGCTAGGAGATGGGTTGTTTTGATTTTTTATCCAGAGAAGTCCAAACTCCTGAGGGAAGAAATGTGGTTTATTGCATACTCATCCTGTTTCTTCAAAGCTGAACTGTGCCATGCATGAAAAATTTTTTGGAGACCGGGAGCAGAAATGATGACTTAACAAGGCAGTGCTGTCCACTGCCGCACCAACACACTGCCGGTTTTTCTGAAGTCGTCAGCACTACTGTTTTTGTATGAAGAGTGGAAATTCCTTCTTGTGCTTTGTCAGTCAAAGATTCCAGGGCTGTCAGTCAGTGTTAAGGTTAACGCGTGTTTTCCCAGTCTACACTTCTGTCCTTGCCACACCGCTGTGCCTGTGCTGTTATGCTGCAGCAGCAATAACTTCCCTCCCTCAGATCCCTCCCGTTGTTTGTGCAGATTAAAACTCCAGTCCCATACAAGGGACGGAGGTCCTGGGTTGAGGCATTTCCTCATCCCTTAGTGCGGACATGGGTGCAGTGGGGAGCACACGGGGAGGCCTGGATGCTGCGGGGACGTGTCCCTTAGCCGAAATCCCCCAACCTCCCACCACGCCACTGCCAGGAAGGGACCGCATGGCATTGGCCTCGGGGGTCTCTGTCCCCTCACCACCCCCTGGGTCTCCTGCCGTCCTGCCGGGCCGAGCGTCGCCCCGTGGGCACCTCCACCGCTGCCTCGCCTTCTCCTTCTCCCCGACACGGCTGGTGAGCCTCCCGCTGAGCCAGTGGGGCTGGGGAGGATCCCCGGGGCATCCCCGGGTCTGGGCGATGGGGGTCCGGGGTCACGGCCCGCCCAACACTCGGAGCTCAGGCCGAGCCCGTCCCCGGGGCTCGCCCCCCGCCCCGCTCCCAGCCACGGGCAGCGCTGTCCTGGGCGGGCCCGCGGCGCTCGGCGAGGGGCGGGCGGGCGGGCGGGGCGGCCGCGGGCCCTATAAAGGCCGTGCGGCGCCGCCGCGCTCCGGCCGAGCGGCGCGGGGTGTTGGCGGCCGTGCGGTGCCGGCGGAGAGCGGCGGGGGAGGTGAGCGGGGCCGCGCTGGCGCCCGGCGGGAGGGAGGGGACCGGGGCACCGGGCGGGGGAACCGGGGGCCCCAAAGTTTGGCTGCTGACAAGCCGGAGGCCGCGGGGGTCTCTCGGGCGGCTCCTCGCCGTGCGCTGCCTGTTACCTGCTCTCACAAGTTTCCCGGTGCCGGGTGCGTGGGCGCTGTGCCGGGAGCGGGGCTTCTGGCGCGCTGAGTTCCTTCTGCGTGTTGGCTTTTTGAAAGCAGGGAGGGTTTTTCCCCCAAAAGAAACGGGTTTTAAGGCTGGCAGCCCGCGGGTCGCAGCATCGGCGGTGCGTCCCGGGCGGCGCGGGAGACGCTTCGCTCCCGGGTGCGGAAGAGGTGGCACTTCCCGAGCATCGGCTGCGCCGGGAGAGCTTGGAAACTGGAAGTTGCTCGCTTCATTCGTGTCTCTTGTGTGCTTTAAGAGAGAGCTTGCTGGTCTCGTGCTAAATAAAAGTAATAAATCATGATTCAGTTAGTAACTGAAATTTTCTTGGCATGTTGAATGATAGAGTAACGGGGGAGAAACAATTACAATCATTGCCGGTTGGGGAGGAAGGGGTGATACTCTGATACTGTAACAGCGTTTGGATAGTGCTGGTGGCATCATGTTGTGTGCTGAAGCAGAGAACTGGTTCGCCAAAACTCTGACCTCGGCTCACTTTGGAATGATATGGGAGCTGCTTCATGTATCGAGTTCTGGGAATATTCGGAAATGCAGAGTATGCCTCAGGAGAGAATCTTTTGTCTCTTGGTGAAAATGGTGTTCGATATTTTGGCTCAGTGCCGTGCAGTGTAGGAGGATCTTAACAGAAAAATACCTTTGGAGAAACCATTGTACTAACAAATAGGTGTTAAAATGTCAAATTTCCCATAAAACTAGGGAATATCTATTTGTGGATTAGAGGCCTCAGTGTGATTTATTTCTCTCCCCCTTTCTCATGCCTACATATGATTCTGAACATGGTTTGGCTTTTGTGGTTGTAATCGCATTCTTGGGCAACTTCCTGAAAGAGAAACCTGGTAGACTGATTTTTTTTTTTTCTCACCACACTGAAAAATGACCTCTTCCTTCACTTTCTCTTGTGTGAGCATTTAGTAATGTCTTGTCCCCAGCTTGCCACAGGAATTCATTAGAAACCTGATTTTTTAGGGACTATTCACAAAATAGTATATAGGTGTAAGCAGCTGTGCTGCTGTGTAGCTTCGGAAAACAGGAGAAGCTGCAGACATCCTTGAGGAAAGTGAAAAGCAGCTGCATGCCTGCTGAGTGCTCAGATGAGTCTTTGAAGCGTGAGGTGAAGACCAATGCAAATAAAAAAGCAGAATGATTAAGTAAATTAATTCAACTGCAATGTGAGATGTACTAGGTTGGAGTTCTAGCATTTTGTGGGGTGTGATTAAACTCATGAGAATAGCAGCTGTTTGGCACAGGAGCAAACTTCAAGTGATGAATGCTAGTCCACAGCTTTTTACAATTACAGATAAGTTGTATGTCAGGCAACCTATAAGCAAATTTTGTCAGTGCTCTTGAGATGCTGAAAAGCAGCTTCTCTGGTCATTGCTGTTTTATGTGCTCCCCAGCTATGAGGATGACAGAAGAACTCTGCTTTGATTGGTGAAATGGCCATCACTATAGACACACATATATTTATATCTATATATAGCTCTATGTATCTCATGTGGGAGGCAATAGAAACTCATGTCAGAACAAAAAAGGGAAAACAGAAACCTGCAATGCATTTTGTCTCAAGGTGTATACAGAAGTGTTGAAGCTTCTGTTTGGTGTTGTCATTGACAACCAGGAGAATAGCATGTCTTAGTGGCATGTGGAGACTTTTAGTCTGGGTCTCTAAATCACACAGGCAGAAATGTGTTCCTGTCCTAGAGCTTGCCAGCATACTGTTAGGCAGAAAACTGTCAAGCAGGAGCACCAGGTATTTTTAGACTAGACTGAAGTGTGTGTGTATGTGTGTGTAAAAATATGAAAAATAACCACCTCACCTTACTGCTAGGATTTACAATGGAGGTGCACAGATATTGCATGCATCCACAGCAAGGGATCTGTTCAGAGGGAGCTCTGGCTAGAGATTTGTGTTGCTGCTCTGGTAGTGGGCACAGCATCTACCTGGTTCATGCACCTGGTTGTGGCTTTTAATTCTTGATAGGCAGCCACTGTGCTCATTCTTGAAAAAGCTGAGGCTCGGTGGAAGGTTTTTCTTGGAAGCTGGGGTTAGGGTTGTCTGGGCTGCTTGAATTGCTTAATCACAAGCATGCATGAAAGAGCATGCTTTTGTAATACTAATTAGGGGGGAATTCATTCTAATCATCAAAACATTTCCAGTAACTTGGTATGTTAACTGAATTCTGCAATTCTCTAGGGTCAAAGGTCTTATACATGAGAAGACAGGGAAAAGATGGAGTAATCATCGCTAATCTGTAAAGTGTTGCTAGATACAGTCATCTTTACGTGCCTCTGGGCATCTACCTGTGACATAGCTAACAAATCACGTTTTACAGCAAAGTGCTGGCCTGTAAGAACCATGTAATTCAGTGCACCTATACTAGCCATAAAACTCTTTTGAATAAGCAGAGTGATATAAAGAATTGCCTCTTCTTGGCTTTGAAGAGCAGGTAGTGGGAGCATGGGAGTAGTCAATCACCTACATGTGAATTTAAAGATTTAGTGTAAATTTAAAGATTCAGTGTAAGTTGGGGAACTATGAAAATATAAGAATGTTTTTATTATTATTAAAGTAGATAGCTTCTTTGTGTAAAAATGAGAAGGCTGAATATGTGCAACTATGTACATGTTCAAGTGTGTCTCCTCTGTGATGATTAAAGTGGTGGGAGGAGAGCAAAAAGAGGTCGTAGCATTCTACAGCTGTAGCTACACAAATGTTTAAGGTGGCATGCTATAGGGAAGAAAAGCTGTCCTGTGTTCTGCTTGTTCCTGTCTCCCTTTAGGGATAGGCTCTAGTTCGTACTTATGTGAATACTTCTTCAAGCAGAGCTGAGGTCTCTGCTGAAGTGAGAGCCAGTAATCGTGGACAGGAAAAGGATGGGGCAATTTTAGTGGCAATGCTAGCCATAGGTTCTTGAGCTGTTTGTCATGGCCTTGAGATACACTTAAGTGCTAACTGAAATGCTTTCTAAATCTGTTAGCACCTCTCCTCAAGCAGTGTCTATGGAAAAACATGCATTTTGGCAGCTGCTGTATCTTTTCTGTGGTCTGGTGTTCACCTTTAATGGCCAGAAGGATGTTTTTTCCCTTATTTTTGGGCTGAAATCAGAAGGTGCCTCGTGCTGGGGTCCAATAATTATGCCACAAAGCAGTTTAAGTATGAAAGCATATTCATCTTGTGGAATTATCTCCCTTGGTGAAAATGTCAGTTTTGCTGACCATGCTCAGCCGTGTGACATAAAGTGTGGGCTTCAGGCAGTCTCCTGTTGTCATCCTGGGCTTTAGAAATTTCAGCAGCCTGAAATTCTCTTTAGTATTATGGGACCATGAAAGCAATTATGGAAGGCATCAAGACTGATTGCCAGTGAGTTCTGAATGGAAGAAGCCTGTTTAAGGCCGTGTATATGTAGTGGCCTTGGCATGCAGGTAGGTTGGTTTGTGAGAAACATGAGTTGCCAAGAGACTGTAAGCTACAGTCTTCAATACCACTGGAGTCTCCAGAAGCACTAGTGAGAAATGCTGCTACATTCTAGCTCTTAGTTTGGCTGATGTACAGGCGATACGAATTTATGTTCATCAGCTATGTGGCTTTGACCAAGCCTTGATTTTTACTTAAATGCTTTCTGTATTATTTAACAACTTGCACTTTAAGCTTCTGTTCCTGTAGAAGGGCATGTTGTGGTATTTAGTGATGTTTCTCACTGCTTCTGAGATGGCTCTATCATCTGGTGTGAACTGTAAGCTTCTGCTGGCCAAAGGCTGAGCAGCATTTGAGGTTTTTTGTTTTAATAGGAGAGGGGCAGTTTCCCATTAGCTCTGACAGGTTACAGGTACAAAACCAAGAGGAGAACTGAACATAACTAACTTTTCCTCTTCCATTCTGTTATCCTATAACTTTATATCCCTAAGCAATCTGAGAAATGCTATGTAGAAGTTGGTGTATTATCTGTTAGCTATATGTCTCCATCTTGCTATACACCCTCCTCTTCCAGAAAGAGTAGTTCATGTGGCTGTCTCAGCAGTTAAACAAGCTGAGGCCTCCAGCTGCTCTGGCAGCTCAGTTGAAGAGGCTGCTTTCCCAGCTAATTGCCTACTTCCTCTGCAGAGGTTCGTCATCTGCATTACAGAAATAGTGATGGACTCTGTGGAGGCTTCTCAGCCAACACGGCTCACAACTCAGCCTACAAACTCTCAAGCTGAACTGAATCAGACAGTTTAATATATCAGGTCATGACCTGCTCTTGGAGAATTCTTGTGCGTAGTTCATACTCAGTTGTCCCATTTTTTACTATGGAAATTTAAGTCTTGTCTTCCCAGAAACCTGTAGTAAAGCCAGTGGGATCAGTCGCAGTGAGGTCAGTTTAACAAAAAGTGTGTTTTCTTAAGTACAGGTCTTTAAATAGCTGGTTAATAGCTCTTATTAACTGGTTAATGTAAGGTTCTTGCAGATGACTGAGGAGGTGTCTGCCTGAGCATGTGGACGGGGTTCCCAGCACAAGACTTCATTTCTGCATCCTTACAGAATCTGTGACTTCTGATGCTTTTGTGGTTGGCTACTTCTGCTTCTGGAGCTTTGAGGGGAAAAGATGAATATAAGTGTATGCTTGCTGTATGAGTGTTCTTATCCTTTTTGGGTAACCTTCAAGCTAGGGCTGGAATGGCTGAGAAAAGGCCACTAAAAACTAGTATCTCATGTTCCTATGAGTTTAGGTCTGTTTCAGAAATGCTGTCCTGTATACAGAAAATCAATATACTTTTTTCATCTTAAATGTTAATAACTTGGCTACATTACACTTTAAGGGTTATAGATTTGTTATCTGGTTTTTCGGATAAGAAGGTTTCTAAGCTTGCAAATAGGAAGTGGTTGATTGCTAATGTTGTACAGTGTGATTAATAAATAAATAAATGGCTAGTCACCTAATATTCTGCATATCTCTAACCACAAGTACAGTAAATGGTTAGAACAGTGTTCCTGATCTCTCCAAGTATTTTGTCACTTGGTAGCATTCCCTACTTACAAATGCTTAAAGTATCAGGTCTTGGCTATCAATGAGTTTGTGTAAGTACATGTTTTTTATGAAAGTTCTCGTTACAAACAGAGAATACTGGAATTCCAGTTTATTTTTATGGTGAAATGACTGTATTGACTGTATCCATGTAACTTTAGAAAACTGCCTATACTGTTACTGCCACAGTCTTTCCTCTTGTAGGAGGAGGGTTAAGTAAAAACTTAGTAATATATTGAATTACTTGAATTATTTTAAGTGAGGTTTCTTAAAGTCCTCTTGGGAGACTGTCTCCCCATCTTCTGTTACCAGTTGGGCATCTCTAAACCCAGCATGCATTGGCTTTGGTTAGATGTTGTGTGTCTGATAGATCCTGCCACCTCTCTTAGCTTCCCAGGAGTAATAAAAATGTAAATAATGTAAAAATATTATGGCTCCATAGAAAACCTAATTTTGGGGCTGTAAGCCCCAACTGAACCATAGAGTGTGGAGTGATGGGCATTGGGCTTTGGAGCATTGTTTAGTAGGAAATACAAGTACCCCTTTTGTAGAGTAACCTAAACCTAAAAGGCGTAGAATCTGAAGGCAGTCATCTCTTTTCTACTTTGCAGCAACAGTGGCTGTCAAAGCACTACTGAAATTTTCACTATTGACTTGAGGACTCCATTCTATACCTTTAGTTTTCTTTATTTCTTATACAGATATTTTTTTCTTTGCTTGACAGTTCTTTAAGTCCAAGTGTTACAGATATTGGTCTCTTAACCCTTCTGAAGAAGGATGTATACTGGAAAGTTCTTGGCATTCAATCTTCTGCAAGTACAGCTTTCCACACAGTTCCCAAGTGGCCATGGAGCCACCTCCACAAGTCTGTTTCTACTCTCCCAGCCTAATAGGTGCAAGAAGCAGGGCATGGGTCACTGGCCAGCAGATTAAAATTTACTGGAAAAGGAGAACCAGATTTGTTTGCGCTGCAGGGATGTAGTGGTGTGAGAGTCTTGCTGTCAGATGGCGCCAAGATACCTGCAACAAGTGAAAATGAGTAAGGGTACTGGGTTTCCCTCTAGTATTTTTTAAGGAAGAAAAGATGGTAAAATCCTAAAGCACAGGGGAACTTAGGGTGAAGGTGGTAGTGAGGTGCCTGATAAGACACAAGCCATTGTTAGTCCAGCACCTTTTGGACTATTTACTTCATAAATCTGTACTTACACAGCCCATTCCAAGGAGTTAATACCCTGTACCTTATTAATGGGAGCTTGCAGTGCTGTAGGCTTGCGTTTGGCTCCTAATGAGCCTGTGGTTGCATAGTGAGCATTGTTAATATGCAGTAAATGTGGGAGCTGTGGTTCCGTGAGGCCTTTCTTCCACAAAAAAAACTGTAAGTGGGAGCTTGAGTTTAGGTAAATGCTATGATTGTTGAAGCCCTGTTCCCTCTACTGGGGAATCCAGACAAGGAGCCTCCCCACCATGTTGTGAAACACTGCTGTGCTCCCTCTTTTGGGGGAAACTGGTTCTGCAGCATTAGTCTTGGTGAGCTGATCATCCCATGCGTGTTTCTTCATTATGTTAAAATAACCACATTGCATAAAGAGCTTAAGATCAACCAAAGCACTTCTTTAATAAAGGGATACCAGTAAATTAAAAACATAATTCTCTTTAATCTTCCTGATACTATAAGACTTGATAATAAATCTTGGAGAATTCTGTGGAAACTCTACTTTAAATACAGGAATAAATAATACCTAGAAACTTAAGCAATAGTAGTTGAGCTTACAGTAACAAGAGAACACATAAAATTTGAAAATGGTGATAGAATTGTGCAGTACCAGAATAGTCTCCACAAGCCCCCTGCCCTGTCAGCTCTATTTGCTTCATGAAGCAGAGCTAAAGTTGGCTTTTTAAATCACGTAGAGGGATGGAAGTAAAAGGAAATGATACATAAATGCCTATCTATGTTCTTGAAACTCTGAATAGTGCCTGTGTAGTTGTTGTACGGTCACAGCTCAGTGGTGAAGTAAAAAACTCTGGTCAGCTTTGCATGATGTGAAATTGATCTTTGAACTACCATGAGTCACCACCAATGCTGTAGAAGACAGATACTGGTGAGAAAAATCAGTCTGGTTTGTGAACTGCAGACCCTGGTCATGAGGCTGCAGACAGTTTGAAATGGAGCTTGTCTCTCTGCACTTCATGCTTACCAGAAACTCCCAAAAAGAGGTGGTGGTCAGGACTCTGCTTAAAGAAGCACTAAACTCTAACTTCTGGCTCATGTGGGAGCAGTGCTTGGACAAAGGGATGGTTCCTGTGTGGAACCAGCTGGTTTTACAAGCTGGTGCTCTGCAGGGAAATTCCCACTTGGCAGGGGAGGCTTGTTGGACACAGCTGAACAGGCTTTCCAGAATGCACAAAAAACCTGAGAGAAATATGAATAGCAGAGAAAGGATTAAGGTTGGGAGAGGAAATCTCCAGAACCAGTACCATGCTTTTTGGACTCATGTGCAATGGTGACTGTAGCACCTGAAGCCAGACTGATATCTTAACATACAAAATTATTTCTTTAAAAAACCCATTACTTCCAGCTTATCTCTGTGTACAAGTTATATCTTGTTGACAGTAACTTACTCCTTTTCAGAGCAATGTGAGTACTGAGCTGTTTAAAAGCTAGCAATCATCCTTTCTTGGTAATGCTCTGCATATACTAAACTTTCCAGGTATTGAGTAATAATGGAGTTGTTAGGTTAAAAGGGAGAGCCAACATTCAGGACATACCAGGAAATGTGGAGGAAGATGAAACATTTCACAGATCTGTCATTTCAGAAAACTCAGAACTTCAGCAGGCTGAACTCGCGTTCAGGATGAGGAATGGATACTGACGCTGAAGGCTTTGGTATGGAAGAGGCTTAGGCAAAAGGGGAGTTGGAACACCTGTGAGGTGGGGAGAAGCCTACCAAGAGGCTGGAGTGTTTTACCATGCTTCCAAGTGGGCATCAGCTGAAAAACAAGACCCACCATATGACCTTCCCACTGTAACCAGAGTGGTCTCATGTCTTGGGAGAAACAATTGCTGTGTGTTCATCCAGCTCCTTTAATGACTGTTAACAAGTTTGGTTGAGTATTTATTCAGTCCTGCTGGAGAGAGTTGGTTAAATGCCTGAAGTGAAGCTGCTTTCTTTCAGCTCATATGTCAATTGAAATAAGACTTTTAAATTAGTCCCCCAGATGACAGTGGCTGGAAATGTCAACATCTCAAACTTGGAGATCTCCCTGAATGTTTGTTCCAGGCTGACTTTCTCTGGGCACATGGGCTGCCCAGTGCCTTCCCGTGGGCTCAGGGGATCTGAGGTTTTTGGGCTTAATACAATGACACCAGCAATGCTGTGAGACTGCTCTTCAGTTTTGGTCCCTTTAGCTGTGCTTGCTGCTGGTTATGGCTATTCACAGAAGTGCAGTCTGGTGTCTAAACTTCCTTATGCTTGATATGTCTTTAAAGAAACTACAGAATCAATCTTGCAACTGCAAGAAGGCGCCTTTTGGACTATACATTATTGCTGTTGAAGTCAGGCTTCAAAATAAACATTTGGAGGTGTCTCATAGGGAGTGCTGTCATTACAGATATCTAAAAATCTATGGACAGTTCATTATTTCACCCTCAATCCACTGGAAAGTGTTCTTCAGCCTCTCTGGGAAAGGCCTTTTCTCCAACTTAGATATTAAATATGCGTATTTTTTCAGATCATGTTTTTGCCTCTGATCTTGAACCAAACTAATTTCTCTTCTTCTTCTTGGGAAGACTGCAGCAGCTTCGTGTGGCTCTCTGAAAGTGAGGTCCTTCCTAAGCTGGTTTTTTCCTGTAGGAAGATCTTCATTATTAGCAGTTTTTTGTGCCTGGGGCTGAAGATGTAACTTCTCCCTGCTCTGCAAATGCTTTTCTAGACATAGATTAAACAGTCCATATTAATACAGCTTTGCTTTTGTAATAGGCATTCTATAAATGCAGACTGAAAGCATTCATGTCCTCTTTGTTAATATAACTACTTCCATAATAATTTCATCCAAAAAATTTAAACTAGGTACTATGGGGATGATCTGAATAGCTGAGCCTAGTGAGAGTTGAATATGCTGCCCAGTATGTCTGAGAGTTAGTGTTTGCAACACCAGCTTGAAGCTGAGGTCATCCCAAGATTGGTAGCCTGAAGACTTTTCATCATCTGTCATGAAACAACACAGAACCATTGGTGTAGATAGGACATGCTGCTGTTTTCTTCCTCTGCCTTCCCCAGAGCTCTGTGCCTGACTGGAATAGTTGTCTAAAAATTCTCTTGTGGCTCAGGCTAGGCTCTGCAATTAGATAGAGGTATAACTGGTACTTCAGTGTGATGTACAGGAATTGGTGTGCTGCTGTTCAGTGAGGCAGGGGGAGTTGAGTTCTCGGTGTGCTTGCTGTGGAAATGGCATCTCTCATACAGCTGAATGTGTGACACTGATCTGTTTTGCCCAGAAATTCTAGCATTAGGGTTAAGAACTGGGTTTGCATAAGAAATTGCAATGCATGATAACACTGGCTACATTTCTTTGAGTTACTGACAGTATTTCCATTGCGTGTTAAGAAGTTTAAATTGTGGATGTTGTCCTTCCTGTAACTGCTCAGTCTAAGAAGTGGGCAGCCTACCCTTGAAGAGGGACATTTTTATTTGCTCCAACGTCTTTCAAAAGCCCACATTTATGTAAATGAATTTGCCTATACACCTTCCTTCTTCTCAGTGAACTTTGTAAAAAATATAATGGTCATAGGCAAAGAAATGCCTGGCTTGTATTTTTGTTTCGTTTTCTGAAGCATTAGATTCAGATTTAACTATCACTAAGGTTTTAGCTTCAGTGTTATGAAAGCTTGTTGAAAGCTTGTTGATATTCTGTATAGCAGGTCAGCTGTTTTCCATCCTACACATCATATATCCTTTGGATTTCTTCCCTCAGCACTGTACTTAAGCTGTTTCTTTCAGGATATGCAAATACACTTCTTGTTACTGAACCAAAGTTGAATATAGTGAAATCCATGATGGAAATGTTAATTATAGGGATGCCACTTCTGCTCAAAGATCCCGTTATCTCCTCAGTTACCTGGTTAAATTACGCAGTGGCCATAGCAGGACCAGGCCAAGAAGTGACTGCTCTGTAATTTGTGATAAAAAGTGCTTTTACTCTTTTTCCGTGCTCAGAGCACTGTACAACTTTGTTTCACTTATTGAATAGGTATCTGCTAGAGATTGTGCTCCAAAACAGAGAACAACCCACCTTAATGGTGTGTCAGGAGGGAGAGGTTAGGCAAATGTGGAGAATTCTGGGGAAACAAGATGTGGGATGTAATTGGTTGAAACAAAAAAAGAAAACCCACCAAAATTCTGCAGCAGTGGCCTTGGGAGCATAATTGGGTTGTTTTGACAAGGCTTCCCATGTCATGGGGAAAATGCCAGGCTGTCACCCTGAGTCTGGCAGGGACTGTCACCAGTGAAGTAGAAAACTTGGAGGCTTGCAATATATTCTGGGAAAGGCAAGAAGAGAAGTGTCTGACTTCCTTTAGGCTTGTGCAGATGAAGTGCATAAATGACAATGAAACATTGTTTTAGTTGATTTCAAAGTCTCCTGTCTCTGCCCTCATAGTCTTGCCATGCTTCTTGCTGTATAATGTGTCAAGGGTAGATTGCACTCAAAATACCAGAGTTTCCTTTGGTTTACTGTCAGGATCAGGTGGAGCTGCCTTGGTCAAGAGCAGGGTTTTCAAATTGCAGCTCAAACTGTGCTCTGTGATTGTTATCTGGCATGGTCCCTGTCCCTCACTGCATGGGACAGGCTGTATTGCACTAACATGAACCGTTGCTTGGTTCTAAGTGCAAATAGTAAGACTCCGTAATAGTTTTACGGCCTTGAAGTTTCTTTTTGCTGAGATACTAGGTCAAGGTATAAGTCTGCTTAATATCAGGATTAAGAATTTGTTTAAATTACCCCTTAGGTTTCCAGGTTAGGGAGAAGAGATGGTCACCAAACCAAAGAAAACCCTTAGCCCTAAATCTAGCTTTTCTTGGAGTGGTAGGCCACATTTGCCTCCTGCAAGGCAGCATTGCTATCAGTGTGGAGCTGCTGCCTGTGAGAGAGGGAATCCTTGCCCTTAAAAACAAAACTAGATGGTTCAGGTGGTTTGTGTTAGTATCGAAGAACACTGAAGAATATTCCTTAACAATTTAAATTTTTTTTTTTAAATGGAAGTTTACTTTTCCTGTCAGGCTGTTGGCTCTCCCCCATAACATCTTCCTGCTGTAGCTGGTGGTGAGGGGTGCAAGACAAACCTAGGAGTGACTTGTGTGACCTGCCTCAAGGGGTCGGGTGGTGCTTGGGTTTTCTTCCTGCAAGGCTCAGCTGCAGCTAGCCCAATCCGTTTTAAATTTTGGGCTAAGCTTGAGTAGTTGCAGTTGATGGCTGGTATGAAGCTCCTTTGGAAGGAATTGTACTTAAGTGACTTCAGAATTGCTTGGGGGATTAGTAGGTTGATGGAAAAGACTTAATTATTGGGTGGCCTGTTACCCCGCTTTGTAGGACAGCGTTTTCACTTTTTCTTGCCTAACTTAAATCAGTCCAGCAAGTTCCTCTGGTCAGAAGTATACTAAAGTTGGGTTCTGGGGAGAAAGATGTCTAAACTCCTGCATTATTGCATGTTTAGCATTTGGTTTATTCTGTGCTGCAGTGACAAACTTTGACAAAGCCAATTCTGTCCCCTCAAATGATGTAGAAGAAAGTGGAAATGCTGTATTTGTCGCTTTCAAGTGTTTTAGCACAGTTAAAGTACATGCTATTAAAAGATGATTAAACAAATCTGTACAAACACCAGCTGGTTTTCTGATAGTCAAGTGCTCCAGCATGGTTTGAACTCACAGTGTAGGTAGGCTGGCGATGGCACAGCTCCTTGGGCTGTGTGGGAGGAGGGTGGGAATGACAAGGCTGTGGCTCTGCTGGGCCCCAGCACCCTGGGGTGCTGCACCTAGAAGAGCAGCGTGCCATGCTGCACAGGGGGCTCCGGGGGAGCAGAGACCTGTTTTTGTATTTGTTATGCAAATAACACTTCATTCAGTTGCACACCTTCTGCAGTCTTTCTTCTGAAGTCAGCTCGGTGAGGAAACAGGCTCCTGGCTGGTCTGGAAGTGGAAGTCAGTTCTGTTAACTGTGCAAATGAAATGTCTTTAAAATATTGTGAACAGGGAATGTAATTTAATGAAATTGGAGATTATTGCATGTTTCTCTAAGTGTCTCTTTGCCCTAACAAAAAAAGGGGTTGAGTGCAGTTTCCTGAGGAGGAAATACAGCCTAGTAGTTACAGTGCTCAGTTGTTGACATTTGGGCTTGGTTCTCTATGATCAGTTGCTGGGAGGTCCTGAACAAAATGTTGCTGCTTCTGCTTCTTGTGCTTCAGTTCTTAGGAGCTCATGGGTAATGATACTGAACTCTGTCAGGTGTTAGACCTGCAGATGAAGATAGGCCCATTTTGAATGTTAACTTCATTGTGTATTCATTAGGTGCTCTATTTTCTTAAATGGAAAAGTACAGGTTGAAATCCAAATTTAACGTTTGCATTTTAAAATCTAAAATTTTCCTCTACATTCCTGTTATTGAGAATGTCAATTATGCAGCTAACTCTTTATTGTTCTAGGCAGGTGTAAATTCCCACAACAGAAGGTCCGTTTGCATTATGTATATATGCTTCTGTTCGCTGCAGAAAATTATCTATGAGGTGTACTGTGCATCACATTGTAGTGGGTGAGGACCATACCACAACACTTCTCAGCACTCAATTCTTCTAAAGGGCAATCTAAATAGAATGCCAAGGCTCCTTCAAACTGAAACATAAAACTGTCTGAACTTGGGTGTGGTGGGAGGTAGTCTCCTAACTTGGTGGCTTTTGTCCTTTATCTAGGCACTGATATGTAGCTATGTCATGATTATCACTGCATCTGGAAATCCCTAGACTTAAAATCCTGGTAGTGGTAAGTAAAATGAGGTGTGAATCCCATTGCCAGAGCTCTGTGAATGGTGTGTGGCATGTGTGCAAGACTTGCCTGCTCTTCAGGTAAATAAGAATTTAGGTTAAAAATGCTGTACTTGTGACAGCTGACTTAACTTTCCTCTCTGTTTTCTTACAGGTATCTCCAACCAGGAATCATGAATTGGCACTTTTCACTCCTCTTTGTTCTTGGGACTTTAATGTCTGTATGTTCCCAGTTCAGTTTTTACCCTCTGGAGGAGCTAAGCTCTGATGTTGGAATCCAGGTCTTCAATCAAATAGTGAAAGCTAAGCCTCAGGACAATGTTGTTGTTTCTCCTCATGGGATTTCGTCCGTCCTGGGAGTGTTGCAGCTGGGAGCTGATGGCAAGACAAAGAAGCAGCTGACTACTATGATGAGATACAGTGTAAATGGTCAGTGATCCTAAGGTGGTTTTGGGTGTGTTTTGTCAGACTCTTCATGATGTATGAGATGGCTTTCAAAGTGTGGTAGATTGCATCATGCACCAATTAGCTCTGTTTACCAAAGCACAAAATGGATGTGCTTCAAGTTAAATGGCAATTTGAGCACGGACATGTATATATACCTAAACTGGCTTGTAAGCAGCTTGGTTAATGACCTCAGGGCCCTGTCTAGAACTGCCAAATTGGTATTCCAGAACGGGGTGGATGATGGTCCACTGCTAGCTTTGAGCAGGAAGGTGGCGGTATCTATTTCAGGCTGTACTGAACAACCTTTAATGTGCCGTTCCTTAGATAAGAGTGAGAGGATATTTCTTGGCACCTCACTGAAAGCAGTGCAAACTAACCATACAGTTGATACTTTCACTTTACTCTTCAGTTTTGTTTGTGTTTCTGCTGTCAAAATCCATGTATGTGTAGTTCTTGTAGTGCCCTCTTCTAGAAACAGCCATTTCTGCTTTCCTGTGCCTGACACTGCATGCATCTGTGTTCATATTCTTCTGCCAGTGTCTGCCCCTTGAGAGGGAGTAGGCTGAAGATTCTTCCTGCTTTAATTTGCATGCTATTTTTGTGAGTGTTTGCCAGCAAGACTTAACATCTTAGTGCCAGCATTCTGCCTTACTTCCAAGAATAGAAAACCCTCCAGGAGGTAAGTGCACATTTAAATCTTCAGCAGTAGTGTCATATAACATGTTGTCCTGTCTTCATTTGCTTTGCTGTTTTGGTCCTGAGTTTAAAGTACAACAAAATGATTTGACACCTTAACATCTAAATGATGTAGATTGGAATCTCTTCATGGGATAATCAGCTCTAGGAGCATTTGAATGCTCAAAATCTAAGTACTTGCAAAAATGTTAAAGCATTGTATCAACTGGTTTTATTTGGCCTGCAGACTTCCTAATCCTAACTGTGAGACACAGAGGTTCTCAAACACTTTAAAAAGTAGCCACTACCTGGTTAGAGACTTTTTATGGGATGCTACCTATGTCCTTGCACAGGTTTCCCCTGCTCTTGTTCATGACTGTGTTACAGTCCTTTGGCAACTGCAGCAACTGCTTCTTCGGGAAGGTAATAGTTGAAAAGTATTTAATTTGTCTTTAGCTGTCTTTTAATGCAATTTAGCAGCTGGAAGCAAAGAGGAGAGCCAGCATCATGAGACCAGCCAGCTCTCCCCGGACCACCAGAAAGTGCTCCGTGGACCACCAGTGGTCCACAGAATACAGTTTGAGAACCTCTGTTATGGTATGTTCTCCAAAAGAATTTGCCCGTAATATTGGAGAGTGAACATGTAGAAATTCATACTAATGGTGCTGTTAAAGCATTCATGATACATGAAACAGCAAAGCCATCTGAGGCTTTTTCTTACCTGCAGCTAAGAGAGTAACACTGAACTAATTTATTCCCTTCATATCTCTTGTTTGTCTACATAAGAAAGTAGTCAGGAAATGTTTCTCCCTAAATTGAATTGGGAAACAGAGGGAACCCATTAATAACAGCAGTAAAAACAGCCACCCAAGGATGCTGTTCAATACAGTGGTTGAACATGAAGTTGCCTGCCTGGCATTAACTTCCTTGTGTAGACAAGCACTCCCTGATAAGCCATAACATGGGAGAACTGGGTATGGTGAGCATAGCAGTTCTTCTGTGCTGCCATATGCTTTCCCTCACACACAGTGAAGGAGCTAGCAAGCACTTTGTACAATCTGCTTTCAGGTCCTAAGGATCTTGACTAAGCGCTGGAACCAACTACTTTCCCTTTTCTTTTTTAGAGGCAAGCTCATGTGTTAAGGGATTAAGTCCTGCTTGTAACTGTTTTAGGCCAGGACTTAGTCTTTGAGAAAACTAAGACTCAACTTGAAGTTTATTATAGAAATCTTGACAGCTTCCTTTATTCTCCAGTAAATGGAAAGGAAGTAAAGAAAACAATTTTTGCTTTACATTCTGAGGCTCAAGACCATTTGGTATGCAAATCCTGCTGAGCTCTCTGAGTGAGCAGGCTGACCCTTTGACTTTCTTTGTCACTGTCACAGAACTGACAAGTGACCTGGCTTACTATGAAATATTTTTGGAACAGTTTGTTCTGTGGAAGAGCATGATTTGTAGCTCTACACTAATATTTGAACCTCAGTGTAATCCCAAGCACTGTCTGTAACATTCTGAGCAGACAGCTAGAGGTGCAGTGGGCATCACAGTGGAAGTTCATGTTTTTGCTGGGAATCAGTAGCGTTCTGCAAATGAGACATCAGAAATGGGTATTTTGGAAGTCCTTTCAGAATGCTTGCTTTGGTCTTTCTTTCCTAGTCCAGACTTGATGTCTGACCTTTCATGTCATTAATAGTTGCATATAAAGTTACTGTTGATTTATCATGTTATTCTAAATTAAACTTGCTGTTTTTTCCAACTAGGAGTTGGTAAAGCCTTAAAGAAGATAAACAGGCTCATAGTCTCAAAAAAGAATAAAGACATTGTAACAATTGCTAATGCAGTGTTTGCAAAGAGTGGCTTTAAAATGGAAGTGCCTTTTGTTACAAGGAACAAAGAGGTGTTTCAGTGCAGTGTCAAGAGTGTGGACTTCGAGGACCCAAATGCAGCATGTGATTCCATCAACCAGTGGGTGAAAAATGAAACAAGGGGTGAGTATTGGTGAGTGCCTTTGTGGTGTCTGAGACCTCCAATTCAGATGGAAATACTGGAGAAAGATGGGGAGGTAGAGAAAGCTCTGTCCTGTGGCTTAGAACTGTCTTTTAGCTGGCATTAGTGTGATGTTTTAGAGCTGGTGTGTCAGGAACCAGCAGTCTTGTTGCCCCAGAAGATATGCCTGTCTGGTAACCTGGAGGGATGTGTGTCCATCTGTCCATGGGATCAGGGGAGCTTTTACTCTTCTTTGCATTCATATAATTGGTGAGAAATCCAAGCAGAGTTCTCTTAGGTCCATGCTTTATCAAGTACAGAAGATGCTTTCAGGCAAATCAGATGTTCCACTCAGCAAATCAGACTTATGAGAAGCTGTAGGGCAGTTCAGCTTTTGCTCTGACTGCCCTAAACTGTCCTAAGATATGACCCTGTTCTTAGGACTCGCAGTTGGTGGAGGATTCTTAACTAACCCTGCCTTGACAGAACTCCTCATGCTTCAAGCCTCTTGAACCAGTTGTCAAGCTTACATACGCTAAAGCCAGAGATCGTGTTTTGCAGCATGTTCCCAGTCCAGGTGAACTACCTGTTTGGTACCTTTTGGAGCTAAAGCAAGTCCCTCCTGGATGTGAGGAGTGTGTTAATGATGTTGGATGTGGTATTTGTGAAATGAGGCTGTCAAATTCTTTCTCTACCACATCACCAGTTTTGCATAGTAATGTTGCAAGCAGTGTGTGAATGGGGAGGTGTTTCAGCTGAAACTATTCCAAGTAGTCTTGGATCTGCTCACATGCTGGAAAGGGTAAAGCCTTGTTAGTTGTTAAAACATCAGACTGTCAGCAAGATATGTTTGATTTCTAGTTATCCCAAACAAAGGATACCATTGACTTTATGAATTTTAAATATACTGCCCCATGAGGAGCTGGCACACTCACAGATCAAAGGGTCTAAAGTAATACGTGTGTCAGGTTGTTCAAGAACAGTTGTCCAGTGTTATGACAGCAAATGCTCAAGAATTCCTTTATTTCTTCTAGGTATGATTGATCAGATTGTAGCTCCAGATGATATTGAAGGCAGTTTGACCAGACTGGTTCTAGTGAATGCTGTGTATTTCAAGGGCTTATGGAAATCACGATTTCGACCTGAAAATACAAAGAAACGCCCATTTTATGGAGCTGATGGGAAGACCTACCAAGTTCCTATGCTGTCTCAGTTGTCCATCTTCCGCTGTGGTAAGCTCAGTGACTCCCACTACCACCAACAATGGGTGTAGAATTTGCTCTTTTCTTCAAAGTGAAACAAGAGCTTGCTGTCTGTGTGGTGTTTAATGGTGTTGCTTCTTGTAGCTGGTATAGAGGGATTGTGTTAGAGAAGTGTCTCCTGCTGCTGAGGCATGGGCAAGGTACTTGCCCATAGCAACTTAATAGTTGCCTTAAGGTTGAACACTGTCAAGTATTGCCTTATCCTTTGCCTTCAAAAAGGAAAGTCTGAAGTACCCAAATTGAGAAGTTTGCATGTTAGTTAAGCTTTGGTGTAAGAAAGAAAAGTACATGTTTATAAGGGGTGAGAATAAAGGAAAGCTGCTAACAGGCAGAGTGGTGGAGGTTTACCTGATGGTGAGCTGTATATAAAAGAGAGATTGGAGTAGAATCAATTTATATTTCGCTGCAGATAGAGAAATGGGACTTGCACAGTCCCCAGTCCTGTAGGAGCCAGAGGAATGCAAGGTTAGAATGTTGGCTGTATCTCCCAAGGTGTGAAACTGCTCTTCAGATTGAGTCACAAGTGAAAAGAAGTTCAGCAGGTTCTGCCAGACTTCCATCAGAGACTCTCAGAGCTGACACCAGCAGCTTGATGTGACTGACAATGTACTTCAGAGCTCCAGTTTGCAGCCTTATGGGGATTTGAGTGGTCAAAGTAAGATGGATGCTCTGATAAAAACTTGTCTTGCATCCTTCTAAGAAGTGCTGCCTGGAACTTACTTCCATGTGTACTAAATACAGTCTGAGACATAGGCCTGAGAATACAGCTTGCTATAAATCAAAAAAAAAAGACCCATTGTACCTTTAAATGCTTAGTTTTACTGTCAGCAGTGCTCAACTAATATTAGTAGATTTATGTTAAAGTAAACAGCTGTGACTCTGTCCCAAAGCTGTATATTAGAGCAGATGTAATGTAATACTTCAAGTAACTGCTGAAAGTGTGAGCAGGGGGAGGTAGGGAAGCCTACTGCTGTATATACTAATAGTGGAGTTTCAAAGAAGTTCATAACTTAAGGTGGGATTTAGCAAGAGTATTATATTGAAGGCTTTTGACTTCTGATGCTGGTTAAAATATCCATTCTGTTGGCCTATGTTTAAGCTAGAAAAGCTATAAAGGCTAGAAAGGAAAAAAAGAAATATTGCTGAGTTAGGACTCATCTGAGTTTGTGTATCTCTGGATTTCCTAACACAGGGCTTCTATTTTATTCATGCTTGCAAAGGGATCTTTAAAAGTTTAAATTTCTTAAGTATCTTCCATCCCGTCAGCTGACTGAAGCTGAACTCCCCTCCTGTTTAGTTTGCCTCAGTAATGACAGCAGCATGTAGCAAATCAGGAAAGCAGCACGTACCTGTTGGACAGTTGGCCTTGTGTGACTGTCCTGAAGCTGACTTACACAACCAGTGTTAGGTCTGTGGGCTCTAGCCTGAGAACCATTGCCATAATAAAAGGAATAGTGAAACTGCCAGCTTTGACATGATTCCTGCACAACAGAGGCGCAATACTGCCAGTTTTGTAGCAATATGAGTTTAGGGCAGGTTTCATGACCCTGGCAACAAGATTAAATTTGTAATGAAGCTGTTGATTTTCAGCTTGGGCTGACAAGTACAGATTTAGATGAGAAAAGGGGAGAGACAATAAGATCTTGCTGCTATCCTAAAACTTTGCCTGAAATCCTGTCTGTAGCCAAACTGACAAATTTTAACTTGAAACTACTATAAAAAGCCTTTGCTTCCCAGGCACATGCCAGAAATCCCACATTAAGCAAAGGGAACTTGGAGGAGGGGGCTGCTCAAAGACAGTCTTGCTGTAACTTGGATGCATTGCTATCTCCCTCTAGCTCATCTAATTGGCCTCTTGCACTGCCTCGAAGTGGCTGCTTTCCACTATCTTGAAAGACATCAGATTGCTTCCTAATCAGATCCTTATTAAGCAAGAAAATTGAGCAAATGCAACAGACTACTTCAGAAAGGAACCAGGAGCTCTTGCAATAACTCTTGGAGGAAAAAGCTTGTCTGCAAGATCTCTTCAGTTTGGAAAGAGTCTGCTGCTATTCCTTGCTTTTTTAATTCTTCTCAGTTCACAGTTGGTTCTGGTACAGCTGAGATCTGAAGCAGAGATCCAGCTAATTCACAGACCTGATCACTTCTAATGTAGCTGGCTTGCAGCTCTGGGCTGCTGAGATTTATCTGGGAAAACAAGTATGTATGTCAAATGAGTATTTGCTCCATGGTGTCTGTGCTTTATGTCAGACTAGCATCTGTACAAAACCCATGCCTTTCAAAGAGCTGCCCAGAAGGAAGTCTGGGACTTTAGAGTCAGTTTTGAGATGCGGGCAAAGCTTTTCTAACAGACTCTTCTAGCAGTAGTTGTGTAAAGGTAGAGATTTAAGGCTGTAAGGGCTACAGCTCATTAGTTTGTTTGGGTTTGTTTGTTTCTATTTTTTTTAGGCACTACAAGTACCCCGAATGAGCTGTGGTACAACATCATTGAGCTGCCATACCATGGGGAAATGATCAGCATGTTGATTGCACTACCCACTGAAAGCACAACACCACTCTCTGCTATCATCCCCCACATCAGCACAAAAACAATAGGAAGCTGGATGACAACCATGGTAGCAAAAAGAGTGCAGGTTATTTTACCAAAGTAAGTACTTATATAATGAATTTCTCCTTCAGGTAGTGTTTGGGGAGTTATTTATATGTCTCTCATCTGCTACAGGAGAAGGAATACTTCTGGTGACTTTCCTGCATAATACTGATGGATTTTTTGTTGTTCCAACCAGATTCACAGCAGAAGCAGAAACAGACTTAAAGGAACCTCTGCAAGCACTTGGTATTACAGATATGTTTGACCAGTCAAAGGCAAACTTTGCAAAAATAACAAGTAAGGGGCTTTTTTGTTTCAATTCATGGTGGTCCTTCATAGTTTCTAGCTCTGAATAAAGTGCCGCTTTACCAATGCAGTTGTCTGCTTTCTCTTGGCTAAGTGTTGCCATGACACCGGAGCTGGTTTTATGTTGTAGCCAGTGAGGCATGACTGCTTGCTTCTGTTCAACATTGCAGTGGCTTTTTTTCTCCATTATCATACATTACAGCGGTAAATCATGCTGGTCAGCTTCTTAAGATTTGATATTGCAACCTGAGGGTCTTGAGCATTGCTAAAATCTTTGGTGGGACTTAAACAATACCATACCTTAGTCTGTAGCAAATACTGCAACTACAGTGTGTAACCTCTCCTGAAGTATGTGTTTAGTGACTTTTTCTTGAGCTGTAGGAAAGCATGTATGAAAAACATTTACACTTTAAGGGACTGAACCAACTCACAGCTGTGAATATTAGTATCTGAAAATGGGGTGTAAACACTTTTGAACTCACAGCTGTAAAATGTCATCTTACTTCTCTGCTTTCATTAAGATCCTGATTAGCTTCTATAGAATTGTCTAACAAAAAAGCCTACCTCATTCTGTCTCAATTTGAAAACAAATTCCTGTGTTTCACTGAAAGCAAGGTGTGTTGCTAAGTGCTTTTTTTTTTTCCCTGACATTGAGACAAATGGGAGTGTAACTTAAATTCAGATGGCGTATTTTCTCAGGTTTTTTTAATTAAAACTAAAAATGCATGTGAACACTTCTAGCTTAAGCCATTGATAAAAAAAACTTAGTAAATGGGGAGGAACGAGGAGTAAGATATGTTATTCCCTATTTTTGTAATTACTCACCGACTATTCAAAGGTACTGCAGTAGTGTTCTGCACTGCAGCTTTGGGATTCCAGCAGGATTGTAGCAGCTTTTAGTATTCTGAGCCATGCTAACAGCCACTTAGCTACAAAGTACTTCAGGACTCTCTCAGTGAGTTTTACTGAAGGTGCTGTTCTCCTTGCGTCCTTCAGGAACAGAAGGTCTTCATGTATCTAATGTTCTCCAAAAGACAAAAATTGAAGTTAGTGAAGATGGAACCAAAGCTTCTGCAGCAACAAGTAAGAAACTGTACTGATAACTGTCAGACTAGGGAAAACTCTGTTAGAAGGCTATTGCACTAAGCAAAGATAGCCCACTTGGAGATCATTGCAGGAACATACATGGACTCCAGATCAGTTAATGGGTTTTATGTAATATCTCAAGGAAGTCTCAATTTGTCAGTGTTGATCATTGTAAGAAATATTAACAGGCTTACTTCTAGAGATGTGCCTTCTCATATCTCAGACTTTGTGTCAGGCCACTGACAGCATGTTCTGGCTATCCAGGTTACAAAGAGGAGTAAGCTACTACAGCCTTTGGGTGACAACCCAAGACTTCCAGCTTTCTGTTGGTCTTGTGTTGTGTCTTTTTAATATGCTTCCTGTAAGAGTATCATGTGACCTGTGTGGCTTGAAATGTCCAAGTTGGTAGGTTTTAGGCATTTGTCTGCACCTGTTCAAGCCTATATAAATATATATACACACACATACCTGTATATCTACAAGGAAACTTTACTTTGATAGAGTATGTAATGTGTTGTGGTGCTTGATTTGTCTCACTCTAAACCTTATTTTTTTTGCAAGCTGCAATTTTAATAGCCAGGTCATCCCCTCCTTGGTTCATAGTAGACAGACCATTTGTATTTTTCATCCGGCACAACCCTACAGGTAAGCAGCATTTGTAAGTACTTTTTGGCTTAGAAGTTGAGTGTCAGCTATGTAATAGTGACAAAATAAGCCTGGAGCTACTGAATAACTATTAAAAAAATCCTGCAAGTGCATTTTTATGCCTTTAATTTTAGATTATTTTATTGGGAATACAACTTGGAACAGGGGAAAAAATACATATTGGCTGCCCAGTTAACAGAAACAAGCATGGTAGGTTTGTGGGTATAAAAGAAGTCTTTAATTGTCATAGTTCCCCTGAGTGCAGAGGAAACAACTCTTTACTGATAGTGAATTGGTGAATTGCTGAATTGCCCAGTTTTCTGGGCAGTCAGGTAGTGAGGGCCAAGGCGGAATAGGGCTTTGGGGATCCAGGGTGCTGCTCGAGCCTGCTCTGACCAGAAGGGAGTGTTGCAATAGAGTGCTCACTGCTTCTTTGCAGTATGGGCTGGCTCTCCTAGAGCAGAATTGCCCTTCTTGCAGTGACATGCATGTGATCACTATGTCAGTTAGAAAGGGACAAGGTGCAGCTGCCAGCACTGGGGGAAGAGCAGGCTGCTGGCAGTAGTCCCCATCCTGAGGCTCTGCAGAGCATCAACAGAGCTGTGTGTCTCTAGGAATAGGAGGTGGCCACCTATGCAAACATGCTCTTCCCTGGGCTCACAGACTTGGGGTAGGCTGGACAAGACTGATGACATGGCTTGGCTGTGCTCTGTGGACTTCATGCTTTCATGGGTAAGTTTATTTACAGATGATGGTAATCCTTGTTTTTGTTTCATCCCTCAGGTACAATCTTGTTTATGGGACAAATAAACAAACCTTGAATGTGGAAAATACTTCCTTCAAGAAGTAAACAGGCACACCCCTGTTCTGTTAAATATTTTGTACACTACACTTTGACTTCACTCAAGAGCTAGTTTTAACCACTGACTAGGTTTTGAAACAGGAGTCAACATAGTTCTGGCGTTGTGGGGAAAATACAGATTGAAAACTACAGTATCTCTTCAAAATGTCTAAAAGATTCTCTAAACTACTGAATGGTTACCTATGCTAACAGCTTTTGAGCTTTTTCTGTATCTACTAAGAATTTTATGTATGGATTTTTGTGAGAGGATTTTAACAAAGAATGTTAAACGTTTCTATTAATGTTGGTTTCTTCTTGTGTGTGGAAAAGGTCTAATTTTGTAGATACCACCTATCAAGATTACTTTTGGTTCTTGAGTATCTTGGTACCTGGACATTCTTGGTAGAAATAGAATAAAAGTTCTAGCAGTTTTTATATAGTGCATGTATCACTGAGAGTTTTAAAACTAATGTGGTGTTCAATACACATCGCATTGTCCTGTCTCATTGTAATGTAAACTTGTCATTGCTAGTATACACTTTCTATTGGATTTAAATTTTATATTTGTTTTTGTACAAAGGAAAAAATAAAACTGCATTATGAACAGTCAATGTTGTGGATTGTGGATGTGCTGATGGATATTGGGGTCCAGAGCCCCATGTACTTGTTTGAGATTTACTTCTAAGATGGGTGAAGAAGAGTGGTTCTCTGAGACTTTATTTTTTTTTTGGGGGGGGGGGGGGGTGGTGTTTGGGTTTTTTGTGGTGGGTTTTGTTTGTTTGGATTTTGCTTGTTTGTTTTAGTCCCTCCTTGTGATGACCTTTTTCGCTGAAGTCATTCTGCTGTGGATGAATTATCCATAGGTTTGGTACCTGAAGAGAACTCTATTTTGCTGTGCCCAAGTTACTGCTGAAAACTGCCCTGTGAGGACATCTTGGTGCACCTTTGGGGCCTTTCCTCCTGTTCACCGTGGTGCAGTTTATATGCACATGGGCATCTCTTCATGCCCTTTGCAGGACTCCCCTGAGTGCAAAACCCTTTTCAGAAGATATGCAGTAAATCCCTTTGGCTTGTCTCAGATGGTTCTTTGTTGTACTGCTTCTGTGGCAACTGAGGGATTTGGGTGGGTGAGGTAAATCTTTGGCTGCTCTGAGGGGCACACAGGGAAAGGAGGCTGCTGGTCTGGGGGGAGAAATTCCTGCAGCCTCAGCCCTGGTGGAAGTAGGTGACTGTAGCATGTATCCATAAAGTGGAGGGTGAATGAGTGTTGAGTCTCTTGGTCAGGTAAGAAAACAAGATGAAAACAAGATGAAGAGAAAATGCTTCCAGCTGAAAATACCTGAATGTGTTATGCATGGCCAGTCCTAACCCAGTACAAAACCCCAGGCTGAGAGCTCATAATATGCTGCCGGATATTGAGTCAATCTGCTTGCCTCTCTCTTCCTGCTTGAGTTAAACATTGCAATCATCAAGAAGAATAAATCTGTAGGTGTTTTATGGGATGTATTAGCTGCCTACCACCCAATTCTCATAAACTGGGAAAGGGGTGCTCCTGCTGCATGCTAAGGACTAGGTCTGCTGCAATAGGTGAATGGAGAAACTAGCATGGCCTCATTATCTTCCTATCTTGTTGAAGAGAGAGTGAGCCCTGCAGGTGGAGAAGGCAAAAAAAAAAAGACAAACGCCAAAGCAACAACCAAAAATAACTAAGTATGTGGGTGGTGTAACTAAAGAGTCTGGTGCTGAGCAGGAGAGCTCTCCTGGCTAACCCAGACATACCTGCCTTCAGTTCCTTGTGTCTCATGGAGGGAAGGAGCACAAGTAACAACGGAATAGTTACTGGGTTGTAAAGTTACAGTGACACTTGCATTGGTTTGTCTTGTATCTATCTTGGATATGGTTTGTCCTGCAAGAATAGAGAAATGTTGCCTCACAGAAACTACAGAGCCAGGACCTGAGCTGGGCTTACCTCACACATGCATTGTGGTTTTTTGACTACTGGGGTGCAAGACATCATCTTTGGGCTCTGAAGCAATTTGGGATTGTATTTTAGAGTAACAGCTGCTGTTTTGATAGCAAATTAAAATTGCAATATGAGAATTAATTTTCCAGTTACTTCTATTTAATGTTTGTGTTAAGAATTCAAATATTACAGGGTTGGCATTCAAACTGAACTCCCACAGGACTTATACACAGCAGCAGCGTCTGCTTTGGGGCAGCAAGCAGGCTTGGGATTAGGTTTGGGCAAGGAAAAAAGTGCAGTGACATAAGCTTTCAGGTTTGCATTAGCACAGTTTCTATGTAAACAACTGTCAGTCCCTTCTGTTAGTCCTGAAATAATTGGCAAAATAAGATGATTGCTTTAGAGCAAGAACAGTGAGTAACTGGGTATTTTTTTTTTTTTTCCAGAAGTGAACAGTGAAGAGGGTGGCTTGGCAAAGGTGAACGCAATTATTTAGTCTGCTGGAGCCAGGACTACCTGCCCAAGCTGAGCTCTGAGCAAACTGATGAGGAATGTCACATGTAGCAGCTACTCCTGGTGAGCTTCAGTGTCCTGCAGTACAAGGGTGAAATAATGTCACCACTCAGAAAAAGGGGGGTTTCAGCTCTGCTGCTCCTAGGCAGCACTTTTTTTCACTGCTGGAAAAGAAAAGTTAAAGTGCAGGTTTGAACTAAAATGCTGGTGGTATTTGCCTATAAACTGAGTAGAGGAGCTCAGTGTGAAGGGAAATGAATTAAAAGCCTTGGAAGGTGGGAGGTCAGGTTAGCTGGTAAAAACTTCCTCTTTAGTAGTGCTGTAAAAACACTGTCTGTTCTCTTCTATCCTGGGAGTTGATTAATATCAAATTTCCAGTACTGCTTGACAGAGTAATGAGTTCAGTGTGAGGTTTTAGCATTAAGGCAGTTCTTACTATAGTCTATTAACCCTTAGTGTAGCAGTCTGTCAGCTGCTCTTGAAAGGCTTTGGGGAATCTGATTGCAATCAGCAGAGGTTGCATGTTAATTTTTTCAAAGTCATCTTTGTCTCTAGGACTGTCAAGTGTAAGGTGCTCATGCTGCTTGGTCCAGCCTATCCCTCCTTTACTCCCAACTGCTTCACAGTCAAACTTTGTCTTCCTAGCAAAGCTGAGGTTGTTTTGAACCCCTGAGTCCTCCAATGCTTGAGGGTAGGAGGGCTGGGAAGGGACCATTCTCAAGGAAGAACAGAGACCATGAATGTGCAAAGCTTAACTTATTATAATAATGGATTGGTAACGTCAAGTAGGAGTTGTAGAATTGCTGCTCAGATGGTCTCATTATCTGCTGTTCCTGGCTGCTCTCTACTGCCTCATTTTCTGTCTTCAAAAGAGATAACACATCCTTTGTAAACTTTCCTGAGGTGGAAAGCCCTGAGAAACTGATGGCTCTTCAGCACTGAGACTGAAACCCTGGGCAGGGAATGACTGTGGAAAATGCTTATGATTACAGTTGCTTTAGCCTAGAGATTAAATAGGGAGAAAGAGTTTGGTAAACCTTGCCATACATTTCCTGAGCCAGATCTGTAATAAAGTGGTTAGTCATGAAGTAATTAACAGGTGAAATAGCAGGCTATTAATCTGCCAAACCATGTCTTAACTTTGTTTTCATAACTTCAGAGAGCTCTAAAAAGGCTGTTCTTCTTTTACAACTTCCACATTTTCATTAACACTGTTGTTCTCAAATCCTTTTTGCTGGACAGAGTGGAGAGTGTAGGGAAGGGCCAGTTTCTCAGCCTGTGTAAAGGGATAACTGCTGTTCACCCTTTGGCATCGCAGCACATTTCCTGCTGGCAGCCTTCTGACAGCAACCTCTCCCTTAAAAACATGGCTGCATTGCCTCCCAGCAGCAATGAGGCTTAATAAGAAAATGAGCAAGAAATGAAAAAGATGAAAAAGAGCAAGAAATTCAAATATCTCTTTTGTAAGCAATATTTTAAAAACTCTCCCTTGTGCTTCAAAGAAAGTAAAAGCCCTTTAGCTTAGCCCCACTAGTTTAAACTGTGTGCATTTATTAGTAATGCCAATACCTGCAGTGGTTGAAACTTGTCTAACAGTAGCAATTTCCATTATTGCTGTGGTACCAGGAGGCTGTGACGGTCTTGTGTTAGATGTGATACCCAGGGGATCAGCCCCTATCAAACGCTGTAGGGGAACCTAAAGGTAGAAGCTGCAGGTGCCCTCCTCCCCAAGAGGGTGGTGGTGGTGACAGAGTGCAGCTCTCCTTGATCTAGAACTTCTGGGCTTGCTGCTATAGCCCGGTGGGCACTGTTCACTTACTAGATGACACTTCTCTGTGCTGCTACTGGAGCAGTGATGGGTGTGTATTGCCAGCTCACAGCAGGATGGCCATCTCAGTGCTGTGCTGTCCTCTCTTTCCTTCACATCATGCTCAAGTTCCCAGGGATGCTAATTTTTGCTTTCAAGGCTGTGGTGAGGATAACTGCTACAGACTGGAAGAAAGATTGGGCCCTGTGGGATGCATGTGCCATGCACTGTACATTAACCCAGTGTCATTTCCATTCCAACATGCTGCCAACACACAGTCAACCCTGATCCAAGGATTATCTTCCCAAACTTTTTGGGTTGCTAAGTCCATGGCATCTCCCTTGAATATTGGGCTCCTAATGCACCTTGGTCCCTGTAATTAAGTGTATAAGCTCCTGAAGGGCGCTTGTGCAATAGAGGGAGTGAATCAGATGATTTTTCTTTGGGGCACTGAGCACCTGGAGCCTGTGGCCATCAGTTAATTACACTGGCTGTGAGCCACCCTGTCCTAGACAGAAGGGCTGGGTTTGTCTGCTTGGATCCCAGGCAGTATTTGTTTCATTTCCAGACTAAAGCGTCTCGGCTGGTTTGGGATCAGAACAGATGGTGGAGAAGGGGGAAGGCAGGGCTGTATCTTTTACTGTATCTGACCAACCTGGGCTCTTCTCCCTTCCTGAAATGGTTCAGGTGAGGACACTGCAATTGGCCTGTTCAAGGTTTTGCTAGCAGCTGTGTGCCCGTGGGAAGCACAGCCCTGTGTCACCTCTGGCCCTTCTTGCCCCTGGACCGGGCTGGCTGCTAGCTGTCCCCAGCAGCAATTGGACTTCAGGGGGATGGGGCACTGTGAGTGCCTCTGAGAAGCAGTCCCATCCTCGATGCTCCACCTTGGGCTTAAAAAAGTTCCCAAACCAAAACAATGACAAAAAAACGCAATCAAAGAAAATCCCCCCAAACCCCTCTAAATCCATTCTGAGGCAAAATGATGGCATTTGAACAGTTTTATTCTGGCTTTTGGCGTTTTTTTTCTGTTGGTAGCTCTTACCAGTGTCCTCTAAGCACTAGGGTCAAGCAGAGGGGGCTGAACGGGTAACTTTCCTGCCCAGCTGGCCTCTGCACAAGACAGTGATTCATCAGGAGGTTCTCCATGCCCTCCTGTCCCCATAGCCTCCTACCCCCTGTCCCCATCTCCCCATATCTTCTTCTCCCTCTCTCCCTCTCTCCCCCTGCTCCATATCTTCCTGTCCCTGTTCCCATATCCTGCTGTCCCACTCTCCCCACATCCCACTGTCCCCCTCTCGCCACCTCCCGCTGTCCCCCTTCACCGTCTCCCCATCTCCTGCTGTCCCTATCTCCCCGCCCATACCGTGCTGTTCCTGTCCCCATCTCCCTGTATCTTCTTGTGTCTCTTCCCCTCTCCCCCTGCCCCATATCTTCCTGTCCCCATCCCCATTTCCCCTGCACCCCTTTCCCCACATCCTCCTGTCTCTATATCCCCCTGTCCCCATCTCTTGCTGTCCCCACATCCCTCTGTCCCAGTGTCCGGCGGATCCGTCCCTCAGCCGCGGGCGCGGCCGCAGCGCCCCCTGGCGGCCCTGAGCGCACGGCGCAGCCCGGTGCCGGTCCCTCAGCCGGGGGCGCGACGGGGCCCCGGTGCGGGAGCAGGAAAACACCGGGCATCTGCACACCCCCGCAGCCTGCGGGACGAGCGTCCCCAGCCAGGAGACGAAGGAGCGGGTAGAAGGATGTACCTCCAAGCCGAAATACCACCACGCTTCTCTAGCCAAAGTCACCAGGGTGATGAGTAGCAGACGATGAGGCCAGAGGGAATGTGTCATGTGATAAGAAAGGAAGGTTTAAAAAAAGCTCATAACCACTAGTCATCAAATAAAGTTTTTGGATAGTAGTTCTTGAAAACGTTTCCCTGTGGATATGCCATCCTAGAGCTGCACGTTCGTTCAGAATCCCTGCTGCGAAGCCTCTGTATGGGGAGAACACTGTCTTCCCCTCCTTGGGCAGAGAGCCAGACTCACTCTGACAACTGGCAGGAGCTAAGCAGGTCAGGCTTAAAAAGCAGAGGACTAGGTGTGTACAAGTCTGAATAATAACCAGAGCATTGGGCAACAACGTGCTTTTTGGTGTCTTCTTGGATCACAAATTATCATTCTGACTATAGGTATGTCTTGGGCCAAGCACTGCATTGCTATTCGCAAGCACAGTGAAACCTTGCACAGCAAACGGGGTCAAGGCCTGAAATATCGTGTCTGAAGAATTTTAGATCCAGCTGTGCCAGGTATTTTGCTTAAGTGGTCAGTGCCTGTTGTCTTGACTATGATGATTTGTTAGGTCAGACCTGAAGTAATATTCTTGTCCTCAGTGACCAAGTCACTCTGGAAATACAGAGGAAAAATAAGGAAGCAGGGAAAAACTGAGGCAAAACAAAGTGTATTTAACCACATGTATCTTTAAAGCTTCAAGATGGACCCATTCTTCCTATGTCTCTTTTCTTTGCTGCGTAGCCAATCTCCCTTACTGGCTTTCTGAGCTACAAAATTCCTCTCTTGGGAGAGCTCACAGGAAAGATAATTGCTGTCTGCTGCCCTCCCCCAGGATCCTGGGGAAGCCTCATTCACCCTCCCTGGCTGCAGGTGTGTGACATGGTCTGTGACAGCTTATCAAATGGTACAATCCCCAGCCCCCTGCTCCAGGAGGTTTGTCTGCAGCTCCTCTTGGAGCTCAGCTCCGTCTGGGACATCCGGAGCACAAATAGCTTCACCCAGTTCCCAGTTAGTTTTCAGTTAAGCACAGTGTGTGTTGGCTATATCCAAACGCTGGTGTTCAGATATAAGACCAAAACCCGAGCACCGAGGGGAGGAATGCCGCTGTTGGTTACCCAGTTACGTGGCCAACATTCCCATGCAGTGTTCACAGAGAAAATAACAGCATACTCCAGCTGCTTAAGAACTTATAAAATGAAGGATTACAGCTGCTGTAACAGACAGAAAGGAGCTAATGTATTTCCTGTGACTACACATCCTTCCTCAGCCCCTATCCCTCCGTTAGTTAGTGCAGGGGGAACAGCCTTTCCTTTGCTGCCTTGTGGTGGCCCCATGCCAGCGGGGATGGGCAGCGAGCTGGGCTCCAAGAGCCAGGGTCACGGCAACGACTTTTCCTGGACAGAACCCACGGGGAGCACAGCCAGCCCCCCGGCCCACGCCACAGAAACCCGTGGTTGAGCCCAGGGACAGCGGAGGGGACACGTCCCACCCCGGGTAGGCGGCCGGAGCCCCTCCACCGCCAGATGGATTTCTCCGCTCTTCTATGAAATACGGCCTCGCGGCCGTTCTATTCCAGCGAATACGGCTGGCGGCGGCCCGCCCATGCCCGTGACGACATCGGCGCGCGGTGGGGCTGCGCCGCTACTCGGGACACCTCGGCGCGGCGGGGCGGCGCCGCTACACGCAGCGTTACGGGCCATGGCTGCCGAGATTCACTCGCGGCCGCAGAGCCGCCGGCCCGTCCTGCTCAGCAAGGTCGAGGGCCACCAGGACGCCGTGAGTGCCGCGCTCCTCATCCCCAAAGAGGACGGCGTCATCACGGCCGGCGAGGACAGGTGACCCAGCGCCCGTTCCCCGCCGGGCAGGGCCGGGCCGCGGGGCTGGGGCGGGAGCCGGGGCAGCGGGGGCTGTTGAGGGAAATCCGTGTGTGCGTTGTCCCTTTGCCGGGAGGCGCCAGGGACTCCGTGCCTGCAGCCGTAAGGAAATCCGCGGAGCCGCGGTTCCGGGGGAAGGAAGATGCCATCAGCTGTGAGGGAGGACTGGCTCGGCCCGCCCGTGCGGGACGCGGGGCTGACACTTTCCCACCGGCGGGGAGAAGCTGCTGTGCTCCATGGGCGCTGTCCTGCGGAGCAGCTGGGAAAGCACAGCTTGTATTATGTGTAAATGGGTTTTGCAGAGGTTATGAGCAGAACAAGGAGTGAGGGAGTATGTTTCCCTCGGCCTTCCGCTCTGCTGGCTGAAACACTTGCAGTGTGTTACTGCTTCCCCTGCCCGTCGGAAGAGCTGGAGCTTCCCGAGCTGCTCCAGTCGGAACGAGCCCATTCTGATGGCTCGGTGTGCAGGTCTCAAACCTGCTTCCCTCTGGCTGAAGCCGCTCAGGGAGTGAGGTGGCAGACTTGAGGTGAGAGCGGGTGATGAGCTCCTGAGCACGGTGCTTTCTGCTTCGAAAGGAACGTGTCTTCAGAGTCTGATCCCGATCCTCGTCACTGGCTCGCATAGCATGTGAAACGTCTGCCACAAGAGTTGGTAATGTCATTAAGCAGTTAGATGAAAGGAAAGTGGAAATGAGGAAGCAGATAGCACAGAGGGTTGTGGCCAGGAGAGTGCTGAGGGGTCTGCAGTGTATAGCGAGAGATGGAATTTCACCCATGCTATGTGGAAAGTGACTCTTAAATGTGAAGAGGGGTAGGAGACGCTTCTTAAGAAACTGGGGCATGGTTTGGAAGGAGGATGGTAAAAGTATGAAAGTGCATTCTTTGAGGTGTAGCTTGATGCAGGGATAATTTTACTATTATACTATAAAACTTTTAATATTAAATTTGCATGAATTTTTGTTTGAAAAGCTTGACCTTGTGAGAAACAGGAGGGTATGAGTGCTGAACTGGGTGTTACCTGAACTGGGTTTTCTGGCATTTATTTTTAGGTCAAAAAGTGCAAACAGATCAGCTGTCTAGTTGGTTCGTATCATCCCTTCCCATGGAGATGGCTTCGTGCAGTACATGTTGGACAACAGCTTTTGGATGGGACTGGGCAGCTTCCTTTTTGTTCCACACTTAGGTGTGATTGTTTGTGCTTGTGTTCAGTTTGCTTTGGTGGGCTTCCTGAAGGAGAGAAGAGGAAATAGTAAATTTTAAGAGTCCACATCAGAGCTTACCCTGCACAGAGTTTCATGGTACAGGCTTGCAGAGGCTTGCCTGTGGCAGACAGTGCCAGCTTTTAAACTCAAGGTCTAATGCCAAAGGTTAAACAGTCTGCATGCTTAGACTGCTGATAAGAGGCAAGGATGGAGCTGCATCTTTATCTGGGCAAGTTTCGATGTCAGATACAGACCTGTGCAAGGAGTACAGAGGCCACCGCCCACCTTTGGTGTGTGTAATTTCCAAGTGAGTCTGTGGACTTGTGGCTGAATTTGTGTCACCTGCCTTACTGTGAGAAATTACTTTAATCTTTAAACTTTCAGAAACCGTTGCACTGTATTACCTCTAATCTGGGATACCTCCTACAGTACATCAAAGCTTTCACCTGCAGTTTAACATGTTGTCAAACAGTGCTCCCCTGTTTGTTCACTACAAGTGGGGTGTAGGTGTTAATACTGTGTAGCTGATTATGCTACTGGCAGCTAAGTACAGAGTAGAGTACAAGGAGCAAAAGAGCTGCTGTGTGCACTAAGAGCAGGGCTAAAGTATTTTTTATTACATCTTAATGCAGCTAAGGCTGTCAAGTATTTCATAATAACCAGTCAAAGGAATGTGTTTACAAGTTGGGTAGTGAGGAAAACATTGGTGCAAAAACATTCTTTGAGAATGTTGTAGATTATTCTCTTGTTAGAACTACTTGTTGTAGTTCTATTTTAAATTATATTTCCTAGAATGAAAAGTAATGGTTTTATTTTTTCAGAGGATACAAAAAATTTCATAGTAGATCTGTGAATGCCAACAAAATTCTAGGATTTTCTTTTAGAGTTTTCAAGATGAAGAACGAAGCAAGAGTACCTGCAGGAGACAAAGAGTTAATTTTCCCAATTGGATTTTTCAGCAGGACACTTGCCATCTGTGAAGCTTTCTCAGAACTTATCTAGAAAGGATGATTAACTCTGTGTTCCTGTTGGCATCTTGTCTGACCCTGGCTCGAGGACAATGTTGGGAATTGTTGCAGTGTGTCCCTCAGCAGACAAATAGCTACACCAAGATGAGTGTTTCCCAGCTGCAGTTGGGAGTGCTGAGGGATGATAAGCTGTATACAAGACCCTAAATGCAAGATGAAAGTAATGTATTTACTACAGGCTAACAGGAGCTCTGGAATCACTGGCACATTTCAGTGCTGGTGTTTGGTGACCATCAGTAGCTGCTTAAAGTACAGTATTAGCTTTTGTTGGTTTTTGCTTATGAAACTTAAATATTGGTCAAAACATGTTTTAGTTTTAGCAGAAATTTGATAAAAACTATCAGCTGTGTCCTTGAGCTTCCATTGTACTGTGATTAAACCAGATTCCTAATGCTGTTTTGGGAACAAGGTCATTAACAGTATAAATATGTTTTATTTAGTTTAACTACCAGAAAGAGACAGTGTTCTGTTCTTGCTAGGAAAACAACTGTCGGTGATTGATTTTGGGTAGGAAAGCAGTTGGTGGTGGTTTGAAGGAGTTAGGAAGATGCACTGCTGGGAACAGGGCTGGTGTAGCTGTGTAGTAACCTGCAGCAATGCTGGTATTGTAACAGATTGGGATTTGCCTGCTGGTCTTTCATCACTTCTCCGTCCCTGAAACCTGTGTTGTTGGCTTTCAGAGGGCAGCTTTGTAGCAGGAGCACAAACACTGTTGGAACACAGCATTGTCTCTGCTCTCAAACCCCAATTTTTTTCTCCAGCACTCTTGGGTGCTTACTCACTCTGTAAATGAAACAGTGATTGAGAACAATAAAAACTCTTAGAAATTGGTAAGGCCATGGTCAATGTTGCTTGAAGATGGCTTTTGTGTGTCTTTCTTTATGCAAAAACCCCTTTGAATTGCTCTTCTATAAATGTGCATGCTGCCCAGCTGAAAGCAGCTTCTGGCTCAATACTGAATGTTAAGGAAGTTTGGAGGTAATTTTTAATCTTTTTTTAAAAAGTTTTGCTTCCTCCTGCCACTCTCAGAGATCCGAGTCTAAAATTTTAAAAGTCTGTATCTATCTCTGGGTGCTCCTTAAAGAGTTTTAGCATTTTTATATTCTTACTGAGACTGCTGTCAAACAACCCTGTGTCTTTCTAGACCCTTAGGAGGGAATGCTTAAGGAGAAGTGAGCAGTAGCCAGCTCTTCTCAGGTACTGAGCACAGGATTCTCCATTAAATAAACACCAAGTTTTGAGGAAAGTGCTAAAGACTCTAGGACAGTTGAGTGGTAGATGGAGATTGTGGGAGCAGCATTACTGGAGGACTTCTCTAGTTCTTTAGGAACTAGTATTTCACGAATTAGTTTGTCCTAACATAAGGAGATGCATCACAAAAACAGGTCTGTAGGAGAGAGAATCAAGGAGAAGTGGCACTTTGGCACAGATCACTTGCTGACTACTTTGAAACAATCTCTTCAAATTTTGCTCAGTCAGCGCTTTATATAATTAGATATAAAGCTGTCTGACAGCTTATCTTTGCAAACATGAGGTGAGTGGAGTCTAAATCTTACTTAAACCAAAATAAGAAGCTTTCAGAAGTTAATTTTGCTAACTCTTGCAGCTATTTGCTTAGGCTCTTGACTTCACTGAGGAACTGTATTGTTGATAATTAATGCAGAAATTATACTCCCATTAAATAATTTCTTTAAAAAACCAAATCTTTGCTTCCTTTAGTTTAGTATAATTAACCACAATACTGAGAGGAAGCTAAGTCTGCTTTTGAAAAATCAGCAATGCATGGTCTTGATCATCATGATAACTTGTTATCATGTAATTTTTTTAAATAAAAAATAATTACATGACTTTGGCTTGAAGTGAAAGAGTCAAATAAGTGAGGGTGGAAGGTACCATCTGAGATGTTCAGAACAGTTTGAATATGATGGATCTGCTTTAAAAAGCAAGTTAAAAAGCTGATAGAAGTCCATAGGTGCTAACCTGTGCTATTAGTGGCATTGGCATCATCAGAATGACTTAGAAACATTGTTTTCCCCATATTCCGTGTTACCAAGAAATAGCAACTGCTCTTCTGAAGTGTTGACTTATTGGCATAAGGCAGGCCTGATTATTGTAAAGGGGAAGTGATACCTTTTAAGAGACAGGCTTAATGTAAAATATGTAGTGGACTACACTAATGTACACATGCCCGTAAACTGGTGAAAAAGTAACTTGATTTAAAAGCTGAAAATCATTGTTTTGGGGCAGTGTATGCTTAGCTGTAGTGATTTCAAGTTTTCTAAAAGTAGTACATTAAGGGTGGGCATTGTCTGCTTTATTTTGGATGGTCTGTTAAAGAAAAGCCCTTAAATGGATTGCAAAATTAGAATGCTACTGTTGTATCTTCAAAAGCAAAAGTTCTGAAAAGTTCTAGTTCTGGTGCAAGACACCAGTCCCCCCCTGTGCTCTTTTAGCTAAACTCCTTACTGTCAATCTTACACGATTAGCAAATCAGTCCCCTAGTATTTTTCTAGAAAATTCTGAACACCAGAACTTCTATTAGGTAACAGTAAATAGAACAGCACATCTCAATGAAGCCTCTTGACAGTGTTTCCAGGTACATATATTTACAGATCATTTAGGAATGAGGAAGTTGGATTTAAACAGTAACAAAAAGGCAAACAACTGTTTGGAGAGGAAATTTCAAGAGGACTTAAATAAATCTTAATACTGTCTACATGTGTGCTCTTAATTTCTTGATGTAGAATCCCTTCAATGTGTCTGTTGTAGCAATGTTTTTAATTGACAGTAGTTTTCCACTTCCTTACTGATACTCTTATATCCCTCCTCCCAGGATTTGACAGTCATCAGAGTAGTATAATGCTAAATGTTCTCAAGACCATTTATCCCTTCCTTCCAAGAGATTATTCTGGAAGGTCGCAAACTAAAGCCATTTTTATAAAGAATCTTAACATGCTGTCCAACTTACCTTGTCAGCTTTTCAGTTTCCATTTGACTGGCTCATCAATCCTAATCGTATTTAGGGCAGAGAAGCAGTGGAAACTAACAGCAATTAATGTTGCTTGCCCTTTGCATTCCTGCATGAGGGATTAGAGGCATGGCTTAGAGGAAATAATACTGAGTTAGATATGTTGTCCTCTATGGATTCTTAATATTTGGGGATGGAGATGTCAGTAATGTGCTGGTCTAGAGGATGAGGTGCTTCTGTTATTAATATTCAGTATCTGGCTTGCTGAAGGGTGAGTTACACAGAGATGCTGTTAAAATTAAAAAGTTTGGACTTCCATAATGAAATTATTTGCAATTCTTTTTTTTTTATGAAATGTATCAGACACATAATCTGCTATAAACACGCAAGCTATAAACAAACTGTGGTTTGCTCTTCCAAAGACAGAACATTTCTGCAATTTGAATTTGACTTATATCAGCCAGAGCCAAGAAGGAAGTAAAGGGATGCAATTTGTAGCAGTTTCTGAAGTTAGCTGAAATAGTATTTCCATTTCATACTTACTGAAACTCATTGTATAAATAGTTTTGAAGAAAACTTCTCCAAATCCAAGGGTGACTATTCTTAGTGCTAATATTCTTGTTATGTTAGAGTAGTATTTGAGTACTGTTATTTCTGGTATGTCATTCCACTATTATATTTGAGTAGCACAAAAACTTAGGGGAATGGAGCTGATACATAAGTAATGAAGTGGTTCAGATGCAAGGGCTGGTGCACTTACAGCTGGCTTCTCCCTGCTCTTCCCATGACACAGAACAATCCGAGTATGGCTGAAGAGAGACAGTGGGCAATACTGGCCCAGCATCTATCACACTATGGCATGTAAGTACAATATAGAGATGGTAAGTGGTGGCCAGGCATAGTGTGGGTTTTGTACCTGTGCTGTGTGTGGGAATACCTCCTTCTCATTTCCTCAAGGGCTGGATTCCCTCAATGATCTTGATTTTGGGAGCTTTGCAGCATCTAGCTCAGACTTTGATTTGAAACTAGCTGCATAGTGGGTGAGATCTGTGGCAGTGTTCTGTCAGAACCACATCCTTTACCAGGTAAATCATTGTGGATCTGCAGCAGGAGGTGCCTCAAATGATGGCAAATAATTTGTCTGCCAATTAAGTGAGCTTTTCTAATCACTAAGTGAAAGTTCAGACATAAGAATACTCTCTGCTTTCCAAGGTGTGCATTTTTATCTTTCAGGGCTCCCTTTGAGATAATTGTAGTGAGCTCAAGTTCTTAAGTGTAACCAGCTGTTACTGTTAGCTCACCTTTCAGCCTGTGTAAAATTCCTCTTGCTGAGCTGTGCCTTGTGGCAGGAAATTGTGTTTGCATATGGTTCCTGTTGGTATATCTGAGTTACAGTAGTCATGTTCCTGTCCTCAGCTTCATATGTGGGAATTGAACTGTCTTTCCAAGGGATGTTAGCTATGCAGACTAGTTTCTATCATGTCACTTGAACAGCTTTTGTCCTGAGTGAAAGAATTTACTTTTATTAAAGTCATGTGTATCCTAATACCTCCATTTAAGTAACTGTAATGTACTTGCTTTTTTTTGACAGCACCATGTTCTGCCATGGCTTATCATCATGACAGCAGACGGATATTTGTTGGCCAGGATAATGGAGCTGTCATGGTAAGTTGTTGCGACTTTTCTTCCAAATGTAGGTTAGAATTGCTCTGATTGTCCGTGTGTTGCTGGCAGCTGATAGTCTGTTTTCTTTCCATTCATTTTGGAATGCAGCTACTGCTAAATGGCTGAGCTTCTTGGCAGTTCAGCTGAGATGTACATGAGAGGACTGCAAAGCAAAGGTTCTTCTGACTAGGTGTGAGCCACGTAGCCTCAAGAAGCCCTTGAGCCATTAGTGCAGCAGTGGGCCCAAACAGTTATGCTTTGCCAAGGAGTTGTTTTGAGGGGAGTACAGTAAGCTGGGCAGAGTGCCATGGTGGTGCTCTGACAGGGGTGGTGAACTGCAGTTGGTTTGCTCCTGGCCAGGAGTATGGATCTGTCTGTATCCTGCCGTGCACACATCTCTGGATTTGCTTGCTGCAGATCTTTTTATGATGTAGAAATTTCAACACTAGCTCTGAAGTTATAAGAGGCTGGGTTAATCTCTTTTCTTGCTGGGAATTCTTTCTTCTCTCTTTCTATACTCTTGCTGTAATGCTGTCCCTGTCTTGGAGAGCATACACTTGGCAGAAGAGAAATTAGGTTTTATTCTTCCCCCCTTGGTAAAGGAGAGGAATCCTATGACTCTCAGATGCTTTAATGGTTTCCTTTCTCTGTGAAGATAAGGTCAAAATAATAAGGAGCCAGGGTACATGAGTGTCATAGTCATATTCTACAGATAACTGCTATGAATAGCCTACAAAGAACTGCATAGAATTCTAGTGATAACTACTGGAAATTTTAAGTTGAGACTTCGAAAATTTCATTAAGTCTAATGGATCACATAGAAAACACTCTCACATAAACCTGTCCATTGTGAAGTCGCAAACATGCAAATCCTAAATACTACAAGATAGTTTTGTTTGCTCCTGCTGGGGACAGATGAGATCTTATCTCTTCCTATAATCTCCCTTCAGCAAACTCAATTCTGAAAGAATGTTCCCTGTTGAAAATTCAGTCACTTAAAACTTTAATTTACAGTTGGTATTTCAGTGTGCTTTGCTCCAGCCTCAGAAGGTGCTTGTTTTTTGTGAGATATACTGCTGCTATGCAAATATTGGTCTGTGAGGTTGCTGCTCTTTTTTGGGTATCAATGTTGCTTGTGCCACTGTGGTATCTTCTAACAATTTCACTTTGCTTTTAGGAGTTTCATATTTCTGAGGACTTTAATAAGATGAACTTTGTGAAGACCTACCCAGGTAAACTGTTAACCACTATCTACACTAACATTTGTGTGAAGGAAAGGCATCTAAAATGCTTGGGAAACTGGACACAGTCACAGATTAATCAAGACCAGATATGCTTTAACTCTGACTGACCTTATAGTTGTCGCTTAGTTGGGGATAACTGCTGAGTCTAAGTTGTAGTCATTATCATTAAGTTCACTACATCATTAGCCTGCAAGTTTAATGAGCCAGAACTAGTGAGCTCAGATTTTGCTCTTCAGCTGAAGTAGTGCTGTGTGTGTGTTGGTGTAAGAGCTTTCTAAAGGTGCATTTTGGTGTTTGTAATTTCTGTCCTTACTTTTTGTAATCAATGGACTTGGTTGCTTCTAGCTCAAGGTAAGAGTCCTTCCTTTCTCTGTCATCTTAGGAGAGCAACAGGGATGAAAAAGAGCTTATTTTTCCATTATGTGGGAAACAGGGATTGTGGGATTATTCTAATATTTACAGAGATGCTAATTTCAGCATTTGTCTACACATCCTTTAAAGAAATACAAAACTCAATTGTTGGTTAAAATTGGAATATTAATGTGAAAGGCCTGAAGGAAGCTCTTAAAGACTGCAGATTATGTAGCAAAACAAAGTGCAGTTTGTCTTGTGACTCCCTGACACCGATAGAAGCAATGTTCTTGCTTGGGAGAAAAAGACCTTGTTCTTAAAGCAACAAAACCTCCCTTTATCCTGAGGGAGATGATTACAATTCAGTCAAGGGAAGTACTTGCATCTTGGGGGGCAGGGGAGGCTTCTTTCTAAAAGACGTGTAACTTCTTGCTTAGGGGCAGCATTCTCAACAAAGCTGGGCAGGATTTGGTTGCTGTCACAGGAAGCAGTTTGAATGCCATGGACTAGATATCCCTTCAGGTGCTTAAACGTATGAATGTGAGCGTAGCTCTCTGGGGTTAGGAAAAGATGCATTTAGTAAAGCAATTCAAGTTTTTAGATGTGTTGCATTACTCCCCAGAAGTCCTGGGCTAACTAGAGGAAGTTGAGGGTTTGTGTATTCCTTAACCTTGGGTGTCTGGGCTGAACTCAGCTTCTCTCTCTTTGGGAGAAAGGCTTACATCAGCTGACTGATGGATTTGGTTCACTTGAGCTATTCAGAAGGCAAATCCTAAACAGAGCTATGGGAACCTTTTCATTCAGCCTAGATGCAAGTATAATATAATGGTAAAAGATCTCCCTGGGGCATTGCCTAGATATCATCTTCAACCTCTGTCTGTCTGAATTAGAATGGAAGTACACAGCACTTGGATTTTTGGGGAAAAAGTGCCAGAATCTTTTTCTTATTGCAGCTCACCAGAATCGAGTGTCTGCTATTACTTTCTGCCTGGCATCAGAGTGGCTTATCAGCACAGGTCATGACAAGTGTATCAGCTGGATGTGCACCAGGAGTGGGAGCATGCTGGGGAGACATTACTTCACCTCTTGGGCTTCATGTCTACAGTATCCTTTGAAAAATGATTGCTACCCTGAAGCTGGAAGAGTACTTTGTTCCTTTACCTCAATTTGTTCCCAACTTTTCATGTATAAAAACTAGAGTGACATCTCTTGCAAGTCTGCTAACCCTTATTCTCGTTATTTTAATACCTTTATTTGTATTAGTGGTTATTAGATAGCAGAAGAGACCTTGTGCTGCAGAAATCCCAATCTGTACTAGTTGCTAATTTTGAGGTGTTTGTCCATAGCATGTTGTGGCAGTGACTGTATCTATAGCCTGGCCTGTAGACTTCCTGCGCAAGTCACTTTGTTCAACAGATGTCAGTGTGCATTTGAGTCCTTCTAGAGCATAAAACATCATGAAAACCCTTTGAACTGCTTTAATTTTTCTATTTTTGCTCAAGTTAATCTTTTCTATCTTTAAGCTACAAGGGTACATTGAAACATTATTCACCACCAGTAGTAATTTGTTTGTGTGCAATTTGCTTTCTGCAAGCTGCATTTAACTGCAGCATTTTCAGCTTAGGCACTCTGGTTGTCTATTCAGCTGTAAGTACTTCAGGGCATTCTTTACCCTATGTGAAAGACTTACAAAGCCAGTAACTTGAAAGGTAGTTCACTTATCAAAGCTTTTGAAAGCAAGTTAAATACTTGAAATTCTAAAACTTTTTTTTAGCACTTGTTAATGGTGGCAATTTAGATGTGGCTGGACGGTAATTGAAGGTGTACTGGTTGCTGTATGAGGTTTAATGGCAGTAATGTTTTAGAAATACAAGATTCAAAAGCTGAAACAAGTCAACTACATCGCTTGAAAACATGAAGAGCTCTCCAGAGTGGCTGTACACCTGTGTCCTGGTAAGAAGCTGGGAGGAAAGCTCAGTTGCCAGCTGCATGTCTGGCCTTCTGAGGTCTCCCATCTGTGCAGACCCTGCCTTACTGACTGAAGAATTGTCAGGTTTGTACTGTTGTACTGCTGCTCTTTTTTAGAGTCCAGGGGAGTTGCGTCCCATGAGACATTCCATGTGCAGCTCACCTCAGCTGAGTGCAGCACAGAATAGGTTAAAGCTGGTGTGTGTGTTGGAGACCAGCTCACAGCACAGTCTGGTGAACAGTCTGAGCCTCACTGAATTTAGTGGGTTCTATAGCTAATGCTATTGCAAATAATGGCACAGTTTATTATTAAAATGGAGAAAAGAATATGACCTTTTATATCAATATAAAAATAAATTTCCACTGAAGAACATGACATTTGAAAATCCATTGTAATTGATCGGCCTTTGGACTTGTGTTTGGAAGAACCAGCCTGCACTAGGTGCTTGGCCTCCCTATCAGGAGGTCCCTTAGAAGTTGTTTCTTAATGATCCTATATTTAAGCTTCTAAAAAACACATCAGAGTGCCTATTCTTTACTGAATTAGTGGGGATAAGGCAAGTCTGAACTTCCAAGATGAAGAAAGGATCACATATTCAGGGACTTAGAGGACTTGTTGAAAGCAAATTGTTTATCTCAAGATCCTGAAGGCTTAAGAGATTTCGGAATGTCATCAGATGGCAAAGGCTCTACATTTTCACTTAGGCTGGTGCGCTTTTTGGTAGGCTGTCTTTTTAAAGTTAGTGTTTTCTGTTGGATACCAGAGACTACTTTTCTAGCTGCTGCTTTTGTTTTTATGTGGTTCCAGGAGGACACCTAAGTTTATACACAGCTCTTGGGTTTTGTGGTGTCAGCTGCATGGGTCTTTCATAGCTCTTGCTTATATTCTGAATAGCAGAAGTTTTCTAAAAGCAGCAAATTATCTAGTTCCATTGGCTTGCTATGCTTTGGTTTCTGGAGTTCATAGTTACATCGTGGCAAAATTTGACTACCAGAACTGTTACGAGGTGTAATGCTTTTGCCCAATGTGCCACCCTGTTTATGGATCTTATGTTAGAATGTGGTGTGGCTTTTGTCTCAGTGTTAACTGAGAGAATCCTTTCTGAAATACAGTTCAGTTTTCAATACCACACTCAAGGACCTGCACTGGTAAACTGGGAAGTCCAGAGAACAGGACAAGAAATGAGACAGTCTTACCTTGGCAGTAGCTAGAACACTGTGCATGTACTTCCACTGTAAGGTGAACTTGCTGTGGAGGGACAGCATCCTTGTGTCTTGGTTTTCCTCTCCTGGGGATATCAACTGCTAACATGCTAGAAAACTAAGGGTTTATTGGAGGAGATAGTAGGTAAGACTGAATGCCATCCAGTGTCCAGTGAGGTGCTCGTAATGGTTGTAGAGAGCTCTGCACTGCAACAAGTAGCCTGATGAGTTTTGGCATCTTGTAGACGAGTATGAGCGTTTTCTGTGAGTATCTGCTAGAAATGGCCTAAAGCTACTTGGCTTGCCTTAAACTAGGGCATGGATTATCTCCTGGCTTCCTCTACTGGCTTTCTAAAACTCTCATCACTTAATTTCTATACAGTTTTACTTGCACATGTAGGGAAGAGTGATGGGAAGGAAGGAATCAAAAAGGTTTATTACACCCTCTAACCACTTTAGAATTAATTATGTAAATATTTGTCTGGCATATTAAAATGTTCTTTTCCAATTTTTTTAGACGCTATAGCTGACTGTTTCACTCATGTAAAATACTCTTTGATCAAATGAAGCTTCTCCTTGACTGGTGTTCAGATATGATCATGAAACTCAGCATGCATTTGTTGGTGATTATTCTGGACAGATCACTCTTCTGAAGCTTGAGCAGAATACCTGCTCAGTTATCACAACTCTCAAAGGGCATGAAGGTAAAGTAACTCCTTGTCCTAAATCCACTTGTCCCAGATACAGTCCCTCTTTGTAAGCTGGGGTGAGATGGTAAGTTGCATATCTGCCTCTTAAGAGTAGATATTGGATGAAAAACCAGTTCAGGGTAGTGGTTATCATAAGCTGTTCAAAGCTGTACATGACTTCCTGTTAAAGAACAAACACATTCTTGCTGAGGGGAAATCTTAGCCTTATAAATACCTACAGGTATTTTTACTATAGATGAAAAATAAAGGTAAACATATGCATTCAGTTAAACACAAGTTACCCACTAGATGGCCACCTTTAAAAGCTTTAGTCTCTTTAACATTGGAGAAGCTGCCTAGTCTAAGGCATATGTCTCATCCTGTATAGTACAGCTGAAGTCCTTATATCAAATGACGAATCAGGTGGTCCATAACATGATATGGAGCCACCATCTGCTGTAATGAGTAAGGGAAGAAGCAAATCACAGAATAATGGGTAACTTAACAGCATGCTGAGAAAAATAAACAAGACAATGTCTTTTCCCATGTGGTCACTTTCAAATCAGCTGACAGTTTGCATGTGGGTAGGGATGGAACTACTGGGTCATGAGTCTCTGACCCACTGGAAAAGGCTGCTTTGTATAACAGCTGTAAGTATAGAGTAGGCTTTGTTAAAGCTGCGTAGACTCCTGATCTACAGATGACTGTAAAATGATACAGCTGGTTTTGAATGCAGGAGGCAAGTTGAGATTTTCAAGTGATAAATGTCTCTTCTGCTTTCAAGGGGAATTTCAGATTGTTTCAGTTTAGAGCAAAATCATTCTCTTGGCCCTAGAGACTCCTTTGCCTCTCTATACTTTTGCACTGGTCTGTGTTCAAATGCAGCTCCCTTGGTAAATGTTACTGTTAGTCTAAAAGCAGTATGTCTGTGTGGCACTTTCTTAGAGTGTGTGTTCTATCTCTTGAGTTGTGATGGGCTTCCAAGCACCAACTTCAGCAGTGCTGTCCACACAGCCGCCAACTTCGGCTCATATATTTCCATATGGGGACTGTGATCCTTAAAACAAGAATTGAGCTAGCATAAAAGAGGATTTCAGGGGCAGAAGCAGGTTTTTCTTCAACTGGTATAATCCTAGTTATTTCATCTTTTTTCCTTTTTTTTTTTAAAGCAAATCAGATTATGTGTAACCTTTTTTCTTCCATAGTATTTCTGTAATATTCTCAAGATACAGAAACTCTAAACTTAAATGGCATCTAGTTCTTTTTTGAGTGCAGCTGTGTTTGACAGACTTCAAAAGTCTGATTTCATCTTGTTTGCTTTCTAGCTCTTGGTAAATGTGACTTCACAAGCAAGCAGTGTTTGCTTTGCAGTTTAAATGGTTTCAGAGTTTGTTCTCAGCTTCCAGAATTCACCATATATAACAGCCTGCTCTGTGTAATGCTGAGATAATACTCAAAGTTAGTGCCTTTTTGGTGCACATGCTATTCCTAAATGGGTCAGTCTGAAAATAGTGTAGCCTTAAAGGAGGCAAAAAAACCGTCTTGCTCCAGAGCACTGGAAAGGACTGATTTGGGTTCTAATTATCATTCATCATCTCAGTTTCAGACTAACAAGGCTTTTGATGACAACTGAGCAATGGAAGGATTCTTTAAAGTTAAGGATCTCTGCAAGGGAACAAAATGTCCCAACTTCACACCTATAGGTGGCATGAGTAACAAAATTACTCCTTTAGTCTCCTGGCTACATTACCATCATGCATATAGGTTTAGTATAAGGCTGCTACTGTTAGATGACTCATTTCTTTCTATCCACTAATTCACAGTTGCACTGGGCCTTCTGAAATCTAGTTTTGTAATTTAGTGAGTAGTGGCAGATTTGCTAACAGCAGTGAAACTGTCCCTTCGTTTCTTAGTCCAGCTATTTTAAGGTTGTAAATGGTTATGTGACAGTGGCTTTACCTGAGAGCACTGTGAGCTGTCCTGGAACCACTGACCAAGCATCTCATTGTGTTGTAGATAATGGTTTCTGCTTGGCAAGTGTTAGTACTTCCATCTTCCAAAGCTCACATAGCAGCCTGGTAACTCTTAAAATCACCTGCCTAAATACAAGGGGCAGAACTCAGACTTTCTGGCTTATGCTATATCTGTCTTCTTAGGGACATTCTGTTCTACTGTCCAGTACTCCTTGCCTCTCTGTCAGGACTGCACCTTGCTGTTGGGTGCTTCCTTTGCCTTAAGGCTTTCAATATGTTACTGGAGTAAGGCAGTACCTCAGGTTTTACTTTAATGCTCCAGGAGGGCATCACTGTGTTGGGGAGCCAGTCCCTTAACATCTAACTGCAGAATGTTCTTTCCTAGGGAGTATTACTTCCCTGTGGTGGGATCCTGTTCAACGGCTGCTCTTCTCAGGTGCCTCTGACCACAGCATTATCATGTGGGATATTGGTGGAAGGAAGGGGCGAACGCTGCTGCTCCAGGGACATCAGTATGTAATGGAGTCTTATTTTTCTTACATGTCCTGTAATGAACACACAGTCCCAGGAACACTAAATAGTGTGGCAAGATATTTCAGTCATTTTGAATAATGGAGAAAGTTACTCTTTTCAGAACCCTGAGGACTTTGAGGGGGAAGAAGGATAATCAGTACTAGGAAAGCCTTACTGATGAATCTTTTTTCTTGTTCATGTTTAATATATTCTTATTACCATGGTTTAGAAGTAACACAGAAGTAGTTTAGAGAAAGAGGTGGATAAAACCCCTAAATCATCTGGTTTGGCCTTTATGTAAAAATTGCATGTGTCTGTATTGTAAATACTGCACTGAGTTACCTGTGAGAGGAGGGCTAAAACCTTTATGTATAAACATGTTCATGTACCCATATAAAATAAGCTTCAATATGTTCCTGTTCTCTCTTTCTGTCAGCACGGTGATAAACTGGCTAAATTACAGGGATAGTCTCTCAACTTCAGAAAGTATTATGTCTCCCCTATTCTGCAGTTGAGGTAGTTGCCTGTATTAATCAACTCTTAATTTTTAGAGACGCAATGCTAGCTGCCATTTTTAAATGTAGGGCTCTAATTCAGTCTGATGGGCAGTTCACCACTGAAGATATATTCTACTTAGAAATGCAGTGGTAGTAGAGATATTTTTTATGTTTAAAGATATTTGTATAGTGTATTCTCCTCTTGTCTAATTCCATAGATGACTCCATGCACCTTTGATCAAGACTGATAGCCTTAGCCCTAGAACTCTTGTTAAATCTTGAGGATTTAGTTTTATGGCTAAAGAATTAATAATAGAGGCCTAGTTAACAAAAAAAACCTGAAGTTAGTGACTGGAGGACTTTATACTGCTATTACTGCTGCCTCATGTGTCCTGGTGAAGACTTGTAACAGTTTCTCTTCGTACTGAATGGGAAAGTAAGTTCTTCTGAGAAGCAGAATGACTTTAAATTCAATTTAGATGTTGCAAAGCAGTGTGATACTATTCAGATTCTTTGTTTACTTTCTTAGGGTAGACTTTTGTTTTGCCATGACTTTCTTTAGGATTAAATTGTTTTACTGGTGCATCTATACTTTGCTTGGCAGCTACAGACTGACTTACTGTGATTTGTTAGCAACAGTGGAACCTGCTTCTTAGCTGCATCTTCAAACAAATATTTCTCTTTATTTTTCCACTTGTCTCTGTTTTGGTAAGTGGCTCTCCTTGCCAATGCAGAAGAGTATTTGCACACACACTCTGAGCCAGCTGACACTCAGTTCACCATCAGGGCTTACTGCCAGCAAATGTTGACATGGAACTGTACCTCTGGTATTCTGGTCAGGCCTGTAAGAACACTCTCAGCAACATCCTGATGCTAGGGTAGCGCTCAGGTGACAGCATCTGTTCACTCATCCTCAGAGCTCTACTTAGTGGACTTAGCAAACTGGAAATCAGTTTTGGGCTTCCTCACTAGCTTTATTTACAAGGATAAATCAGGGTTTGCTGGGAAACCAAGCTTTGTTTAAATACCTGTGGGTAAATAGTGTGTGCTTTGTTCACAGTGACAAGGTGCAGGCTATCTGCTACATCCAGCTGACACGGCAGCTGGTGTCTTGTTCAGCTGATGGGGGAATTGCTGTTTGGAACATGGATATCAGCCGAGAAGAGGTAAGTTCATGTCCTAGGTCAAAGATTTTTTTTTTTTTTTCCTTTTTCAGAGACTAATGTTACTTTCCTTAGCCAGTTCTGCAGGCTGCTTTCCTCATGTTCTCTGACACTTTAAGGCTGGATGATATTATTGAAACCTGTTCTGTTCTAGTGGCTGTCCATGCTGCATTGTTGTAAATGGGTTCCCAGGACAGGAAAAGTGCGAGACATCTTGGGACTGCTTAGAGTTTTTTCTCAAAGAGACAACAGGTTCACTGGAATGGCTGTGGCCTTTGCTGCTGGAACAATCTAAAGCAGTCACACTCTTGCAGTAAAGAAACTAGTGAACTATGCTTCAATAGTCTTGAAATAAGTTCTCAACTTGTGGCAAAGCAGGTAAAGAAGTGAGAGGCAGGTTTTGAGATGCAGTTCAGAAGGCAGAGGTTCAGTCCCCAGGCAACATTTTTTTTAAAAGATCACAGTACACAGCAATTGACCCAGCTATACACTTTTTTCCTGCATCAGTTCATATCCATGGTGGTGCAACTCAGAATGCTCTTGTTTTCTTACTGTCAGCAGTGTAAGTGAATTGAAAAGAAAAAATGCTTCGTTGTTCCAGCTTTCCTCCTGCCAAGTCTAAGGGAGACTTCCTCATGAGATGTATAAAGTTGTATAGAATATACATGTTCAAATTCAAGTCTGTGTACTAAAAATATCGTGTCTCTTTTACAGCTGAAATGTGCAAAGGCTCTATTTTCATTTGGCCTAGTCCATTTATGGCAGGAAAAGTGTGTGGGTGGGCAAAGGGTTGCTTAACGAAGATGTGGGCAGGATGGAAAATGCAGATGAGTTCCTAATTATTTCAACTGCAATCCCATGAAAGTAGAAAAGATAGTTACTCACAGAATTTATTTCTGGACACCCCCTTTCTTAGAGGGGATTACTGCCTCATAGTTTCTACAATTTGGACTACACTGGTCCTTAAAAGCCATCCAGGCAAACCAGAGCAGCAGTCTTTGAATGCCTGCAGCAGGTTTAGTAACTTAGATGTTTGAATGAGTTTTCTTATTAAGGCAGTAACATAACATGTTACTGTAGGCTTAAAAAGTGTAGGAGGTGTGTAGGTAACTAATAACTGTATTCTGGGGTTTGGGGTTTTTGTGTTGAACTTACTACGTACTATGTTCTAGGCAATTTACTGTTGAAATGTCCAGAACTGAGCCAGGGCATTTTTCCAAGTAGAATTTTACTTTGGGTTCTTAAAATAAACTTCCTTGATTGTTGTATGAGGGGAAAACAATTCTGATTGCTTGCATCTCCTGCTCTTTTGTAGGCTCCTCAATGGCTAGAAAGTGATTCCTGTCAGAAGTGTGAACAACCTTTCTTCTGGAATATAAAGCAAATGTGGGACACAAAGACGATAGGGTTGAGACAGGTGAGATGCCTGGTTTCAGTCAGCATTTGAGCAAAATGCAAACAGAAAACCACTAAGGCTGGTAGATCTTTTCAACTCTTGGTATTTTTGCTGCTTTGAAGTGAGGGTATATTGAGAAGTTACAGCTTCTAGGCACTGCTAAGACATTTCCAAATTCTATGAAAGTGTTGCATCAAACTTCTGTCACAGGTTGAAGCAGGCTGAGCTAGGAGTGCTCTTTTGGATTTCTCTGAATGTTTCCATGCTTTGGAATCATGGGCAGCTAATCCTCAAGTGTTGTGTAAAATGGCAAACAGTGCCCCATAACTGAGCATATTGATGCTCACTCCAGGGAAGCAGTAATGGCCCTGTTCTTACTGTACCAGAATGTGAAAGCTTTCCAGGTAGTTTTCTTTAAGAAGGGACTGGACAGGCACCAAGACATTCATCTGTTTCTGGCTTCCTTAGACTGTTTTTAATTGGGGTGCTTGTTCAACCCTCTTTTTCCCCTTCTCCCAGAAGGAGCTTGCTGGAGAAGATGATGTATGCAGAGAATATGGAGATAAATCCATTAATGACCCAAACAGCTGTTCAGAACTTCAGAGACAGTCTTTGGTTGAAGTAACAGAGCATTTCCTAACAGGTTGCTTTCTAACAGGTCGCAAAACAGAAGTTTTGTTGTATTGTTGTTTGGTGGACCCTTGGTACGGTGCTCAAGTGACATAGTATAGTGACTTACTTGTTTGTTTTCTTCTTGCTCCATGAAGCATCATTGTAGAAAATGTGGACAAGCAGTGTGTGGCAAGTGCAGTACCAAACGGTCGAGTTACCCAATCATGGGATTTGAGTTCCAGGTCCGTGTCTGTGATTCTTGTTTTGAGTCAATCAAGGATGAAGAGTGAGTATTAACGAGTAATAAACTGTAGTAACACTGCTGGTGTGCAGAAACCCTTGGGCTTGCTCCACATCCACACACAATGCTACAAAACACACTGAGCTGACTCTCTGCTAATAGGCCTTGGGGACTGAAAGCACTCTGATGGCAGAGATCCCCCATCTGGCTCTGCAAGTGCATTTGGATCAGATGTGGAATTACAACTTTTTATCCTTTTTAGTTGTTCTTTTCCAAGAGCCCAGATCTAAACTTGAAATATATTTGTCTCAACATTTCAGTTTAGTTAAAAGCTATTGATTGCACTTAACATTGCTAAGTGGGTGCCAGACAATGCATTTCAGCTGCCAGAATGTATATGCATTAGTTCATGTACACTTTCTAAAAACTATTTCTTTGGGAATATTCTTCAGAGCTCAACATGATTTTCCCCATGCAAGCAACTGGGGTTAAACATCATTTGCTGTCTCATTAAACTTGTCTTAGAAATGAAGGACCCCCTTTTCTCTGGATATGAACAGAGTAATCAGATGTGAAAATGTGGGGGGGGCTTGGGGTTTTTTATTGTGTTGTTGGGTTTTTCATTGTTGAGGCCTTTTGTTTGCTTGAGGTTGGGTTTTCTTGAAAAGTGAGATGTGGTGCCCTAGTTGGTTTCTGCAGCCAGCAGGGGAAAAATGTAGCTGAGCTTGACTTTGTTAACCAGGAGCAGAAGTATTTGCTAATGCAGTGTCCCACTTCTGCTCCAGTATTATTAACAGTCAGGCTGCAGAAGGCCAGGAAATGTCACACCTGTGTAACTTCACAAGCAGTGCCTTAGCATGACTTACTAATTTAATTCTGTCCCCTTTAATACGGCACTGCAGCTCTTGGAATTGATCTATTAGTACTTGAGCAACTTAATTTTCTTTTAAGTTTATTTTGCACTACTGTAATGATGCCATGGAGCTTCATCTCATGGCTGGCTTTCATTTCAATTGTTCTTGTGCAGCCGTACTTCCTTGGCAACCTTTCATGAAGGAAAACACAACATTTCACACATGTCCATGGACATCTCCAGAGGGCTAATGGTGACTTGTGGGAGCGACCGGATTGTGAAGGTATTCCTGCATATTTTTCTGTATTTCTTAGAGATATTTAATAGAGAATTCATTTTTGTAAATTTTTTTTCTTTCTGACAACTACTGCTACAAGCTATCTATTGTGGGAAGAAGGAATTGTATTTGCTAGGCTGTTCTTCAGCAGCTGTGTGAGGAAATGACTTGTAACTCCACTGTATGGAGTGCAGCTGTTGGATCTGTTACTGTTGTGTCTCTGAACAAACACAGCAGGCATGGGCAGCAGGAGAATTTGCCATCAGCCTTAAAGACACAGACCTGAGGAAATGTACAGGTTCCTTTGCTCTGAGCTCCATGGCTAGGAGCATGGCCACTGAAAGCCCTGGTTGTGAGACAATGACACGGAGCTCAGACTGATACGGAATCTTGCTGTGCTTGAGCTCTACATTCACCATGCATGCCAGAGCTGAGACTGTGCCAGCCTGTCCTTGTGTTGCTGTAAGCATGTTTGTGACAAACTGCATAGCACTTCTTAAAACAGACCTCTACAGAAGTGCAAGAAGACTCTTGAACCCCAAATTTAGTTTTTGGTTTGTAAGGCTGGTATAACTCTTTATGAAATTTTCCTCAAGCATAAGTTAAAAAGGAATTGTTACCTTGTGTCCAGGGATGTCTTTATGTTTGCTTTTATGCCTCTTGCAGAAAGACCTGTGAGTCTGACACTAAAGCTGTGCAATTCTCCACGATATTCTCTTCCAGATCTGGGACATGACACCAGTAGTTGGTTGCAGCCTTGCCACTGGCTTCTCTTCCCGCTGATCTCCTCCGTGGCAGGTTTATGCACCTTATGTACAGCAATATGCACCGAATGAATGGAATCCTCCTCAAGAATATTACTGCAAACACTGGTTGCTTGATTCTCCTCCTGCTGCTGTTCCAGGATGGACAGTCACCCTTGTAGAGCACAGCTTTTCTGTTGGGCTCCCCGGGAATCTCCGTGGTGCTGAAGTGCGGTTCCGCAGCCTCTCAGACTGACATCAATGGTTTATCTGCAATATGACACCTGGATGAAGGACCTGTTGTCTCTCAGTTTACATATGTAGTGTTAACAATGTGCTATCTCTGCTGATATGTCTTGTACAGATACCTTGTAGCTAAAGCATTACCAGAGTAAAATGAGTGTAGTAAATTCAATTTGTGCAAATAGTAAAATAACTTATTCTCTCTTCCAAAAAGCACTTCTGTTGAAATGGTTTTGAGCAGTCACTGTCTAAATTGCCTCAAAAAGGTGTGTTGGTTATTCCTATGAAAGGAGGAGATAGTTCAAAGTGGAAGGTAGCTTCTTTCAAATGAGATAGTAAGAGAACCTTTGATCACACAAGATCCTTTGTTGGCTTTCTTGTAGTGTTTGTCTTCAAGTTCAGTCGTTAGTGAAATCACTTTTGTGGAACAGCTGTTCTGTGTAGGTAGCTGGTGAGTCTGCAAACAATCCTGGGTTTTTTATGTAGTGTTTTAGCATAGCTGATAAACTTCTGTAGTTAGGAAAATGTGCAGCCCTCCTGCTCTAAAGACTGGCCACAGGCATGAGCCATGTACTTTGACAACTATAATGTTGTTGGAATGGGAACCTAAACAAATCTGCCTTGTTACAAGTAACAGTTGAGAAAAAATGGCCAGTTAAATTACAGAGATTTTCTTCTGTGGAAAGGCTCATGTTCTTTAATGTTAGGGAACCTGTCTGCTAAAGTACAGCATAAATTCAAATACTGTCTTGATGTTGCTTAAAACAGATAAATACTGAGCAATAATTACTGAGGTACAGAAGAGTTGCTTTCTTCCCTGCACCTAGGTCTGTTAATCCTGAGATATCTATATTGATCCTTTCCTGTTTCAAAGCTGAGAAGTATGAAGAAGAGCTGGGAGGCTTTTATGACTGTGCAGTTGGCACATAAAGGGAATAACTAGTGAGAGATACTGTCAGTAAACTGGTTTGTCAGTTGAGTGAATCTCCCACATCTGAATGCTATAAAGAGAATTTATTTTGTAACTTTGGAAGCTAAGGTGATACGTCACAGAGTTTAAGCTTGGAGCTGTTCAGATTTATCTGAAAACAGATGCAATGTGTGTGAGGACAAAAAAGGGTAGGTCAGCTGGCCTGGAATAGGTGGTGTTACACAATTATCAAAGGTAATACGCTCTTTCTGGCAGAAGAGTTGAGGGTTAGACTGTCTTTACTTACAGCAACAATCAAGTGGTGCTATGAGTGTTAGTGAATTCAAGTCCTAGGTGTGTAATTTGACACTAATAATCTGCACTGGACCATGCTGTAGGCTGAAATAGATTAAGATCATTAATACATCATGATTCATTGCATTTTAAGCCAAAAATCTGGTAGTCTCCAAAGGGCATTAGAATCCAGAATATGATAGTTAGTGTTACTTTGTCTGCTTTTCCATGGGCCTTCTCTGGATGTTTTGTGAAGTCTTTTAATTTGCAAGCCTTATTGGGCCACTGAAGAATAAACAAATACGTCTCTCGTGAGGATCCCAGAACTTGTCTTGCCTTCAATCCAGGATTTAGCACTTGTCACACTGATTTGATTCAACTCTGGCTACATGCTGTATAGCTTAGGTTTTTTGGGAAGGCATATTTCTAAGCCATTGAGAGAAAATCAGCTTGCACCGGAAAAGCAGTTGCAGCTTTATGCTCTGAAGGCCTTCACTGTTCTAAACTAGGAAGGAAAGTGTTGCAGGGGTCAATAAGCTCTGATAATGCTCTTCATTCACTTTCAGACTTCTTCCTATCTGGTTCTGGAAGAGAACAGAAGCCTTCCTCCTTGCAGCATGTAAGGCAGAACATGCGATACAGTGCTAGAACTGTTTAATATCCCACTGTAATAGGTTAGGAGGATCTAGGGTGTGAGTTAAGCTTGGAGATTGATGTAGATGTGCAATGAGTACCATATTTTTCAACCCAGACATTCTGAATCCTATTCCCATGATGCTGAGGTGTAACTCCTTTGCAATTAGCACTCCAGAACTCAGCATTTTTAGTTCTGATTACTCAATATACCCCTGCTCAGCACACAGCTCCCCCCTCCCTTCCCTGTGAATACTTCCTCTGCTTCTTTACATTATGTTTTTGCCACTAGATAATATATTCTCTACTGCCTAAGGAATCTATTTTCTATAATTGATATACTTAAAGATAGTGTCGGTTCAGATATAATGACAAATATGGCCACTAAATCATTAGTCTTTTAAGTATACTCTTGCTGTTGAATGAGTAATGCTTACAAACCACTAAAGAGAGAGTAGTTTTGTTTATAAACAACTATTTTGAAGGCACATGCTCTCTCATGAAACTGAACATACTTCAACTATGTCAGCTCAAGTGTGCAGTTACTGAGAAGCCTTGATTTAAAGCATTACAGATCTCACTTGTGTAACCTCTTCCGTTGGGGCAGGGAAGGGGAGCAAAGGGTACTAATATGTGCTAATTCTTTCCTAGTTGTAGTTCTGTACCCTGCATAGTTAAGACAACCTAGAAAAATCTGTCCTTCTCTCCTTCTTGTCTGTTTTTTAAACTTTGATTACATGTACAATAAAATATTTCTTGATATTCACTTAGTCTATTTGGATGATCCATCTTTTTTTCCATCTTGTGAAAGCACAATCCACATTTTGTGCTCTGGCTCTTCCTTTACATGCCCCACAGACAAACTGTAGGTTCCTGGGAGAGCTTGTCAGGTGTGCTGTATTGGAACTGAATGAGCTGCAGCAGGTCAAAGGCCCACAATGAACCTGTGAGCTGAGAGAAGAGCAGCTGCTGTGTGGTCCCAGCTCATATAGACCTCTTCTCTGGTTCATCTGGCTCCACTTCAGAGCTCTGCAAAGGTTCTTATCTACAGAGTACCACAGGATCCTTTCCTGAGATGCCTTGGACCTGTCTGAAGTGCCAAAGAAATGCTAATTTTGCTGGATGGGGTAAGCAGAGTCTACAATATAATATATACAGAGGACACAAACTGCAGCCATATAAGGTGGTTGCACTCGTTTCATGATACTTTCTCACAGAGAAAGGATGGAGATAAACTGGGAGGCATCCTTATCCTTTACAGTTGCTCACAGCCTTCACAGGCTCAAATACAGCACTGGCTGGCTTTGTAACACTTGGAATGTCTGAATGTTGGTTGATGAATATGTTGTGTAGCTCACTGCTTCTTTGGTGTATTTGGGAGCCAGAGAGGGAATCTGGAAGAGTTTTACAAACTTGCCACCTTTGAATGATGGCTGAAGAGCCTGTGTGGTATATAATATTTTTTGTTGGGTTTTTTTTTTTTTTTACATGATATGTCTCATTTTGAACAGCTTAAACTTCTCACCTTTCCCAAGGCAAATTCCCATGTTTTGTAGTTCCAACAAAAACTGACTGGAAAAAATGAAGCTGTTGCTGATCTATAGTCAGAAAAGCCTATTTAGATGTCTGTGTAGACCATCTTATGTTTTGAATAAGGCATATGAATTCTAGTTAAAGTTGAAGATGCTGGAGAATTGCAAATGGTGTCCTTGTAGTGAAAGCACAAAAATAGATGTATTGGTTTTCTAACTGAGACTGCACAGTTGGGAATGCACAGTTGATGACTTCTCAGTTCCTGATGTTGAAAACTTCATTTACATTTCAGATAGCAGTGTGGCAGGTCTTAGTACCTGTAGTGTTGACTTTATTCATTGAGGAGATTTAGAATACACTAGATGCAGGAAAGGGACAGATTGTTATGTTTATCAGGTTCACTACTACAGAGTTCAGAAGGAAACCTCTCTAAGGTTCTCTCTGTTGACCAAGTTCTCAGTGCTGAATGACCTGACTAACTGAAATGCCATGATCAAACTCTACAGAAAATGATTAATTTCTGCCAGCCTAATGTTTAAAAACTTATTTTGTCGTGAACTAACCATTTTAGAGGGAGTTTCAGTGTGGCCTTTGAAGGCTTTCTCTGCTTCTCATTCACAAAAGGCAAGGATCAAGGATCTCTTAAGTGACTGCTATCAAGTGATCCTACAAAGCTTTTTGTCCCTTTGGAGCATGTAAGGGCATGGGCTCTAGGTAGCTCTGTAGTCTGCTCAACTCTTAATATGTAAAAGCTAATTGTGGAACAGATTCAAAGACAGTGTTACTTGTTTTCTTACTCTGGCAATAGAAGTATCAAAATAATATCAGTAATAAAATCTGTACAATTTTTTTCATAAAATTAAATATCAAATAATAAACTGAAATAATGGGGTCATTAGAAACTTTGCTTTCTGCTTCTATGCATGACCCTTTTCCCCCTCAACTTAGCAACTCAGAGTTGCTGTAACTACCTGCTGTCTGACTCACATTTGTACCCTGGGTCTCTGACAAGTTTTAGTGTATAATCTGCTCACACAGAGTAGAAGCATATTCTTTGACTTACTCTTGATGTATTATATTAATTTTGGTGGGATTGACTGGCTTGTCTGCAGAAAATTTGGTACATTCATTCCTAAATTGCTTTGTATCACAAAGATATGGGTTGTTGAGGTGCATGTTTTTCTCCTCTTTACCTTGTTTATAGGGAAAGACATATTAGGGTTTAACTTGCTCCTAGCTTTGCTACTCTAGCTGTCTTTCAAGTAAAGAAGATACCATGCCTCTCACTATCTATATTGAGTCTTCTTTCTGAAGCATGTTTTCAGATGCTCTCAAAATCTACACGTGTGTATCCGTCAAAACTCTTAAGTTTTCATGAGCTCAAGTGCACCTGTGCAGCTGATCAAGAGTGGGTACTGCTTGCCAGTACTCCTTGATGGCACTGCTGCTAAGCCATGTTTTCTCTTCTACTGCTGTTCTTTGTCTTTTCTCTGTTCTCATTCATTTCTCTTTCTTTCTTCCATAGTTTATAGCTCCTTCTCCAAGTTTCCTCCACAGCAGCACATCCATGTTGGAGTTTTGGCTCCAGGTGATAGCAGCTCTTGAAGCACAACTGCCCTCGTCACCCGAGCCTCCTGATCTCTCCTGCAGTGGCTGAATGAAGGATGACCAAGGCAGCAGACATGGAAGGTGAGTGTTGTTTAGGAAACAAACCATTTCCTTATCCTCAGTCACAAGACTCCATCCCATTAGGCGCCCATAGGAGCGCAGCCATAACTTGGTGATTGGCAGGGAAGGTGTGGAATAAGCAGAACTGTCAATAGTGCTTATATGGTTTGGAGAATATCAGGGTGATTTCTGTGAGAATTACATGTATCTAAATGGTGCTTGTGGGACACTCAATTTAAAACTTGAACTAGGCATTAACTAAAAGAGGGAAACAAGGCTGTAAATTGTGTTCATTACAGTCCTTTTATGGAGAAGAAATGCTGGGAATATCAGCATGGTCACAGGCAATGAGGGGTGCTTTAGTCCTCCTACTCCAAAGCAGCAGTTCCCTGTTTTATGGTATGAATATACCAACTGAGCACTCTGCTGTTTCAGGAGCATGGCCTGAATGGGATTTGATTTTACAACCAGGATGGAAAGAGGAAAACCATGAAAGAAACTGAGTGAAGGTGTACAGGACAAAGAACTGACAGGCAGTGTGGTTAAGGCATGCAGAGCTGTGATTTTGGGGTGGTAAGGAAGGATGCTGTGAATGTAATAGCTGTTAATCCAACTGAACACAAGAGGGCTACAAGAACACGTTTTCTCCGGATTGAAAAAGTTCTCGATGGAGCTTTGTTAATGCCTGTCTACCTTTTGGCCTGGTTTTAATTTTGTACAGCTGGGAAATGAAATAAAATTCTACTTGACACCCTTTAAGTGCTTGTATACACCTATCATTCAGTACTGGTTATAAGGATTTGAGAATGCTATTTTTAACACTTTTCTAATACTTTAAACTACTTAAATGTTGGGACTACCTACAGAACACATTCCTGCTGATAAAGTACCAACATCTGTGCCACAGATACATAATTTAGGATGTGCTCTAGTGATATGAATGCTTTGTTCTGCACTTAAATTGTGGAGAATCCAGGCTGTGTGAGCAAATAAGGAAAAGGGAACATAGGAAAAGCAGTCTGGAAAAGTACAAGCCCTGCCTAGTAAGCAAGAGCAAGTGTTAGGTTGCTTCTCTATTGATCCAAACTGCAATTAAAAGCTACCTCCTGCAGCTGAATTTAGATTGGGCTTTTAAAGTTTTTTTCTTTCCCCCACAGACCTAGTATCAACTGGTAAAAAACCTGCACAGCAGGTCTCCTATAAAATCACCAAGTGAAGTGTTCATCAGCCTCAACTCCTTGGTTTGGATGGGGCTACTTACCTGAAGTAGTCTGTGAGCTCAGTTCAGGTGCTGAAAAACAACACCAAAGCATCTGCTGGCTAGAATCAGAGTAAGTGTTCAGTGTTCTGCCTCATTTGTTGTGGTACTCAGTGTCAGTGAAAAGGCTTCTTTCTGCAATAAAAGGGTGGTTTGGGGTTTTTTCAGAAGGAAAGGTTGTGCGGTTTTGTTTAGAAGGAAGCGAGAATGTTAGATTTTGTTCACTCCCTACTGTTCTTTAGACAGTAGTTTGTGTCTCTTAATTGAAGCTGTCAGGATTTGTTTGTTTCTCTTGAAATACACAGGAATATAACTTCCCAATCGATTGTAAATCATTGCTGAGTATATAGCTTTACTTATATGGTTCAGGATTAGCTTCTGAAGTGCATAAAGCTTGCAGAGATTAGGAGGGCTCAACAAAGCCTGTTGCAGGTTTAGGCATGGCATTGTAGCAATGACTTCTTTTCACATAAATAATGCCCAGACCCACCAAAACTGATACTTAGGAACTTGGGAAGTTTTTACATCAGGTGTAGGCACACAAGGCTCACTGAATCCACTGTAACTCTTGTGGTGAACATTTTCTACTTCTGAATGTGACAGGCTGATACGAGAGTGGAATATAAGCAAAGAGGATATAATATCCTGCAGCAGTAAAAACCTCCTTGCCTCTCTTAAAAGCCTATTTCAAAGAGCCCTTAAGAAAAAAAATGTTCATACTCCTTCCATGCAGACATTGAAGCAAAAAAAGAAGGGTATTAAAACTGCCTTTTGCAGCAGTTTTGAGTTAGAGAAATAAATGTGCATTACTTTGCAAACACTCATTCAAGTTAACTAACTGGGCCTAAGGGAAGCACTGGAAGGAGTTCATGTTATGGCATTTTACTGACATAAATTCACCCCATTGGTTCACCTGGCACAACTGTGTGCCCCAGCTGCCTTCCCCTGCCTCCACCGCTGAACGACACTAATAGCTCAAACTTCCCAGCTAGGAATTACTGATGGTTATCTTCTTTATCAGAAAATTATGCAGGTACACAGTGCTAGTGGCAGAGAGGCAGGGAGGGGAGAATTCCAAGTCCTTACCACGGCTAGTTAGGCAGTCGTTAAGTGCAACCTGGCTTTCTGAGCTGGAAAGTGTCTAATTTAGGCATGACCCTATACCTACAGCCTTGTTTCTGTTTCTCTCTGCCAACTTCCAAGATTGGCTATAATGCGTTGGCTTTGGCCACTGCTGTTAATGTGCACTCTGTGCATGTTGTTTGCTGCTGCTGCTTTTTATCTGATTACTTGCAAAAACACACAAGCAGCAGGCTAGTTCTCTTGAGTTTATGGCCTAATTAGGTAAGGTCTTTGCTTAGAGAAGTAAGATTATTGGGAAATGATTGTTAAGCAAAAAAACATCAGTCCATCACCTGAGTAAATTACACAGGTATGGAGCGAGGGGTATGTTCATCCCTTAATTTTAAATTCCTTTTGGAGATGAAGGTATTGATGCCTCACATCTGTAGTACAGCTGCACTGTGGTGTCCACATTCTTGTGTGTTAGGTGCATCTAATTCTGAGTGTTCTCTGAGGCCTGGCTTTCCCAGAGCTGCAGTGCTATCTGTGAACACTCCCCGTTCACCAAGGGTGTGTTGGGGGTTTAAGTGCAGAGTCAGCCCTCTGCTGTTCTGCACAGGCCACAGCAAGTAGAGCTGGGGGCTGCAAGGGACAGGGGTGTCGTGGTATCCCACAGTGGTAGGGAGGAGAAGAGAGATCCAGCAGGCAGGAATTGTGCAGCAAGATTGATTTATTTAATTATTTTACAACTCTTTTATAGACTTTTTTCTTCATAGTCTAATTGGTCAAAGGATCAGCCACCCCTTGCTAAAATTGGCTAAAATTGATTGGCTAAAATCCTAAAACCTCCATTGTCAAAATATTTTTCTACTGTAATATAAACAAAGCTCTGCAAGGTCGCAAGTGTTCATAGTTTATAGAACTCTACTAATATCTTCCGTGAGAGAGAAAAAGATCTCACGGGACTGGAAAGAAGTAAGAGAAGTTCTTGCTAGCAGCATATTTGTATCCACACAGGGGTATGAAAACGGTGGTGCAGAGGGCAGATGTTTATCTCCTGGGAGAGACAGTGTGGGTCTGTGGCATTTTGTGTGGGTCTTTCAGAGAATCTGGTAAAAGGTTTCAGTCTGCTTTAACAGTTTCTGATTGCACTAAGTGTGTATTTGGCAGTGTGTATCACTGAAGGCAAGATGGTGCCCCAGTAAAACCAGTGAGGCCGGTGCTGTCTGGCAGCACGGCACGGTGTGTGCTGCACCCCACAGCACAAAGGGTGAGGTGTTCCTGCCCTCTGGAGATAGTGCTGCTTTATGGGCCCGGGATGTATACTCGGGAAGGACAGAGGCCAGGGGCAAATGACCAGATGAAGTATCACTGAGATCTGTGGGCAGCTGGGACTTGTAATTTGTGTGTTGTGCGCTGGCAGCATCACAGCACAGTGTGTGAGGTGCTGCTTGGCGGGCTGGGGCTGGAATACGCAGAAACCAGAACTGAGCAAGCAGCAGTGAAGGACTCCAGGAACAGTGTCTGTATAGACCAAAACGAAACTTACGGAGGGCTGAGGGGAGTAGGGTCATGGACATAGGGAAATGTGGAAATTACCTCCACGTTGTTGAATGAGCATAAGGAGCACACACCTGCATTTGCACTCTGCTCTTGCAAATCTGCATTTCCGACTGGGAGGAGATTTCAGCCCAGTCACCCTCTCAGCTGTACATGCACAATTGCTTTTGGCAAGGGATCTCTCTCCCTTCTCTGAAGCCAGAGGCTGACGAGGGGTTGTCATTGACACCACAGTGATCCCTGAAGTCCCCAAGCAGGATTTGGATTTCTTTCCCTTTCTCACTGATGACTCACATGCATCGCTGCACCCAGGAGCAGGGCGCAGCTCTTCCCTGCCTGAGCAGTTGGGATCCATACCCTGAATTGATGCATGCTGTGCTCTGGGAGATGTCTCTCCTTTGAACTACAGACACGGGACTTAGCATGCTAAGTCTTCTCATTTTATGCTCATGTGGTAGTTTGCATCTGAATCAGACTCCTGATAGAAGCTTGAGAAGCCTTAGGCCTGGATTTAGATCTTTTGATTCAAGTGCTGAGTCTGCAGATGTTGCACATTCTTTTGGCACCAGCTGCTTATCAGCAAATCCCTGCCACAGGTTACCAGGGATTTGCTGATGTCTTGCCCTCTCATCCAGCTCCATCACAAAGCACTGGTGAGCAAAGCCCAGTCATTGAAGGTATTCAAACTATCAAGAGTTCCATTTTGATGGAGATGGGCTGCAGAGCAATCACGCCTGTAGATCTACCCGTGTCTTTAGGGCATGAATGCCTGACAGGGGAGTAGCTCGAGCCAGTGGATGACTGCGTTTTATTAATCTCGGGTATGCCGAGGTGAGAAAGGTGCCCTTTGAGCGGTTCACGCACGTACAGGGCAGCAGGTGGGGTCACCCCGTGCGGGCGGGGGCTCGGCACACCCGGCCTGTCAGCACCCTCGCTGCCGGAGCGTCAGTCCCTGGAGCCCTGCCCCTGCCCTTGCCCCTCCGGTGCCGTGCGTGGAGCCCTACCCCTGCCCCGGGCGGCGGGGGGAGCGGCGGAGGAGGCGCCGGGAGTTCCCTTTCGGGGCATTGTGGGAAGGCGCGATGCGGCCCGGCCTCACCTGAGCGGGGCGGGCGGAGCGGAGGCGGCCGGGCCCCGCCGGCTCCCAGCCAGGCGCCGCACCATGGTGAGTGAGCGGGGCCGGGCTGGGCGGGAGTAGCCGCTTCTGCCCCCCGCAGCCGCCGAGCCCCCGGGCCGCCGAGCCCCTCGACGGGCGCGTTGTCAGGGCACGGAGTGAGGCCGGGCGGAGCGGGGCTGCCCCGCGCTCCTCGGCACCGGCTGCGCCGGGACCCTGAAAGCTATTCCCAGGCGGGTTCGAACAAGGTTTGCTTCTGTTTGGGGAAAAAGAAAGTTCTGTTCTTTTGCTTTTTGTTTCCCGACCCTCGGGGTGAGTTCGGGTCACGCCGAAAGCCTGTGATAGACAACCAGGAAAAGAAGGCTGTTACAGACAGGTTTTATAAAGTCTTCCTGTAACTTGAGGAGCTGAGGTGCAAGTCGGCTCCAATGCCTGGAGAAGGATCGAATGAGGTTTCTTATGGATCTGTCTTTAGGCTGAGTGGTGACAAAGTGGGTCAGTGTTGGGCAGTGGGTTTTCTTGTGACAGGATCGTTGGGAAGAGCTTTTCCCCAGGTATATTCCCTGGTGTCAGGTAAGTGGAGGGCTTGGACAGTAGCATCACCTCCAGCTCGGGCACTTCTGCGCCACTGCCGGGTCTCATGGGGGTTGTTGGGATTTGGCTTCATCTTTGCATCAGGTAATGCATCAGCGAGAGAGCAAATGGGTCTGGTTCTGTTCATTGTGTATCGGTTCACCAGTCTTTCTGTGCGACCCGGCTCCAGGGCTGGCAGTGGCTTGTTTGAGCTTGGAAGGGACAGCAGCCCTTCAGGTTAAAGGGCTGATGGGCAGGATCCGGGACGGGAGACCCTTTGCCTCTCCAGTGCTGCGCTTGGTAGTGGTGCTGAGATCAGAAAAGGTTGCTGTGGATGCTCTTTTGTTAAGCACGATGGCCAACATCTTGAAAACAATTGGCTAGATTTTCCCCAGGGGGAACTGCGGGCTCACGAGCAGTGAGATGGTCAATGGTGCCTCTTAATAGAGAAACCATCTCGCTGCTTGTTAATTCAGGCTTGAGGCAGGTTCTAGGGCATGCCCCGAGCTGCTGTCTTGCACAATTTCCCCATTGTGTGCACCTGTAATACCAGTTACTGGCAGTGCAGCTGAACAGAAGTCTCTCAACTCCTTCAGTGGAGGCCAAGTGCTGTTGTTTGTCTCTATCCTCAAAGGCAGAGCTGTGTTGTTTCTCTTCAGTGGTTTAGCCAGAATGCTAAATATGCGTTAGTGTCCTGTATTTAGAAAGGTGTACCTGTCATTGTATTTGCAAATAGAATATGCACAGTAATGAGTTTACAGATGGCAATGCAGTCTCCACACCTTAAGTCCCCATAGAGATGTAATTTTTCTGGTTACACCCTGAGACAGCCCTACATACCGACTTCCCTCTGGTAAAGCTTATGTAAACAACTGGAGTTCCTATTTTGCCCTTGAAGGTCAGTAAATAGGGCAGCTGATTTCAGGGAATCTGATCTCAGAACTCTCCTTGATGCATGTACTTTGCAAATGCCAGTTTTCAAAGCACTCATGATGGTCCCAGGGGAACACTGCTTACAATAGTGCTGTTTATTGACGATTTGGAGACTGGCTGCTGTTTTGATGGTTAGAATTTTACAAGGTGAGTGTGCATTCTTACAAGTACAAATTTTATTTTTCCTTTTTTGAGGCCATAGTACAAATACTTGCTGGTGTTATTGCATTATGTTAGTGCTGTCAGCCTTACCCTGTTCTTCTCTTGTGGGTCTGGTGCGGATGAAACAGTGCTTTTGTCAGGGAACTCTTGCTTTAAATTCCTCTGTCATCCAGTCTCTGGAAAGGGGTTGTTAACACTGGGTTATGAGTCAAGAAATAAGGGTTTGCTGGGTTACAAACGAAGAATAAGCCTTATCCAGGCTCATGAGTGATGAGCTTTCAACAGGTAATTGAAACTCCATACACTCATTCCTCTGTCTTGGAATGACAGGGTTGTGCTTGCCACCGTTTTCTGTGTTCTGAGATGGAATTAATGGTTCTTGTGCAAATGGTACCATGTCTTAGTAAGAGGGTCGTTCCAGTTGTTTGCTCTCTTTTTCTGCAAATTTCCTGGCAAGTTTCAGGGAAGAGTCTGCTTAGCAAAGGTGACTTCATATCCTGCTGAGAAACACAGCTTTTGTACCCAGCTGCTGCTTTGTGACATGTTTTTTTTAAAAAAAAAAAGACTTTTTAGAAAGACTAAATTCTGCTTTCTGACATACATGGGTGCAGCAGAGATACGTGTCTTTAGGATTGCTGTCTCAACAAAGTCAAAGAGTGAGGAGAGAGCACAGAGGAGAAAAAGATAAGTCTCCCCAAGGACGTGTTTCTGTAGTCTCTTGTGCCTGTAAGTGTTGCAAAACCTCGATCCTACTGCTGCCTCAGTGTTACCAGTATTACTTTTGTGAATAAATACAGGGCTCTGCTTGCATAGCTCTGAATGCAGAATTGGTGCCTGTATAGTAAAGGGTCTGATTCCCTCCTACCTGTGCTACTCATCATTACAGGGAGACAAATTAGTACTTGTGGGCATGATCTGAAACCCTGGAGAAAGATCAAAAGAATCCCATTGAGCACAGTGGCTCTAAAAATGTACTTGGCCTGAATAGAAAAAGGAGTTGGCAGGCACTGTTTCCACTTAGCAAGACATTTGACAACCAGTCACTGATCTTGAAGCTGGGGTGGAAATATTAGTTGCTGTGACTGCAGCTGCTGACACCTGCCTAGTGTTTGGAAATGAGCTCTCAGCTCTTCTGAATATTGATCTAACCAACACTCTCAATGCCCTTAAGTGTTAAAATGGACGCGGATCTGCAAAAGATGTTTTCAATGATGCACAGATTTTACTATTTACAGTTCTAAGAATGACTGCTTGTTTTCCACTCATGATACAGCTGTGTATTGGCCTCACAAACACTAAGAACTTTGCCTCTAGACATTTACCTCTGAAAGGCAAGAAGGGCAACAGATTAGAACAGAGGAGAGGAGAGAAAATCACAAATAAATTATTCTGTTGTTCAAGGCAGCAGTTCTTATGCTACATGACAAAAAAAGTTCATGTGGTATTTCTTTGTTAATTTATCTAGTAGTGAAGTTTTGCTGTGGTAGTACATAGTGGCAATGGAATGACATCCTGTTTAGAAGATCCTGAGTAGACAGACTTCTGCTTGGAAAGAGGTCACTGTAGGGGAAGTGATAGAAACACATGAAATCATGAACACTATAAAGATTGGTTGCTACACAAAGAGTCAGGGTGCATCCTGTGAAATTTTTGGGCACTAAATGTATAAAAAATAAGTGGGAATACTTTTTCACAGAGTGTAGATAACTGGTTTTGATCCACTGCTGAGGGTGCTGTGGGTGTCCCAGTAGTTAGGCAGTTCATAGAGGGTGGGGCCACAGTTACGTTCTCTGGATGCAGTTTCTCTCCCTGAATCCTTAAACCTGCGATTACTGGAGACAGGACTACCAGAGTGAGTTTACAAATGCCCTGTTCCTTATGCTGTGCTCTTCTGGAAGCTGCTTAGATTAGAGTACAGCTCAGGGGATGATCCATAATCTGGCATTCTGTTATTCCCTGTCATTCAGCTGGATTTTAGAATACCATTTTGTGGGATTTGTGAGGAAAAACGTTTTTTAGGGTTCTTCTTTGGAAGACCCTGACTTGCCAGTTTTGGATGTTCCTTTTCCAAGTGCTCATGACTATTACAGGTTGTCACTGTTTAATGCTGGAGCCCGCTCAGGCCATGCAGGAATTGCAAGGCACACTTTACTGTCTCTGGGTAATAAGATCATTTCTGAAAAGCAGAAGAAATGTTACGAAATGTTTGTGTTTTTTTAATGTCTTCACTCAACAAATAAGGAAACTGCAGGCATGTCTCAGAGCCAGGAGTTACTAGGATGTAGAGTGCCTGGAGGGCTTTAGAGAAGGCCATAGTAGCTGTAGGCAAATGCAGGAAGAAGGCTGGAGTGGTAATGGGCAGCTGGGTCTGTCATGAGGCAAGAAAATGACAGATTTTGCTGCTTTTCTGTGTCTTTAGTTACTTCAAAATCCCATGCTTTATAAACAGTCCCGTGGACCTTCTGAAGCCATCAGTTCCCTGCAAGAAGCAGCAAAAGGACAAAATTATGAAAGTACTGAGGAAACTGGTGGGTCAGGGAGGGCAGATAGAGCTGCCCCTCCCTGAAGTACTTGAAACATTTACTCTTTGGCATCCATATCAGGCATTTCTGTGAGCCAGTCCTGGTCTTGCCAGTGATGCCTAAATTAAAACAATAATTCTCATGTGAAAATAATTCTGTATCTTGTGTATCCAGCTACATCCATCCCTGCCCATTCATTTCCCTACTATCCTATTCCTGCAGGCTGTCATCTGCATTTTCTTGTGTGTGTTGGCTCTGTGCTTTCTTGAATGGCCACCCCTGGGCCTTTGCATTTCTGCAGATGGTGCAATGTAGAGACGGAGTTGCAAGATCCGGTCCTGCAAGCATGGCATTTCATTTGGGAGTAGGAATACAGCATGCCGAGGCATTGGGGTAGGATGGGAAGGTGCAATTTACATTTGTGTGTTTGAAGGCAAGCTTGGCATGCCTTTCTGGCCAGACATGCCTTTCTGGCCTGGAATGGCCTAGTGTGTGTTTCTCAGCATTACAGACATAACCCCAGGTACTCTATGCACCAGTGTTTTTTCCTTCTCTAGCTTGCTGAGCTTATGTAGGATGTCCATCTGCTCTCGTCTGTTAGGAAGGGCATGAAAATCCCTCTTCACTAACCAGTAAATGTCTATTGTTGCCTTGCTGCTTGCTGTTGGAGCTTGGGGATGGCTTTGCTCAGACGCTTGCAGTTCTCAGTGCCTTGTTAACCAGCACAGCAGCTCTGTGGTCACCATCCTCTGCTTAGTCCCCTGGGGTAAGTGATGGGCACAAACCACAAAGGAATGAGAAACAGACTCACTGTTGTTGAATAAGATGCAGAAATGTACCATGTTGTGCCTTTGTCATTCAAGGCTGTGTGCTGGAAGGAGAGCAGGTGAAGTGTTGGGTGAGTGGTTTGTGCTCTTGAGTTCTAGAGGAGCCATGGGAAGGGCTGCGTGAAGCTCTCAACAGCCTCTTGGCTCAGGAGATGGGATGGGAAAGAGGCAGTACCTCAGGCATTTCCTTACTTTCAAGTCTCATGACAAGACTCGGATAAATAGCAGAATGAATTTGTGGTCCTTTCTCATTCTAGAGGCTAAATATTGGGCCAACATATAAAGCATTTTGTGAGATCCTCTGCTCTGGCCCTTTCTTCTGTAAACAATGGTTGCTTCTTTTATGTTTATGCTTAGGTTAAATCCATGGGTTTTTTACCTTAATGAAAAAATGCCATTTAAAAGGGAAAATTGAGAATTTCTCTATTGAAAATGCCTAAATTCAATGCTTCAGTGTTTCCAAAAGATTATCCCATGCTCTTTCAGAGTAATAAACATGATCTGAACTCATGTGTATCTTTGGCCCTTTTGGAGCTCAGGTTTTCTGTGAACATCTTTGTTGGGAGCTGGAGGAATGGGTGTGAGGCTGCTGTCAACCTGCACTGTTCCTGTTCCACCAGACATGGGAATCCCCAGGCTGGAGCAGTGTCTGTCAGCTGCCTGAGGAGCCAGGGAAGCTTGTCACCTTCTGGGAGTGCCTGCCCTGTCCCAGAGCAAAGATTTTTAACTTTGCTCCTAGAGAGGTCAGAGGCAAGGGAAGGGCATTGCAGTGCCTTCATGTAGCAGGGCTTTGCAAATAACTGATAAGGCAAAGTGGAAATGAAACTAAAAGAGCTGCACCTTTTGCTGGAATCCACTGGGTGAGATTTTAGCTCTGTTTCTTCACTAGGAGTTCAAGGAACAGACTGGAAAAATATCTTCCTGTGACTGTGAAGTACACTGGGGTTGTAGTGAATTAGGTGTAGCTCTTGGCAGCTTGTTCAGCCTCTCCCTGGTCTCTTCCTCCTTGTAGTAACCTAATGAAGGTGTCCTCTGCCTCCCAAAAACAGGTAAGCAAATAAAAACACCTCTAAGAGGCCAGCCTAGGAGGCAGAGGGGATGTGACTACCTAGTTAATAATTGTTTCAAATCTCTTCAAACTGCTGTTTTCTGTGAGCTCAGCCAGCTCGCATGCCTGCTGTGTCTGTCCCGTGGCCGGCATGGAAGGGACAGTGGTGTGGCTGCTTCCCACGGCTATGCTGCAGTCCCTGGCCTGCTCTCCTATGGCAGAGCCTGAGGCAGCTTTTATGCAAACTCCAGCTAGGATCTGTTCTTGCTTATTACCTGAAAACTGGAGTAATTCCACTTGCAGCAATAAAAACTTAAGAAAATCGAGAGTAATTGTCCTCTGTAAAAACTGGATGCCATTGCCTGCATCTACCCCTGTGGAACTGTTTTGGGAAGCTGTGCTGCCTCTGCTCTCCAGAGCAGTGCAGGAAATGCAGCGTTGATGTTGGTGGGATAGCCAAGCATGTGAGGAGGAGGAGGCACAGGCATGCCTGTGCTGTGGAGGGGACGCTGGGGAAGGAATGCCACCAGTTTGAGGAATGAGCCAAGGTCGGGAGGACTCGACCTGCTGGATGTAGAGATAAGCGGGAGCAGAGCCGGAGGGAGATTGTGGGGCACTTACAGGGCACTTAGAAAGCTCCTTGAGCCTTGTTTTCTGGTCCTTAGGTAGGGATCGGAAGTGAGAAGCTTGAGCTCAGCTATACTGTTGTGATTGTAGTTTTATTTAATTCAAGTGAGGCTATCAAGAAGGTTGTTGCTGTCTGGATCGATACCATATGTTATAAATACCCTTCAAATGCTGGTGTGCTCGTCCATTTAACATCTTCAGTAATAAGATAAGGGTGACTTCTGCATCATGAAAAGCATAAAATCAATGTGTAACTATGGTCACGTGTGCCTGTAATGATCTGGCACAGCTTTTATTGCAGGGACTTTGGATGTATTGTTTAGGGGAAATTGCTCAGAAATATTCCTAATGGAGATTAAATGAGGAAGAATCATGTGCCAGGTAGGCAGCAATACACTGCTTCGGGATTTCTGTGTTGCTGCGTTTGTGCTTATTTTCTTTTTTCTTACTTGCTTACATCATGCAGACTAAGTACATGTTTTAAATTTTAAAGCTGAGAGTCAACAGTATTTAACAAATATCTGTCAGCTCCTGTGCTGCTGCGAATTAATGTTTTAGTGACAGAGTAAACAAGTAAGGAAATTAATGTTTTTAATATATTTTTAAGTAGTCTGTTTTGAATTTTACATATTTGCTTTAGAAGTGTCTGAAACCCGAGAGTGTATATTAAAGGTCAGTAGCCAGATGGGATTTCATGTAATAGCAGAATACCAAAATACCTTTACTTGTTTGTGTTAGTATTCTGTCTTGTCCTGATGTGGGTAGATTGTTAGTAGGTCAATTGTTCTCTGTTCAGTACATCTTTTTCATTTCACCCTAAACACCTGGCATTCCCAACCAACTGTGTGTTCACAGTATAGGTGGTTTTTTTTTTTTTTAATTTCAGTATTTACTTTCCTCTCCCTGCTCAGAAATAAAACAAAAAACGCCACTAAACAAAGCAAAAACTAAAAGGAATTTTTTATTCTTGAAATGTTTTGGGGATTAAAAAAAAAGCTAATGGCTGGAATAATGTGAATGTTCATATTTTTTTGAAGAAAAAAAATTATTGAAAGTAGGTTTTGTTCATTTTCAGTTGTGATGTGAAAATAAATACTGATAAAAAATCTAGATGCCTATGTTGGGAAATAGATTCTTTCATATCAGAGGAAAGAATGAAAAATAGTAAAAGAGAAGCAGAATATGAACTTAACTAGACTAAAACAGTGGCAGCAGATCAAGCAGACTTCAGGGGAATCAGAATAAGTTAAAAAGGAACTTTATCATAGCAAGTCGCTTCCTCTCCACCAGGTACAGCCAGTCAGTCTGGTTTTCCCCAGGCTCATGCTGGCAGCTAAAGGTCTGGATTTTCATCCCACTTCCCATTTTATGTTGTCTGGGAATTTTCGTTGGTTAGCAGGTCCTGTATTGTCTGTTGCCCTACAGGAAGTTTTTAAGGAAAGATGAAATTTTCCACTCTCTGCCAAGATGTCTGTTTAAGCAATTCCTAATTTGCAAATTTTACTTACATGTGAGTTTCAGCTGTCTGTTTTATAAAGGTGGCTTTGATTTTGGAGGGCTCTTAACCGAATTTGGAGAGGTTACAGGTGAAGCAGAGTGTAAGCCCAGAGCTGCTGGAGTGACAGAGCTGCCTCACCGAGCAAATCCTTGCCCAACCAACCGCTCAGACAGGAAAGAGGATTCTTGCTGGTTTTTTCTGCAGTCTTCCTCTTCTGCCTTCCCTCCCCTGAGGCTCCTCGTAGTGTTCCTTCTCTATCTTCCTCTCCTCCCCCAGGGACATGGAGCAGCCAGATGCCACAGAACAGGTTTGGAACCAGTCAGCAAATGTTACGCAGGTTGAATTACAGGAGGAGGAGAAGCAGTTCTAGTGCACATTCTTCTTTCTCACAGTGGGGTGAATTACAGCCTCTTGCACACCCCTGGAGTTCACCTTGCAGGAATAAATGGGGCATCTTTTACATGTTTGTGTTATTGAACGGTAAGCTGGAGAAATTACTCTGGGAAAGGAAAGCCAGGAAAGCCCCTTCCCTGTGTATTCGTTTTTATCTGCTACCCCTGCAGGTGGTTTGTTGTGTATGTAGTGGAATACAGCCCTTTAGACAGTTGTACTAATTGTCGCTGATCAGGTTAAATTTTAAACCCTCTGTAAAGGCAGAAATGATCCAAGTTTGAAACCAGTGAGCCAGTTGTAATGTGTTTGATCTGTCTGAAGTGTATAATGGCCAAATACTGGGGAAGGCTGCACCAAAGGGGACCTGCAGTCCTGGCAGGGAACAGTCTAGAAGACAAGCTTGAGTGAGCTGCTTATCAGATTATTACAGCCCATTAGTTAAAGAAGGAAAGGTCTTCCAAGGAAGGTGGAAAGAAATCACAGTGTGTGTTAGTTTTACATATCTCTTTTATATTTGCTGTTCATGAATATCCAAACCTTCCGTATTTTGCCTTTTTTAATATCTGGTTCTATTTACTGGTAAATTATTTCATATCAAAATCTAGCATTTGATTTTTTCATAGCCCTGAAACTAAGTGTGTTGGTTTTTATCCTGGTACAGTTTTGTAGATCTTGACAGAACAGAAAGCCCCATAACTTTCCAACCTGTTATGTAACTTAGTGCTGCAATTGATTCAGAGATGCATGAGAAGGGGATAGAGTTCAAGTTTAGAAATCTGGTTTAAATATTTGGTTTGAAAAATACCCCATCAAACTATTTCCAACAGCCTGCAAATGGTAACCAAATGACTGCATTTTCTTACTGACGTTTATGGAGGTCATTTTGCATGGTGTTGTGGGTGGTTGGGTCTGATTCAGTAAACAAGCTAATAAAGTTACTCTGAGCTCCCAAACCAAAGCTTGTCTCCACAGACTCCACATGTGAAGGAATCCAATGCTCTCCTAGGAGCTGTATTCTTCATCCCGACCCACTCAGTCTCAGACCTAAAAATTCCCTCCGGTATCGCCCCTGAGTCTGGTGATTGTTAGTCACAGCCAGCATACCCTGGGATGGTAGGAAAGGGAACTAAGCACCCTGCTTTTTAAGGTATTCTGCTTGTAGCAAGTCATTTGCCTTTGTTTTCCTCTGGAATTGGAACTTTTAAAGATGAGTAAAGCATTTCAGGATAATCTATTCTATTGAAAGCCAACCAGAAACTTCCAAATCAACATCTGTCTTGTCATCAGTAGTATAGGAAAGCAAATACATTTTCACAGTCAAGGAGCAAGGAACAGATGAGCTGTTAGATTTGTGTTTGTGCAGTACTTCAACATTTCCAGGTTTATTGATGCATCAGAGTCTTTCCGGTGGGATGCGATGAACAGAGCCATGAGAGTGAGGAATGTGTTGTGTTGTGACAACAGTGGGGCTGGGCAGAGCAAAGCTGAACTGAATGGAACAGCATTGGATGTTGAAATTGAAAATGCTGAAAGCCGTTTAACCTTTTAAGAATGTATCATTTACCTCCTGCAGAGTTCTCCAGATTGAAGGGGCTTCGGAAATTAGTAAAAGGAAGAACCAGAAGAAGAGAAACTCCCCACACTATTTTTGCTTCTAAGTACCTGCAGCATTCTAATATGTTGTTTTGTTACAGTAGTTCTGAGCTGGCCAGTGATATGTACCTAAGCTTGAGGGTGCACTATTTTGCTGCAGACTATAAAATTAGAATTGTGCTACAGTAAAGGCTTTACCTATTTTCTAGCTGTAGATATTTCTGTTATGATAAAATTGCCATGTGAGGTATGCAGTTATAGTCCACATATGAAACTGTGGGACAGGAGACCCAAACAAGGAGATTTTTGGAGCTTGTGTATGAATGTTTATGCATTTAGGAGCATTAATGGATATTTTCTGATTGGAAAGAACATTGCCTCGGCTCATTAAAGTGGTGCTGAGACATCAACTGCATGTGTAGAAGAAACAGTGGAGTTCTCAAAGCAGTTTCAAGTGAAGAGCAACTCACTTTCCTATGGGTGAAGCATAACATCCTGAAGTAACTAAGTCAGAAAGTGGTGGTAATATTCACAGTGATTCCCTGGTTTGTTGGTATTTAACCTTTTAGGGGCATACGGTTGCACTTCTGGAGATATATGTGTATTACTTGAAGGCACTCAGGTTTAAGGTCTCTTGTGTTCAACAGCTGACACTAAACCAGAATACCTTTTCATTTTCTTTCCTATTGAAACACTGCAGGCAAAGGATGCCACAAAGCTCAGTCTTACGCTGAACATGCCGTCAGCTTTTGATAGAGATTCGTTGACTCATTCCCTGCATTTCCAGTCAAATCTGATCATCCTCTCCTATCTGATGATTCAATATATTTTTAGAAATTTGTTTATCAAATAGCTGCTACCTGTATCCAATGACTTTTAGATGGACTCCCGCTGACCTGCTGCTCTTATCTGCTGTGGAACCTATGCTCTGCTTTTCAAAACACCCTCATCTTTACAAGGGCTGTGGAGTTAATGTGCTGTGCATCAAGCAAAATAGCCTTTGATTCAGCCAGCTCCTCTCTGCGGACAAGTGTATGAACAGTGAGTGCTGTCCCTACGTCACCTGGGAAGGGGTAACCCTGGCAGCTGGAAGATTCCCATGTCAAAACCCAGCTGGTAATATGAACAGAGAAAGGAAAAACTGTGGTGCTTTGCTCTTCACTGTAATCAGGCCATGTGTCCTGCCAGCAGCATACTTGTTTTTATTTAGCAAGCTTCTCTGGAGAGTATTACAGGACTCAACGCAAGGCAGCTACAAAATCCTTGTAATTTTATCAAGCACATTAGACTAACTATGGCAAGAGCCTTAGTTCCAGCAGTAGATCCTGCCACAGACACATGACTAAAACAGTCCTCCTTTCCCTAAAATGATCCCACATTTGAAGTCTTTCTCAGTATAGTCAGAACTCTTATCTCCAGACTACTCAACAACTATGCAACTCAATAGCTAGAGAATGGTTCTGAATTATGAATGAATGCGTTGTTTAAAATCCAGTAGCTTTTCCTTTTTTTTTTCTTTTATGTAGAAGCTTCTCTGCTCAGAGTTTACCGGAGTGTGGAATGATTTTATCTTCACAGAAATCTGCACTGTAATCTTTATAGTGATTGTGAACATTAATTTATAATCCTCACTGTGGAAATGTAGTGATGGAGTATAGGTACAGCAATAAACTGGAACAGGAAACAAGGAGCAGAAGTGTAGATTGAAAAACTCTAGGGAAGGATAAAGTTAGACTAATGGTGAGGGATGTGGTAAGAGTCCTGCTGGATTGGGGCTTTGCAAGGATTGGGAGCAAGTGAGGAAAGTGAAGCTCCTGTGCTTCTCCCTGGTCCTCCCAGGATCAGGGGAAGCTACCAGTCACTGTATGGACAACTGGCAGTGTACCTGTCATCATCCACATGGATGTGACTACGCTTAGACATCCTTCCTGCAAATCCCTGGGTCCTGGTATTGGTACTGGTGAGAACAGCAATCAGGAGGCCTGGCATGAACAGGGCGGTTCAGATGTCTTTGGCCATTAAAAACGTCTCTATCCCCCCTAGGTGGGGTTGTAGGGTTTTTTTTTCCATTTAGCAGATGTCCTGTTGGAGAAGGATGTTGTCCTCAAACTGATGTCCTGCATTCTTAAAGCCATTTTCATGCTCTGGGTGAATGGGTTACTGTACTGCTAATACACACTATGGTCAGTTATTTTAACCTGCTAATAGTAGTATTTGTATAAATGTGAATTGATACTTTCCTCCCAAAGCCCCACTGGCATTTAAAAGCTGCCTCTTATGTATTTCAGTAATACTGCTTATGTAAGCATGAAAAAATCATAGGTCAAACCTTGTAAAATTACAACTACCTTTAAATTTGAAATTTTAGAACAGTGTAGATATTGTCCTTTATTTAATACAGTATCACTCACTGCAGTCTATCCTTTGTCATTACAGTCATCTGAGTTTCATAATATCCTGATTTCTTCAGTAAAACCAGTCAAGCTTCCTTTCCAAAGTAGGTTTCTTCTGCCCCTTACTGCCTCTTCTGGGAACGTGCTGCTTTGTGATCTGAAATAGTCCAATATCAGAGTTGTTAGTGATTATAATTGCTATCTCAGTATTCGTATTTCTAGTCTTCTGCCACACTGATCTTGATTTCCCTGCTCCTGTTGTGGATAAGTCTTTATTCCCTTCACTGAGGTATCTGATTTTGCTGGAGGAGGGGGTGGTGCCCTCTTCTCACCACTGCAAAGTGGTGATGCTCCTCCTGTTCCCCAGGGCAGGGGCAGAAGCAAAGCTGCTGTTTGCACAAGGTAAGGAGGGTGGGTAGGAGAGGATGTAAAGTGTTTGCCTAGGGAAGAGGTGCCACAGGGAGGGGAGAGCTGCCTGGGAAAGGACTAGGAGAGAGGAGGGATCTTTCCCATGCTGAGCCTCCCCCAGACCTCACTGTGACACCATGTCCAACCATCATGCCAGGGCTGGAGATGTGTGGCCAGGACTTGGATTTCTGGTGCTAGGCAGAGGAATGCTCTTCCCTGGCCACGGCCCTGGTGTTAACCATGTTGCTTTGTTTACTCTAGATACACTTTATACTGCTGTTCAGTCGGCAGGGGAAGTTAAGGCTTCAGAAATGGTACACGACGCTACCTGATAAAGAGAAGAAAAAGATCATTCGAGAAATTGTTCAGATTATTTTGTCTCGCAATCAAAAAACAAGTAGTTTTGTTGACTGGAAAGACCTCAAGCTTGTTTACAAAAGGTGTGAGTAATTTTGCAAGAACATATAATCACTATTCATATGAATAACATGCTAGAAGAGTCAAGATAAAGGCTCACTTGAAGAAAAGCAGGAAACAACACTCATGGTGCTGGGCTGAGTCAGGAGCATGCCATTGGCAATCTGGGTATAACAAGGCAGTGTCTCCGGACAAACCAGCAGGGTAATTGTGGGGTGCAGAATACTTGTACAGAGTCTGTCAAATGAGAAAAACAGGAGTAACCTAATAAATATTAGTGTTTAGAAGGCTTTAGACTTCCCTGCTCCTTCAGATTCCCCAGGGTAGCCTGGCTGAGATTTATGTGCTGGGTTTTATCAGCTGTGGAGGTTGCAGGAACTTTTCCAGGGCACTTTCATAATTTTGTCAGGTTTTGTTTTTGAGATATTTGTTGCTCTGGAAGGTGTTAATTCCCATTTCCTTTTCCAAAGAAATCATTGGTCCCCAGTTACATGATGCCTAATGTCAACTGTCTGTTTAGTCTCCTAAAGCTGTAGCAAACAAAAGTAGCCTTAAGGTGTAGCACACTGGGTAAATGAAACATCTCCCATTTAGCAGAAATTGAGTTCCATGCTGCCAAGATAGGGATATAAACATCTGACGAGGAGCTGTGACAAATTGGCCTCCAGCCAACAGCATCAGCAAGCTGAATGGATCTTGGCTTGGTTTAAACATAAAGTTTTGATGCAACTTAGTTACAAAGCTTGTTTGGTCTAAGCAGTTTCATGCATTCTGGCCTTATGTAAAACACTGTCATTTGGCAGCCAGCAGGCTTGTTGAGATGTAACTCCTTTCACCTTTATTTTTGCCTTATTTTTATTTTTTAATTAGAAGGGGTAGCTTGTCTTCCAGTTTAATTAACCTCACTTACTGTAGTGCTATTGCAGCAGGTAGAGGAGACCTGAAAGTACTACTTACTACTGATTTATTGCTTGTTTTATTATGTCCAGTGTTATAGGTGTCCCACTTTACCAAGGGTGGAGTTGGTTCTTCTAATTAAAATAATAATTTGTTTAAAATTACCTGGTCTATTAAAGTGTTTTCTGGAACACAATAAGAATGAAAGAAAATGGTTGTTTTAGAGACTAGATAGGAATTAAATGTCATATGAATGACCTCTAAGAGATGAGCAGAGCAGTGAGGTCCCAGCTGTTCACCCCCATGTTTTTGCCTTTGTTTCCCCAGGTATGCTAGTTTGTATTTCTGCTGTGCAATAGAAGACCAGGATAATGAGCTCCTGACACTAGAGGTCGTACATCGATACGTGGAGCTCCTGGACAGATACTTTGGAAACGTAGGTTTCACTTCCTCCCGTGAACTCGTTCCTGTCTGTCTGATAAACAAAATTATGTGCAGCTGATTTGCTTTGTGCTCCATACTTGCCCTGCAGGTGCTCACAATCCGGAATGAAATTAATGATTAAAGTATTTTATAAAATAGTGCTGAAATGATCAAATTGTTTTTCCATCCTTTTTCCACTCACCTGGAATTAATCTTGATGCTTTGTATATCTGTCTTGGGATAGAATTTGAAGGCAAAGCTTCAGGAAAAATTATTTTTAAAAATCCAAAACAGGTTAAAGTACTTTAATTCTCTCTCCTGACATCTTCAGATACACTGTTTTTGTTTGTTTCCTAATACTGTGTAACAATGAAGGACATAGAGGCAAAAGATAAAGTCAGTGTGTTTTTAAAGAAAAGACTTTAAGGAGGTCCAAATAAGTCTTTCAGTAAGTCTTTAGAGACTACAAGAGACCCATCTTTTCTATGAATATTTTTGAAATTATCCTGCCTACCTTAATTCATATTTTACTTAAATCAGTGTGCCGTGACTCACATCTGTACAGCCTCAAAACTGAAAAGCAGTTGGTGGCTGTTGCTGGGCAGGGAATTGTCTTTCTCCGTGAAACTGTGAATGTATGTAACCCATGTTACAAGGGCTATATAGGACCTGTGATAAGGTTAGTGGGCCAGGAGGTCAGCTTTAGTCTCTGAAAACCGGCATGAACTTAATAATAAGTGGAATATCTTTGCTGTAGGTCTGTATATGTGGAGAGAATATGTGCAGAAGCTTCAATATTACATAACATGCAGTTTGTTTCTTCAGCCTGCTACCTGCCACAGGGGTTCATATGCTGAGTATATTTGATCATCGCAACAGCCTTTGGCCCAGTAGTGCTTATGATACTGTAAAATACTGTAAAAGTGATTTAAATGAGGTTGTTGCCTTTTGTTCTGGCAGGTGTGCGAGCTGGATATTATCTTTAATTTTGAAAAAGCTTACTTTATTCTTGATGAGTTTATAATTGGTGGAGAAGTACAAGAGACTTCAAAGAAGACTGCAGTGAAAGCCATAGAAGACTCTGACATGTTGCAGGAGGTAAGGCAGAGGAGGACAAAAGGCAAACACCTCATCTTCCTACATCTTTCTTGTTTGACAGGAGATGAAAACACAGCTAGGCACTTCTGGTGCTTAATTATCCGAGTGTGTCTTACATTCAGTTTCAACAGGTACAACAGTGCAGTTACAAATAAGCTTTAAATTCAACCCTCTGGAATTACCTGGAGGCTCTTTATATAAAGCTGTTGCTCTCTCGCAGTTTAACTGCTAGAGTTTATTAAGAAATAGTTTAAGATGTATCTAAGATATTTCTGTAATATATGAACATAATCTAAGGTTATATTTTATGTATATGTAAATACAGAAAAATCTCTTTTGTTTCACTAATACATTGGAAACGTGACCTACTATTAGCATTTAAAATTGGAAAGAGTATGTGCTGGAAAATTCTGCTTTCATTCAGAAGCACCTGTGTAGTTTTTCTGCAGGGCACAGATACAAAACCCTTATTCAGAACCCTGCAGGAATTCTCTTGTTGTAACTTGGAATGTAACTGGTACTGTTGAGCCAGGAATTGCAAAAGCAGTTGAATATGATGGGTTTAATTCGTTTTTATCTCAATAGTGAAGTATCCATCACAGTCCTGAAGGGAGCAGCAGATTTTAAACCACTCTATTACATGTTTTTAAAGCAGAATTATTTCTGCATTTTAATCAATGTGATCTAATTTCATGCAAAACTGCAACTGTCCTCAAAGAGGACAAGAAGGTTTCTATGAATATTACTGTACCACTCCATAAGGCAATGCATCGGTTGTTTATTTGTTTTGTTTCCTAGACAGTGGAAGAATACATGAACAAGCCTGCATTTTAACGTTAAACTACCTGGAGAGAAAACTGCTGTATGCACCTCTAAAGTGCACTTCCTGAAATTGCTGTATGCACCTCTAAGTGCACTTCCTGAAATTGCTTCCCAATGTGCCAGATCCTCAGAGAAATACTGAAAACCAATAACTGAAGGGGTGTGTTTGTATGATGGTGAAGATGAAGGTCAGCTAATGTAGCAAAGGGTTTAACAATTCTGTGCATTGCATTACTCTGCATATGAGTTTCTCAGAGTTGTTATTACCCCAATCTAGTTTCTCTTCTGGCTGGACTGAACTTTTGTTTTGCACCAGATCTTATAGCTATGGGTTTTGTCATCACAAAATGCTCCTTTGACAGTACTTTGCAGAGGTATTTTTACTAGTTTTGTTCACTGCTGACTGTATGACTCTACTTTTGTACAAATGTCTGTTATTTTGATGCAATGGTTATTCTGCTGTAATAATAATTTTTTTTCTAAAAGCCAAACTGTTGTGGGCCCTGATTTCGCAAACTTGTTGTGACAACATTAACCCTTGAAGTATGTGAGGAAATATGCATCTCTTTGGGACAGCCTCTTTCTTCCACTGTCTTCCTTCTCTTTTCTGCTCTGGTCTGCTAGTAAGACTGCTCCAACTGCTCCTAGAGTGCACTCCATGCCTCCATGTAATTTGGAAGACTATTTGACTGAAGGTAGGCTTCTCTTAGGTTTAATGAATCCGTTTTTTGCTGCTGCATGCACATGGTCTATTTCTGTCTTTCTCCTCATTTTCCTATCCCCTTCCTAGTTCCCCTGGACCTCTGCAATGGCTCCAAACTTTGGAATTGTGCAGCATGAGTGCAGGAGAAAACCTGAAGAGAAAAAATCAGCCTTTGGAAGATAATCTCGTATATCTTTTGGTATCCCAAACCCCTATTTCCCAGTAGAGTTTTTCAGTCTCAAATTCACACACCTGTTGGGATGATCAGCTTTCTTGTAGTTGAAGATGGCCTATTTTTGTCAAGGCTGGACAATTTAATCAGCTTTTTATAACTTTGCAAGCTGCAAAAAGGATAAAACAGTAGAGAGGAGTCAGCTGGGCTGTGTGCCCTCGTGTGTGTTGTGAACCTCTGTAGCCAAATGTGTGTGGAGCCAGGTGTGTTAACTCGCCTTTCAGTGCAGTTTAGACTCTATACACTGATGGAACTGGCTTCCTTACAGAGATTGTCCTCCTTTAACAGAACCCAAAGCTCAGAGAAATTCTGTTTATCTGAGCCCATAACTCTCAGCTAGATGTTTTGTCTCTGTCAAATCATGAAATTACTCTATACAAAAATTAGGAAAGTTATCAGACAAATATGCCAGAATGATCCAACCATTGATTTGCATTCCTGTCAAGATGTATTTCCCTTGATTTCTGGCATGTACAGTCAGTATTTTCGTTCAGGGGTCTTTCTAATCTTTAAATGTCCTGCATGCTTACTCTTGTCATTGTTCTTTCCTTCCTTGTCTGTTTGTATCTTCCTACAGGAGGGGCACTGAGGGGTTGGTTGGAGGGTGGGGGCACCTTGACACAACACAACTTTGCTGATTGTCAGCCCACTCTTCTGCCTGTGCTTTCCAGTCTGTTAGTAAAACTGTGACAAACTGGTTCAGAGCATCATGTTGGTCTTTTTTATAATTACTTTATCCATCTGTTTTCTCTGTATTGATGTCGAAGGCATACTTTCAGCCTGGGAAAGACAGTGAAATTGCCGAAGGGCTTTTAATAGCTCTGAAGACATCCAATTTAATAGTAAATTAATGAAATTGTATGATTTGTGTTTTATTTTCTCATGGGTTGAAATGAAGTTTTTTAAAGTACAGTGTTTAATTGGTTAAGAAATCATTAACAAATCACTTCAGAATGTGCAAAGAGGCTCCTTCCGCTCTTTGCCTTTGTAAGTGACTTCTACTAAGTGAAATCATCAGTAGGTTGGTTTTACTCCCTTTTGGAGCCATGCTGTGATTCTCTGACTCTTAGAACTGCCATGTTGGTTGAATTCTGAATTATATCAAAATAGGAGTACCAAAAAGATTTCTTGGTACGAATAAGGGTATCATAAGCCTGTCTTTTCAGTCATTTTGAGAAGAGCTAGAAGCTTCTTTCTATACCATTTCAAGTTGAAGAGAATTCCTGATGGAAAAAAGTAGTGGACTGGGTAGAGGTACTTATACCAGCCATATCAGTGTGGCATCTGAAATAAATAGCATTGCCAAACTGATGTATCCAATGTCAGCTTGAGAAGTGTGAAGGAATTAGTCTGGTAAGTGTGAAGGAGTTAGTCTGGTTTCCTTACCCCTGTGCAAAAATTCATTGGAATATGGTGTGCCTGTTGTGCCACCTGCCTCTGTGCTAAAAAGATGAATGGGAAGAATATTAAGTACTCAAAAAGAACTGCTGAATTATGTTCATGCTTTAAGAAACATCTACAGACTCCTGTTGCTTCTGCGTGTAGAAGAGCTCCACAAAGCAGGCAGGTGAGCCTTAGTTAATGTGATTTTTGCGAGTGTCAGCCTGCATACCTAAAAATGGGTGGGTTTGAAACATAAAAACTTGTATTTAAACTTTTTACAACCTTCAATAAGGGATCACTCAGCTAAGTGGTGGTGTAATGGAATTCAGTTCAACCTAGGTCTTTCTCCAAAGGGAAGAAGCCCAAATGAAACCCAGCTCTTGTCGGGTTACCTTTAGGTCACTGTCAGACTGCACTAGTTCCTGTCTTTGTGAACTTCATTGCCACTAACAGGACCCTACATGGCTTAGTGCACATAATCGCAGCTTGTCAGGAGATTTATGTCTCCTGATGTCTTAGTTCCTTGATTTTTCCTAGAGCAGGAGGTGCATATATCTTTGTACATATTCACTAATCTCTGAAGCATTGCCATTTATATTTGCTGATGATGTTTCTCTTTCCAGCTTGCCTGATTATTCTAGGCAATGCTCAGTGTAAAGTTTTCTGAAATAACTTCATGAAATTATTATCCAAAAAAGTATTAGCAGGCTCCTTAAGTTGTCCTCGTCTCACCTTTTGCAGTTATCTAAACTCTCACCTTGCTGACAAGCTTCCAGCACACGTCCTCGTTTGCAAAATTGCATTTACTAAAATAACCATTAATCATGGTCATGTTACTAGCCTGGATTCCATTCCTTGCTTTCACCAGCTGTATGTAACAAAAAGCTGCTTGATTTTCATGTAAGCATCTCTACCTGGAAGATTCTTGGTGTGATCTTGCTGCTCAGTGGTTCGGACAGAACTGCTTCTCTCTTGTGCAACTATTTGCAACACATGAGTTGAGACATCTCTGAACATACCATGGCAGAAGAGACAGACATTAGACTGGGATAAAAATAAGTGTAATAATGTAAAAAGTATATTAAAAATGTGACAAATCATCGTGACTGAGAGGCAAGAGCAGCAGGATCTTACAGGATTCATGATTTTTTATAATTTTTGTTTCTTTCTTCATTGTGAATTTCTGAGTGTTCATTAAAAGGTGTCAATTCTTACAAATAACTTAAGAAAACTGACATTTAGGTTGCCTCCTATCAGCTTTTGTTTAACCAAGAGCCACTGAAAGTCTTCGACACCTTCCCCAGCTGCTCCTGCAGCTCACCCGTGCTTTCAGAAACCCCAGTGGGAAGCTCATGGTAAAGTTTAGGTGTGATTCTGTGTCTGAATTTTCCTTGGACAGAATAATGTTGTACTTATAAAAGAATGAACTACTGTCTTTTCCTTTATTCCACAGTCTTTTCAATAGAGAACACCTTTTTTATCCTCTGCTTAGCCCTGCATTGGAGTAATGGAGCATGCAGAACCAAAACATGAGGTGTCAGGAGGGGCTGGCTTATAAGGGAAGATCAGAGTGTAACAGTGTGAGTGGGGCTTTCAGAGATACCCAGAGATGTTCAGTCCACAGCCCCTCGAAATAACAAGGCTCAATGCACAGAGCTCAATGCACAGTTCACAGAGAGACAGAACTCCCATTCCTGCCTGTCCATGATGTTCTATTCCACTAAAAATGCGTTTGAAAGTATTTCTGTCAGCTCCTGCATGAGGGGGATGTTGCTCTCACCCTGCCTGAGATGACGAAACCCAAAGGTCTCATTTCTGCGGCTGCTCCCTATGGTGGGGTTTTCACTAACTTTATCCAGTGTCTTTCTGAGCATGTAGTCTGCATCATCATCATCCTGCATCATTTTATTTCTGATTTAGAGGGCTGCCAGAACTCATGAGCTCAGACCAGGTAACAGCGTCCTTCTGGAGGAGCTGACGACATTCCTGCTGAATTCAGTAGTGTGCGTGTTCCTTGGCAAGATCACAGTACAAATGAAATATAGCTGTTGATTTAAGTGTCTGTTAGGATATTTCAGGGATCTTTTTTCATGAAGATAGCTGGGTTGGGTTACAGTATAGTAGAGGAAGCTTAGTGTATGTAGCAGAAATAACAGGCTGTGCTGCAAGAGAGTTAATGTTTGCTGTCATGGAAACCTGTTGCCTTGGAACATGATTAATGAGACAGGCTAAGGGAAAGGAAGAAGCTATTCTTGAAATCAGTGTTCAGCAAACCCTAAGCAAGACTAGCAGTATAGAATACCATGAATTTTAGTTATTTCAAATTCTGTTGTCTAGTTCACTTAACCTTGTCTTTTTATTTACTTATTCAACAGATCTTGTAACCACAGGTTTTTGTGCAAAGAAAATAGTTGAAAGCTAATCCTTTGGCTGACTAGAAATAAATAGCATGTTACATGCACTCCCAGTACACTACAACATTTGTTCAACTTTTGTGGAAAGCACACATTGAAGACAAACTTGTGGCTGGTCTGGAATGCCCTTATAGGCCAGGGGACAGTAGCAGTTTAGCTGAGGATTTTGCCTTTTGACTGTAGCTGTAGGTTTCAGAGAGTCCAGGAATATGAGGTAGGGAACATTTCTGTGGACTTATCCATATGGAAAAATCTGATTACTCCTGTGTATTGGTGTGGTAAGATTGCTTTTCTCTAATGGTGAAAGGAAACTTGGGGAGGGGAACATACAAAAGGTGCCATCTCCTTTTAGAATTCCCACTGAGAATTCTCCTCTCTTCTGGAGTTCCTGCTCCAAACCCAATATGTATCATTACACACCAGATTCTGCAATGGGGAATAGAATGTTTCTCTCCTGAAGAAGTGAATTTTGTGTGTCTGTTGTTAAAAACAATGCTGAATGTAGAATCCCTAGTTACACAGGGTGACAAATTCATTATAGCATGCTGTGAATTTCGGCTGCCCTTGGACCAGGATCTTGCATGAATAAATTACCAGCAGCTCTAAGTCTTCCTGCCTTGTGGAGATCACAGTTCAGGGCCCTCCTCCAAGCTGACAGTGAGGAGTCAGCCTTAGCTGGGCTGAGCTGACAATGATAAGTCACAAGGGAACTTCTTCATAGAAGTTTCAGGTGAAAGAATCTTCTCTTTTTATTTCTTGAGAGGGCTTAGGACATGGTTCTAGGTGAGTATTATGCTGGCTAATAGCTCTGAAGGCACAGTCTGACTATGTAACAAGAAGGAAATATTCTGGGAAAATGGAGAAAGAGCTGGCTGGGTTTGTAAGCTGACAGTGACACTGGGGCAAAGAAAGGTTTTTTTCTGGTGTCTGTTGTCAAGGACAAGGTGGTCCTTATTTGTTCTGAGAAGAAAAACTGGCTTGGATAATGAGTTCTTGCTTGACACAGAGCATTATGTTGGCAACGACAAGAATGTTCTGCTGGCAAAAAGGTACCGCAGAGGGCAATGAAATATCGTAAGTTATTTTAAAATACAGTAGTAAAACATTGATTCATTCTGGTTGGGTTAATACGAGGAAACATCAACATTTAGCTTGACAGTTCTGTCTGAATGATGATGAATGTAATTAATTGCCATAAAGGTTATGTTCTAATATATATTCCAGCATTTATGTTTAAGTCTGGCACAAAAGTAGAAAGCCTAAGACCTCAAGAAAACTTGTTCATCCTTCAGTCCCAGGCAGGGTCAGCTGCACTTGAAGTGATGTTTTTGTAACTTCTTCAAATCAGCCTATGGTGGACATTTCTAAGGATTCCTGAAGAGTCTGCTCTGAAACTAAACTCCCCCTCTGAGATGAAATGCTTTTCCCAATGCCAGCTCCTTTATTGTAGCATAAGCCCAGTACTAGTTGTGATATCAAGCACAGATAAAGAAAAACCTCTATTACATTTCCCTGCAGCAGCCCTTTGCGGGGTTCTCTGTTTTGCTGTCCAGCTCCCAGGTGATGCTCAGGAGCAGTGAAGTACAAGGCTGGCTGTGCCTTCAGTATGGGCTATAGAGGGGTTTTAACCTTGATTCTCTTGTGTGAACCATATTCAGTTGTGATGAGCAGCCGGTCAGAAAATGTAAATAGCAGCTAAGCTGATGAAAAGCAGAAGCACAATTCCTTTCTTCTGTTTTCTTACACTAACTGCTCGAAACAGCTGTGGATTCAGCAAATACTTTGGGGTGTCCCCTGTTACAAACATGGAAGGAAGCTCAGATTGCTTTAATGGGGTACATGCATTTTTGAGTTTAAATTACCCCCTGCCTGGCTGGCTCAGCACTGAGGAAACAGCTATTTCTTTCCAGATGTAGGAAAAGGGGAGGTTTTTTTCACTGTTACAACTCTGGAGTCAGGCTTTAAGATAAAATTAATGGAAATAAAGCTTGTTTAAATTCTAACAGGTTCTGGCTGTGAGTGTGGGGTTCTCACACGTAATTTTCCAGCTGGGAAGCAGTGGAAGAGCTCACCCCTAACAGGTAGGGCTTTTCTGGAGGACGGGAAACTTGAAATATGAAATCAGGTATGGTATGAAGGCAGACAGTGAAGGAAGGAATTACAAAAGGGATGATTTCTGGCTGTCTGGCTTCTCCTGTGGGGTGCTAGAGCACAGCTGGGCACAGCTGCACCCCAATGCCTGTGGAAGGGAGGGCTATGAGCACCTGTGGACAGCTGGTCTCTTGACAATGTGATGGCCAGGTTAGTCCTGTTCAGCAGGTAAGTGCCCAAGCAGTGTCCCAGGATATGTTGGCTTGCAGGAGAGATGGGAAATGAAATCCTTTGGGACAGTAGAAGGAATTGAGGGGCTGGCAGCAAGACACAAGGGTTTGCTGTTGGTTGGTTTGTCCTGCCATGCGTTAACAGGCAGAGAAGCCTGTGTCATGTGCAGTGGAGGTTGTCATAATAACCATGTTGGTGCATCCAGTTCTCTCCTAAAGGGGAAAAATGAGACCCTAAATACTTGCAGATTACTCCAGTAAAAGGAAAAACTAGCAGAAAAGCAAATGGATTCTTAGAGAGAGAGAATGTCCATTTTCATTCTGTTCCATAATGAAAATACAAAATTTCTTTATAAGAAGGTACTGATGGTTGTTGAAGGGTTTCTGCTATTTTTTAAAGTAATGACTTTGTGTAGCTGCAGAAGGCTGTGTGTGAGGCCAAGCAGTGACAGTGTGGCAGGAGTGGAAGTGCTTACTGCTCCCCTTCTGCTCCAAGGTGATCCTGGCCAGGGGCAGGAGGGAGGACCTCCAGGTCTCTGGCACACAGCTTCCCCTTGGCACAGGTTGGGGAAGCAGAAATCTCTTGGTCAGGGATGGCAGCCAAAAGCATTAGAGAAGTCCCTGGTACCAGCTGGAGGGAGAGGAGGCAGACTCCCCTGCTTCCAGCATCCCTGCAGGAGCAGGGCAAAGAGGGTGAGCCACCCCACAGGAAGAAGAGACTTTTATGAGAGGGAAGATTGAGAAGGAGGCCTTCAGATGCAGTCTCCACACCATTTGGAGGGGAATACTTTCAGTGGTGTTATCCACAGCTTTCACTCATTCTGCTCTCTATTTCTGCATGGCTGCTGCCCCCATACCCTTTGCTGCTTTTTTGTAAACTTTCCCTGTTTTCTCCAGCCTTGTTTTCCTTCCTTTCCTCTTCCTGACATCTAGTCTTGCATAAACTCCCCTTCACCTCCTGTCACTTCCCTCTGTGCAAAGTCAGTTTAAAATGAGTAGAGAAAGGAAGGCAAGGCTCTGTCTCTCCAGGGACAGTAGAGCGGTGGAGCCTGGGAGCTATGTACTGCTCAGCCCTCAGCTCCTGCTGGTGGCACTTTCACCACCTTTCTCTCTTGTCTCCTTTCTGTGTGTGTTTCTGCCAATAATGCAAAGTCTGTTGAAAGGCCTTGTTTGAGGAATGACCACATTTCTGGTGTTGTACTTCCCATTTCTCCTCCCTGAGTAACTGCAGAGCTCAGTCTAGCTCAGGTGAATTTTGCAGTATGTGATGCTTTGCATAGGGTGTTTCTGCTACTAGATCAGATGGCAGCTTGGTGCTTTTCCAAACTGGAATGTTATTTAGGGTCCAAATGTGAGATTAAGAGGCATAGGGAAAACTCAAGTGTGTTAGGACTTCATTGCTAATCAGTTCTAGAAAGATAAGCAAGAAGAGTATTTTCACTCACATTTTGGCATGTTTGTTGTCCAGAGTTAACTCGGGACACCCAGAGGGCATTTTGCTCTGAACTTTCCATCTCTGCTGCAGATCTGTTTGAGAAAACTGATTTGGGATGCAGAGACCCCACAGAAAAGCAAGCAGTTAAACCGAGCCAAGGCTAAGAATGTTAACAGAGCCAAAAGGTCAGGCAGGAAGCCCATTTCACACCAAAATGACAGAAAGATGGTGTTGATTTTGTTGATTATTTTTAAATAGAAAAGTGTGTTGGGCAGAGGCCAGTGTCATGGCAACCCCTGGCCTGTGTATAAGTTTTTTTCTGCACCTTTTCTGTTTTATATGTTTGGTCTATCATTTCAGTCATTCTTGCCTTTCATACCGTGGCTGTAGCCTGAGCAGGCCCGGGGGAAAGGAGCTCAGGTGGGAGCACAGCCATACTCTGGCAGCATTTTCCATGTCTGGCACAAACTCTGTGTGTGTGGCTGGCCCCATGTTGCCACATGCACTTTGCAAACCTCAGCTTTGCTCCCTAACTGACTGACTTTGGTGAAGAGATGGAGCTAACAGCAGTATTTCTGCTTCCAAAGCTGTGCTGGGGAGGTCGGGATTCAGGAGCTGTAAGTGATGCTGCCCTCCAGTCAGCTGGGACTGGAGCTAAATATATCCCCTGCCCCTGCCACTGCCATTCCCAGCTGAGGAGTGGGAGCTGCTGCCTGGGCTCAGAGGAGGCTGGGGCTTGGTTGTGCTGCCTAAAGCTAGCAGAGAAAATATGTATCACAGATGTTAGTAATTAATCCCATGTTAGAGCTAAATCTCAAGTGACCCAGCTTGTTCCCCTCTCCAGCACTTTGCAGGTTTTCTGGGTAAAATGCTATGGTCCCTCTAACAGGACTTGCAGTCTCAGGTAAAAATCTGAGTTTTAACTACACAGAAATAGCCCCTTTCTAGGTTACTTCTTCTGCTTTTAGCTTTTATGGCTCTCAGCACTGGTTTGTTTCACAAATTCAGGGCTGTGTTCATATATGATTTTTTTGTGAATGTCTTCACGTTTCGCGTGACCTTAGCAAGGCACAGAGGAGAGGGGGTCTGGAGTTTGGTAGCACTGGACTTGTTGATGCTCCTCTGCTGTCTGTTTGGGCACCCTTATCAGGTGTTACTGGGCAGCATCATTTGGGAGCTTCAAGGACTGATGAAGGGCTACTTTGGGTTGTGTCAGCATCTTGTAGAAGCCCTCCCACCTTGCTGTGAGCATGGGGAGAGCCAGGGCAGGGCGTATGCTCACTGCCCTGCCGAGCTCTGCTGAGCAGGGAGGTTCCTGTGGGGTGCACAAGCAGGGCTTACCAGAAGGCCTAAGGCTGGGGGGTTTGTTTTCATTTTCCAGTCAGTATCTGATAAATCAGCGTACCTGAAGAAGTATGTTTATGGTTTTGGTACTCAACAGAAAAGTTTACTCTTCAAAGGTGCTGTGGCTGCATATGCAGGGTGTAGCTCCTCAGGCAGCAGCAGAGATGACCCCTGACCAAACCCCTGTGTTTGGAAGGAAGTTCAGGCTGTTATGTTGATACCTTTTTTTATCTTTTTAATGAAACCTCCTTCCTGCCATTTCAGAGGAGAGGAGGCTTTGACGTCATGTGCTGATGAGTCACTGCTGTTAACAGGCCAGCAAGCAGGGATTCAGAGTGCTGTCTGGAGCAGCTGCTCTGTTAATCATTCACAAAAAGCCCGGAGAAAGCTCAAGGGGAATGCTTGTGAATAATTAAATTTCTGTTTTCATTATGAAGACACAGTTGATTTACCTGGATCTGCTAGAATCCAGGTATTGGGAAGTGAGGGAAGAGGACAATGATCTCACTGATGTGTTGATACCACTGTAAATAGCTTTTGGATAGGCATTGGTGTCAGTCAAGCATAGATATGATTTAACAATTTCATGTAAAGCTTATGTAATATAGCTCTGACCATCATCTACATCTCACTTGCCACAACCTCTTCAACCATATTTGATTTCTAGAAGAGAGTTCTTGGGGAAGCAAATGCCCTTGATAGGGCAAGACACGGATTTTACTGGAAAGCTGGGTTTCTGGTGTATATCATTGCCTGAAGTTGTGTATTCTCAAAGAAAGCAGAGTTGTCCAGGTTTGTTCACTAATGGCTCTCCTGTTCATAAACATCTTCTGGGGGTGACTGGATGATTTAGAGCTGCTGCTGAATCGGTATCACAACAAGAGATGTTGCACTCATGATGAGCTTTAAACTTCAGCTACCCATGCCGTGGTCAAAGCGTTCATTAGATTCTGTTTTGGGTGAGTAGGACTTTCATTTCAGACAAGGTCAGAACTGGATAAATTTCTAAATGGTGAATTATTCACTGCTGAACTCTTCCTCTCTAGTTTTAAGTGTCTTAGGCAAGACCTGCTGCCTTTTACTCAGAGGTAGAATAAGGGCAGTTTTACTCCCAAAGCTATCCCATCCCCTAAGTGGTCAGTTGAAGCTGCCTTAGAACAGAAGGATGATGCTTGGTCTTGACAAAATATTAGGTTTAGCCTTGCCTACACGGTTGGAGTGCTGGGACCATGGGGAGCCTAGGATTGCTTACAAACATTGACTTTAATTACCTATACAATGTGAGTAGAAAGTTGTTGTTCTGTCTGTCAGACAAATAATGAGAAAGAAAGCCCACACAATTAAACCATTTGAGTCTGATGAACCTTTCTGTCTTTGGGCATTGTTTTCATAGACTTGTGAAAGCCCATGGAAGTGTAGGCAGCACCTAATTAACCACAGCTGTTGAAAGAGAAAGTTTGAAATAATTTGTTGAAAACTGACTATGTTTTTCATCTTTCAGCACTGTAGCCAATTTACTGTGGGTTTGCTTTCTTGAATTGATTCATACAAAGTTTAACTGATCATATCAGCTCCTCCATACGCACATTAGCCCCAGATTCTACAGCTTTCTGTCACAGTAGAGGTGCTTATTCAACAGGCTGAGTTATTCTTGATAGATGAAAATAATCCTGGCAGATGAAACCAGATAACATTACTGTAGAAGAGAGAGTTGTCCTGGAACTGCAGTAGCTGATGATGTGCCATTTCTGTAATGAGATGATTTCCAGAGCCCACTTCTCAGTCTGCAGATACCATGGCCAGTCTGGACCCTTTCAGAAGAGCCATCCTCGCTCCTTGGGCAGGGCCAGGCCTCCTGGTGGGGTGGGAGAGTGGGGTGGCTATTTAGATGTTTAGGGGTAACAGCAAAGGCCCAGCAGAGATGATACATGAAATCTTATACAGGAAAGCAGGGGGGTTCATTGGAATGGTGAAATCTGGGATGGGATGCCAGCAACAGGCTGACTGTCCTGGGCTGGGAGACCAGAGCCAGAAGGATGGGGAGAGCAGTTATAGTTATGAGGGCTGTAACTTCCCAGAGCTTTGCCATGCTGTAGTGAGTGGGTAGCGTTATCAAACCCATGGAAGGTGTGATCAGGAGGAAATGAGGTTTGCATTGATTTTGGCAGTGGTAGAGCTCAATTTACAGATATCTGCAGCAAGAGGTTCTGTACGTACCCTGTCACAAGCAATCGGAGGTCATGCACCGAGTGACTGTGTTCTCCACGGAATCACAGCCTGAGAAAAAGGGTGTCCAAGGATGGATGGTTTGTAACTTTGGTCCTGTGGCACATCCCTTCTGGAACTTGTCATGTTTGCCTTCTGAGCCTTTGAGATTCCTATGTTCAAGTTCCTATTAATTTCAAGGCCTGGAGAGACTTAAATATTGAAAGATGATAGATAAATATTGAAAGATGTGATTCTAATAAGTAAATGACATTGTAAGTATACCTGGCTTTACTAATAACTCCTAATATTGTGAGATTTGGATTCTTCGGCATCATGAGCCACTGAGCCTGGGAGGTGGGAGAGAGCCCAGTTTGGATGTCAGAGCTTAGGGTGGCTATTTATACAGCAGGGGAAAAGGTATCAGCAAAGCAAATCGTGTTGCTTGCAGATGGAGCATACATTGTATGGCATGCAATAGTGATGAAGGTCTCAGAGCAGAGCTGCCATCAAAATTTGAGGAATATTGAAAAGAGGGGAAATCAAACAGGGACTTAAGAACTGTGAGAATAAAACAAAATCAAAAGGAGGAAACCAGTTAAAATCTAGACTGAATACTGTTTCTGAGGCCTCGTCTCAAATGTTGATTCTACAGAAGATGCTTTTTTTTAGTTGCTAATTAAAAAGGGTCCTACTGAAAAGCTATTGTTCCCTGAGAAATCAGATGCATTGTGTAGTCAAATAGAGAAGGATGTAGAAAAATAGAGAAGGATTTCTGGAAAGATATGGATGCAAGAAAGCAATAAATTCTGAAGAGGTTGTTAAAAGCCACCCAGAGAAACTGGCCATGTGAGATGTATTACACCACTGAGAAGCCGTCAGCAACAAGAAATCCTCTGGGACACCAAAACCTGGGTCTGCACGTAATCCTGAGCACCTGGGAGCCTCTGAGCTCCCTGCCCTGGAGTCCTTGCCTTGTGGATGAGGACAGCTGATGGCCTTTGCTCTGACATTTCTATTACTGGAAGCATTCTCTGTGGGAAGGGCGGAAGGTTTAAAAACAAGTTTGAAAATTTCCCCTATTCTCCAGACACATTTTTTTTCTCTTAATTGCAAAGCAAGTGTAGGCTTTTTGGTTTTTTTTTTAATGACTGATTCAGCCAGCCATTTAATCTTTTGCTCTCTGTACTCAGCAAAAATGTGAGTTTGTCTGGAAAAATAATAATTGGAGAAAGATTAACACAAAGGACCAAAACTGGGATTAAAGGATGGGTTCAGGAATCTCTCCCCAGCCCAGGTCAGCAGTACCCAGAAATTGTCCAGTAGGTTTTGGCATAAATGTGGTCTTGGGCCAGTGTCCTGGGGTAAGTCTGAGCCCAGTGGCATTGGAGGATGGGTGTTCCCTCCCTCAGGCACTCTCATCTGAGCACAGGCCTGGCTGCTGCCTGCCTTGGTGCTCATTAGTGATCACAGTGTTCTGTAGGAAAAAGCACAACTATTTGCTGGTCAAATCATCAGATTTCTTTGCTCACTTCTCAATCTGTGCTCGAGAGAGCTCATCAAGGCTCCTCGGACCTGCCAGCTCCCCAGGGCTGCAGTCAATGCCTTACTCACACAGCAAAGCATTAGAGAGTTCTTGTAATGCCAGAGCTGGTTATGTTAGGTGTGTCATCATTAATTATTGACAGAGCACTCAGAGATGGGATTGTGATAGTTCTGTTCTTTGTTTCTTTTATAAGAAAAAGAATAGCTTCTGAAGTTAAATTTTAAAAGTTTAAAACTTTAAAGAGGTGCCTATTCTCCCGTGCCCAAGGGGATGTGTTTCTTTTCTTCTAAGGTCAGAAATAAGTTTCTCTTCCATCTTCCACCCTTGATCAGGCACTGTGGGACTTCCAGAGGGCTCTGTGTTCCATGTAAGCCAGCTCATCAGATGGCTCCAGTGCATCAGCTGCAAGCTGTTCTCACAGGTACCAAGGCAGACGAGTAGTTCTGACATTGGGGCAGTGATTAACTGCTCCCTGTTTCTCAGGAGAGCCCAGCAGAATCCTCAGGATCTGTCATGCCTTCAGTCCATGCTCATGAAGATGAAAATACCTGTTGCAGCCCCTGCTCTGGCAGACTGATCTTGCCCATCGCATCCTTCCAGACATCGTGGCAGGATTCTGAGTCTCCCTGTGAAGCTGTTCTGCATTTTGAGAGTGTGGCACCTTGTCTCCTCAGAGAGACAAAGACGTGCCCTTCTTTTAGATCTCAGCCTACTGGAAAGCAAGGTCAAACTGTTTTGGAACAGATGGCTTCCTTCCATGTAGTGGCATTTCCCTGGCTAAATGGAGCCTGACTAGACATAAATATCAAATGTAGCTATATGTGGATCTGTAAGTATAGCAATGAATTGTAGGGTTAGGAGAATTTAGAGCTGCTGAAGAAATGACTATTTTTTTCCCAAAAAATCAGTCAGCACTACAAGTACCTAGTTTTCTTCATCTTCAATAGTCATCCTTTAACATAAGCTAGGCTGACAGGTGACAGGTTAGCCCAGTCCCTCCTGGGGAAGGTTTTCAGTGAAAGATGGCTGGGAGCAACTGCATGGGAAGAGTTTGATATTCTGAGCCGTCTGCCCCAGCAGAGTGAGGGTTTGTTGAGTTCTGTGGAAATGTGAGCTAAACCAGATCTGATCTTGATACTGAACCAGGAGATTGATGGGAAAACATGGATTATGAGGCTAGAAAAAGTGCAGGTGAATTAACAGCACACAGAAGACTTACCTTGCTATTCCCAAGTAAATGCATGCTGCTGTCAGTTTTGCTTGTTTTTTTCAAAATATGGGGAATGATTGTGCCCCAGATTCTTGTCTGACTGTATTACAGCATGCCTGTGGGGGGGTAAGAGGAGTGACCTACATGTGTTATTCATGCATTCGAGCATTACTTGAGATTTCCTGGTTTTTTCAGGATGTCTGTATGCTTTTCCTGGTCCTATAGAAGTAATTTAGATAATATTAATTAATTATTTCTAATACTCTCGTGCAGGAGGGAACCTTCAAAGGTCCATTCCAGCTCTATTCGCATATTGCTAAAAAAGCAGGCAGCCCCAGCAGTGAAGGTCCCTGCTGCAGGGTGTTTTACTCCTGTGTGAGAGAGTGGCCTTGGTGGTGTGTAGGGAGCCCTGCCTTTCCAAGAGGAACATTCACATCTCTCCCCTCCAGCTTTATCTCATTAGCTCTTTTCAGAAAAGGCAGCAGAAATCTAATGTAATCACTTTGGCTTTCAGAGGCCCTGGCTCAGGGTAGGACACTCTGGCTCAGTAAGAGGAAATGCTGCTTCATGACTCACTTCCACTTGTCTTCACTGAGTCACTGTCCATCCCTGCTACTAGAACTAGCTGAAAGAGTCCGACTGCATTCCTGGGCACTTGGAGTCTTACCTAACTTCAGATATGGAGGGAGTTCACTTAAAGACATGGGAGCTTGTTGTCTCCTCCAAAACACCATGAACTATAGAGATTTAGCAAGTGTGTTTGAAAGCCTGGCTTAAAAATGTACAGGTTTCCTTTGGCTGGTAGGTCATTGCTGAAAAAGGACTGCAACAGCCACAAGGACTTCAAAGGAGTTCACATCTGAACCAGAGCTTAATTTCTTTCGCAGCTTGGGCAAGTTTCCAGAGCAGAAAGAAAATCAGATACGGATTTTAAATATCATCAGCCTTGCAAATCAAGCACCAGGTTCAAGTGTACAGAGAAGGAGGGACCTTGACTGAGCGCCCAGCCCCAGTTATGTGCCTTTGAGCTCCTGTGTCTGAGCGGGAGGGGAGTAACCATCAGGAACACCTCCACCCTGCCCCTTTGGGAGACCCTCAGCTTTCCTCTTCCTGGCTTTCATTCTGGCTCTTCGTCCTCTTTTTTCCATCTTCTGGTTCTGTTTCCAGAAATGCCATGAGTTCCCCATACAGTTGTTTTTCCTGTCAGGTTTCCCAGTGCCTGTGGTGACTGCATCCCACAAGTCTCCCTGGTCCAGCCGCAAGTCCAGAAGCTGATGTTGTCTTAGGTGTGAGCCTTCTCAGCCTCTCCTCATATAATCCGTCCACACATGGCAAGAAATCAAGGTATTTTAAAAGCAAACCCAGTTCTTTACAAAACAGAGAATTTTCTGAAACAAACAATTGTGTGTATTTAAAGGATTTTTTGTCTTTCTTCACTCAAAGGTTTTTTTGTTCTTCATCAGTACTGAAGACATCCTGTTTTAAGAAATTTAGATTAAAACTAACTTAACACAGTATACCCCAGTATTCTTATAAAAAATGCTCACTTGTTTAAACGTCTTTACAAATCCCAGGGAATAAATACCAGCATCAGCATTGAGACTGAAGTGAAGTTAGAGGCATCATTTATTTCTCAATAAAGTTAGGCTACTCAGCTCCTGAAATCCACAGGTTTTCATCCTTTTTCTTGTGATTTGGTTGCATAAGGTAATAATTGCGTAGGCAGGAAGCATTCCTTCACACAGACCTTGTCTTTAGTTTCAGTATTTCCAAAGGAGACCTCCCAGCCTGCTTGGAGCAACCTTCCAGAAGGCAGTTCAGAGACCTGCTTTATATAGAAATCCTTTCTGCTCCCAAGTAAAGCTGTTATTGGTCAGGAGAGTTGTTGACTCTCTCCTTTATCGACCCAACTGCTAGTCCAGAACAACTTTGGGATTTTTTACTTTGTTAAGATCTAACGATGAGTCAAAGTGACCAAAGGAGGGTCAGAGTAGCTGCAGAGCTGCTGGCTGCCTTCCCAGCCCTGTGCTCCTGGTGGTTGTGTCTGACTCCTGCACAGATCCAGTGGCAGCAACCAGGAGCTTGGGCTGAGACCTTCCTTGCCCCAGTAAGTTGATACATCCCCTGTAACAAACACAGACCAGAATATTACTGTAAGTAGGTCTATTATATAAGGCAGCTAAGAAATTAGCAGGAAACAAAGCAAAACCTGGCTCCATTAAATGTGATTAGTAGTTTTTGTTAGAAAGTGCTGGCAGCACGAAGATTTTATTTGTGTTGTTTCACAGAGGTTGGCTGATAGTAAATGACTGAAGCTGAGTAAGGAGTGCTGTATTTACATGTGCTGTGTCCAAAACAGTCTTGATGTTCATGTGTGAGTTTAAATCTTCCCCAAGCCTGTGCAGAAGTGACTGCCTGAATATTAACTTTCAAAAGCGGGAAATGTATTTCCCAGGGCCCATGGATATTTGAATCCCTAGTTTTTGGCTTTGCTCATTATAGGATGCATCTTTCCCTCTGATTAAGGTGTTTATGAACTATGTATTGCCAGATAAACACAAATAAATGAGACTGATTTATGAGTTACCAGCCCTCAGTAATTATTGGTGATTGATGCAGTCTTAGTATGGTTTGGGTTGCACCTCCAATGCAGCTGCTTGAAGGTGTCTGTACCCTCCTTGTGGCTCTCTTTCCCTTCTGGGAGGGGGAAGAGACCATTCCTGAAGCCTGAACCTGGCTTCTGAATTTCTGTAGTCTTTCAAGTTTGCTTTTATTTGTTATATTTGACATGTCTCATTAAGTGACTTATTAGTGGGGTATTGAATATTGATGAATATTAGGGCTTCTTTGTTCTTAGTTCTACAGCTGCACTTTGATTAGTCCTCTTTTCCATCATTTAAGTCGTATTGAAATACAGTGTATGTTTTGGAACAGAAAATTAAATGCTATAAGTAAATCTGAAAACTAATAGCTACCAGAAGCTAAATTTAAGTCTGTCAGCAGCCCAGGGGTTATTTGGGCAGGCAAGTTCTCAGCCAACTCTCTGGATAAGATGCAGAAAGGTTACATCATTGCAAGGCTCTGGCTGGCAAAACATGCCATAAGAGCAGAACACCGTTGCTTAGCGACTCGTGAAGGATGATTAACCCTTTCCCAGAACTCCCAATATTCCTATGGAAACCCTCCTGAGCCATCATTGTGGACAATAATTGAATGTGAAGAAACTACTCGAATTATCTTTAGCCACTAGATGTATTGATTTATTAATCATTAATGTTTAATGAAGGACTGTCTTAATCTTACCATTAGTTACTGAAGGAGATCACTAAATCAAGTCATTTGTCCATAGCATGACGTGTAATTTTTGCAAAGAAAGGCTCATATCATCACAGTAAAGGTGGAGTAAGAAGTGATTAAAACTATTTTGGGACTGATGGTGGTTAATGCCACTGCTGCTATTTCTTCATATGAACTCAGGTATTTCTAAAATTTCAGCTTAATTTAAAGGCTCAGCCCATGAGTTGACATTTCTCTTCCATGGGGTACCTTGAAGCAGAGTTCAGTACTAACAGGAGTTAGGGAAGTTCCTCACCTCTCATCCCTTTCCACTGCAACAGAGACATTATGAAGTCCATTTCAGTCTGAAAACAGTCATTTTAATTAAAAATATAATTAATCTTTGATGTTGGTGAACTGAAAAAGTTCTGTTCTCTTGTTTGAAAGGTGCCTGAAATTCAGCATGAGCTGATAAGCAGGAATGTGTGGGTGTGGTGGGAGGGTTTGGTTTTACCTGGTGGCCTTTTGCAGATAACACAGAGCAGAAATTTTCCACACAGTGTCACTAATGTGTTCCAGCACTTGGGTTGATTTTTTCAAAACGTGATCACTTTGGAGGGTGTTCACCTCATTGCAGCTTGAGCTCACTTAATGTGAGATGTGGAGTCAGTCTAGCTGTGGACAGCCAGAGCAAGACGAGCAATTCTCACCTCTCAAGCAGCCCCTTGGCTGGGCTGGGCTGGGCTGCCCGGGCTTGCCCTCTTCTGAAGCAGCCTGGAAAGACCATTGGACTCCAGCCCACAGACAGTGCTGGGTGAGAGGAGCCCGGTCCTCCGGCTGGAGGGGTGTCCTGAGATGTGTTATCTTCACAAGGATGGCTTGCTTCACGGTGTTCAATGTGCTGCTGAACAACAGCGCCAGAGCAACATTGTGTTCCACTGCAGCAGTGGAAAAATGCCCCATGGGAACAGAGGTAAAAGCATAGATAGAGGATTTTAAATTGCAATGGTGACTCTCTGTGATTTTAATTGGTAATAAAGGCAAGAATTCCCTTGGAGCAAGAAACACTCTTGGTTTCACCTCTCCCCCTCGAGGAGTTCCAGCAGCAGCAATAAGTTTCTGTAACTATTGACCCTCAGTTCTGGTAGCTTGAGAGAAGGTGGGGGCTGAGAGCAGCTGCCATGGACATGGGCCTGTGTGCACTCGCAGCACCTGTGTGACTCTGCTTCATCAACAGGGAAAACCACCTGAGCTAGAAACATTTTCTACTTGGTAGTGTTCTCTCTTGTTTGCAGATGGGTAACTGTGACCTTAGCAGAGACTTACAAGCCATTAGAATCAATCCAGGTGACAATTTGGCACGAAGATAACCTTTCTATGACATATTCAAATGCAGGCCCTGTGTTTCTTAATTTGTCCTTATTCTGTGTGCTATCAGGCAGATACAGAGACTGCCGGTGATCTTGTTTCCCAAATGTCTTATCCTCATGCATTTCAGACTTTCGGCTCCAGAGAGCAGCCAGCCCGTGTGACAAACAAGCTGACTGTGTGCCATGTGGGGTTTTGCACTACTCCTTTTTGAGTGAGTCCATGCCACTGGGAGATCTCCAGGGAGATTAATACTGTAACAGAGGCACAAAACAATGCAGATATTTCTGAATTGTTAGGCAGATTATTTACTGTTGTTTTGAACATGCTTTCTTAACTTGCCAACAGCAAAAAGAAACTCGTGTGACTGACATCTGAGCTGTTTTCTCTTGGTGTTGTCAGTAAGAGGATGGAGCTTCCAAACAGGGATGTTTCAGCGTTTCACTAGAATGGATGGATTCAACTTGTCTGAAATACTATTTCTGCTGGTGCCTGTCAGAAGCAGCAGCCATTTGTCTTGCACTGTGCTGGCTGGTGTGTCACGCAGTCGGGACAGCATGTATTATTACGCTGCTCTGTCCCTCTCCTGGCAGGCCTTAATCATGCCAGCTGTGGTGGTTTGGTTCTGAGCAAGTGATCCTGCACTGGATCTTCCAGTTGCTCCTGGGCAGAGACCAGCCTGGGAAACCTTAACATCAGTGCTTGTGTACAGAGGAGTCCAGCAGTTCACTGCGTGCTCCAGAGGAGGAACAAGCACATCAGTGCTCTCCTGGCGCTGGGGAGAGACAGGGCTGAAGCAGCAGAGCCCTGAGCTCTCTGCTGAGCCCTGAGAGAGGCAATATTGCGCTCTCTGCTCCTGTCCCCATGCCTGCTCCCTGGCATTGCTCAGTGTTGATGGGCACAGCAGGAGGCATCGAGTGCTCACACCACGGGCTCTGCCCTGGCTGCACCCTGAACATCTCTGTGCTCTCATCTCTGTTTCTGGGGGTATTCACAGATCTGAGGCACTGGTATTTCATAATATGCTTCTGGGAAGAAGAAACTTAAGCTGGGATTTGTGTGGGCAGTAGGGCTACAGCAAAGCAATATATGTGGATGAATCTGGTTGCCATTGGGGAAATCCTTGGCATTTCTTGTAGCTGTTCTGATTCAGATTTGGTGTGGTTTTGGGGCGCTGTGTGGTTTTGTCTGTGTAGGAGAACCTGGTCTGTGGAAAGACTGAGACATACTTTGATGCTGGAACTGCACATGGAGTGTCCTGGGGCTGTGTGGGTTTCAGGGTGAGGGTGGTGCAGAGGCTGAGATATTTCTGTGGGCTCGGGCAGCCTTGAATCGACTCTGGATCCCCCACAGTGTGTGAGCACACTGGGTACCTGGGGCTTAGGCTTGCAGTGAAGCCATGGCTGTTTGTAAAAGCCTGTCTCTCCCCTCCCTCCCTTCCCTGCTGCACCAGGAACGGAGAACTGTGGCAGAGAGAAAACCCAAACACCCTGTAGAGAGTGAGGGGGACATTCACACCTGAGCACATGCTGGGACCTGCCCTGCCTCCCTGTTCACCCTGGTGGGGTGAACCCAGGTCAGCCCTGCTGCAGCATCCCCAGAGCTGTGTTAGTTCCAGGATGGATTTGCCGTCAGCAAATACACATGTACCTGCCCACAGGGATCCAGTGCTCCATTTCCCATAAATGCTTTAGTTTAGGGGGAAAATCTGGATATGTGGTTATTCATTAGTTCCAGGGGTGCTTCAGCCATGTGAATTGTAAATAAGAAAATGGCATATGAAATTCTAATCACTAGAATGGGGAAATAAAAGGCAACTAATCTAGAAATTATTGATTTTCTTTTTCCAGTTGTTCAGTTTCCAGTTAATATTTAGCCACCCATCCCTGTGCCTGAATATGCTTTTGAACACAAAATGTGAGAGAGGCAGTAAGAAGTGGCTGATTTCAATTTAACGTCCTTTAATTAGTGCAGAATATAGCCTGTCGCCCATATCTGAAGTGGAAGGGCTGCACACTGAAGCGTTCCCTGTGATGAAATAATGTGTGATTCCAGGTGAGGCTCTTTCTTTCAGCACTGTCAACAGTGAGCCCTGGAGAGTTTGTTCTTTCCAGCTGGATGATAGCAAGTGACAGATTTCTTAATATTTGTTACAGTGTTGATGCCTTTCACTGCATGGCACATCAGGAGAAAAAGATTCACCACTCTGAATAGCTGAACCTGGCCTTTTTGCTCTCACCACTGGATTTTAGTGGTATAGCTTAAAATGTAAAGCCTGTGATATGAGATTATTAAAAGTTCTTTGTTTTAAATTGTATTAAATTCATTGTGCTTCAGAGCTAGAGCCCACCCTAATGCCACAATGCTATAGAACACAGAAATTTTTGTAAGTAACTTCTGTACAAAGCCATAGAGAGCTGATTTCAGTCACAATACAAGGGGCTGTTATGTCACATTTCTCTTTCCTTGTGGTTTATTTTGAGCAGTTTTCCATCCTGTGAGTTGCCTTCTTACCCCCCTCAAAACCTACTAAAAATTTTATGACTTTTTTTCTGTAGTAAAGTGGCCTCTCAGTCTTGAACGCTTAATGTTCAAGCTGTGATGGGCAGGGAAACCTGCAGGGAGAGAAACTGGGAACAGGGAGGCTGAGGGAGTCCCAGCAGTAAAGACACGGCTCTGCAGCCAGCCTGGTACACGCAGCCAGCAGAAGGGAGACCACAACCTGAAGCCCCACCACAGCCTCACTCTGGAGACAGCAATCCATCACTGTGGCTGGAGAACTTCATCAGCTGTTTTATTTTTAGTGATTGGGAAAACACATTGTCGTAGTTCCTGTTACAAAGGGGAACCTGCTTTCTCTCTCAGCTCTTCCTCTTGCAGGCTGCCCATTGTTACTGGAGACAGAGAAAACCAACTCGTAGCAGCTTTCACCGAGATGGAGATAGATGGAGAATGGCTGTGAGTATTTGAGACAAACCCTACCCTCAGGGACACTGTGTACAGGCAGAAAGGCGCTAATCACCTCCATCCAGTCCCAATCCCTTGGCTGGGGTGTGGGGTGAGTGTTTATACAAAACAACACTGATTTGCCTTCAAGCATTAGAGAGCAACTACTAATTGTCCTAGCAAGTGTTTCAAGACTTTCTAGCCCGATAAACTTGGATGGCATCACACTGCAATGGCTGAAGAAAGTGTTTTGCAGCCATTACTGGAACTGAAAGTTAAGTAACTTTTTATGGCTACTGAAGCCAGCTCGATTAAAATGGCTTCCCTCTATGTCTCCAAGAAGTTCCTGGTAAAAGAGGTAAGAGTTGGATGTTTTGATTCTGTCTAAAAACTCATTTCCATTGTATCAAGAGGGAAAAAATTGCTACAGAATCACATAGTCCCAAGAATTGCATACAGAACAAATGCTATATTGTGAGAAGGAGGCTCTATTTCAGATAAAATATATAATTGTTATTGAGAAAGATCAGAAGACACCCATGAAATATGTGACTGAGAGTGTACTTGATAGTAGACAAAAATTATCATCAAACCCAAAAGTGTCCCAAGTTACAAGCACTCAGTTACAGACATTCATTTCTTGTGGTCTGGATCACCTAATTCTGTCTGATAAGCATCACCTTTTTTGTGGGAGTGCGTTTTCCCCCTGACACACGTGAAAAATTTGCTCTTCCTGGCCCATTTGCAGCATCATGTAACAGCCAAGCTTGTGTCTTCACATGTCAACACAGGGTCTGATGCCCTGAGATCCTGGTCACAGGTCATAGCTTGGAGCATTGACAGTGTCTAGTAATGAGGCACTGTCATGTCAGATACAACTGGATGAGTTATTTGTAGCAAACAACTGATTTAATTTCTTTCCCTCGGTCCCTGAATGATCTACTGTGAGGTTTTGACTGCCAGAGATGTGCGTGTGTGAAATGACAATGATGGTTTTATGCAAATGGTCCCATGCTCTGGATTGCCTATCAGCTATTCAGAGGCATTATTTCTCATTATTTGCTGTTTCGGCTGAATGACAGTCCTTGCAAGTCACGGGGCACTGAGGCTGAGCCTGAATGAACAGCTTCCAAGCTCACGTGGCGCTTCCAGGATGATCTTGCAGTAGGGCCATATGCATGCTCCGAGCATAAACCCTCATGCAAACAGATTTGCTGTGCTTTCCTCGTGTTCTTGTGCCGTGTTTATTGCTGGCAAGGGATGGAGTGTTGCCGGGTGTGTGGGGCAATCCCTGACTTTGTACAGAGCTTTGTGAGCACCTTTTGGCAGCATTTCCTTGGTTATACACACGCGGCACCCTTGTAGGGAGGCAGGGGTGAACTGGCAGTGGGCAGGGGATGATCTGGTTTGGGTTTGGCCACAGGAGCCAGTTCAGCAGTGGGGCTGGGCACTGTCCCTGCCCCTGCTCGCACAGTCGGCCTTTCCTCCGCCTGGGAAGCAGGTGATGTTTGCTGTGTTCCTTATGCAGTTTTTCAGCGAGAGGTTTTACATGGGAGAACTACATCACTTGTGACAGTTGTAGCTCTAAATAGGAAATGATTAATATTTCATGATTATTTTTCTGTAAGGCATGATTCTTGGGAGAATGCATCAGTCTGACTTGCTGGGGAGAATGAGCCTGTCTTGCTCAGCCTCAAATGAAAATGTAGTCAGGCACTGCATGCTAATATTGCTTCTTTAGATGAAAGCTCTCTGGCTGCCTGGCTAATGTTCTACTGCCAGTATGTCAGTGCAAAAGTGTGCACTTCTGTTTCTCTCATCAGTCTTGCAAGTTATCTGCCACTCTGCCTTTGCCTTGTGCACCTTTAATCTAGGTTTAAAATAGTACAAGAGGTCATGAATGTCAGCCGGCTGCATCAACTGCAAAATCTTTGATTCTGATCTTTCCTTCTTTATTTACGTATTTTTTCCTTTCTTGAATCATAAGCAAACCACTTCAAAATATTTCAGGGTTGCACCAGAGAATAGCAAACAATTGGTCAAAAAAACCATTCTTGTCTCTGTGATAGGACTTTTCTGTGAAGGTGGCTGTTCAAAAAGCCTCTAGATAACAAATATTGCCAAATATCTTACAGAACTGTTGTTCTTACAACATTAATGGAATGGTCACAGAGTTACTGTTATTCAGCAGTGAGGCCACCAAGGCTTTAACTGCCCTGGACTGCTACAAGGAAGTCTACAGGAAGATTATGGAAAGCTTGGTAAGAAAAGTGCAATGGAAACTGCTCTTTTTTCTGCTCTGCCAGTTGTTCTGTAGGAGGAGTTACACCCTACGTAGGATGCTGTTAAATACTGCAAATCAGGATGAAAGAAACAGAGGGACAGATTCCTACTTACATATAAAGGTTCTTTAACCTGAACTAAGTTAGACCAGAATAAAATGCTGTATGTTCCCCAGACTGGTATGATGACTTAATCCTTGCTCAAACAGCTGTACTGGAATATAAACTATTCACAGCAGATTCTGCTGGTCACAGCCAGAGTTTCATTGGGTTAGACACAGTAGAGAATACTCAGAGAAGTGATGAAGGACAGGCAAGATTGCAGAAAAAAACATATGTTAGAATGTGTCAGCATTGAAGTGGTCTGTGAAAGGTTAATTTAACCATCCTCCACTCCTGTCCCCTGCAAGCGCTTCACTTGCTCTTAATTACAGTCATGTCTGCCTTCTCTGTCTGTGCAAAAGAGTGGATATACTTGCTGTCACCAAGCAAAACAAGGACTCCTGGTTCTTTCTAAGATGCTATTTTGCAGCTGGATTTTTTTTGTATATCACAGCTGTTCCAAATTATTTTAAAGTATCTTTGTAGCCTCTAAATGAAGCAGAAAGAAATATGTGGGAACGGCAACTACTTTGCAAGGCCTCTACACTCACAAGACAATTGACAATAGGTTTTGGAGGGCAATGATTTACAGTACCTGAAGTACTTAGAGACCTTATTAAGGCACAGGGTCATCTCAGAACTTTTGTCTGTGCTGTGTAAGGATTCAGGGACTTAGAAAACTACATAGTCTGAATTGCTTTGCTTTGCTTTGCTTTTCTGCCTTAAAACCCTGATCCATCCACCCCTTTGGGGTGTGTATAATTTTCTGCACATGTGGTTATATACTATAGTATTTGGTGGTCCATCTTTTTTAAGCTAGTGCAGCTGATATGGTAGGCAAGACTTGCTCAGCATTGTTAAAATTCATGTTGCATTATGAATTTAAGACTTCAGCACAATGCAAAGTATGAATTCAACAGCTACTCTGTAGGTCAGAGTAGTCTTCAGCTAACAGACAATATAGCCATGGGAGGATATCACTTTTATCAGGGGATTGTAGGCAGCTTTGTAGATGTTACTTTCGATGATCAACAGAGCAATCAAATTTGCAGGCTTCTTTTATAATCTGTCTGCCTGAAAATTTCTTGCTTGCTTGTTTGGGTTTTTTTTGGATCTCTTCTCCTGAAGTGTCATTGTTTGGTAAGAGGACTGGTTGTACTTGGTTATAATAATTACAAAAAGCGGCTTGGTTTGGTTTGGTTTTGTCTGATGCCACTGGCACAAAGAAGCAGCTGCAGTTGTGTTTGGTTTCCAAGTTTATGCTGTCTGGGTGTTGCTGTCAATAGATGGCCTCTGAGCCCTAGCTGTCTATGCAGCTGTGAGAAGTAACAACATAAACTTTGTATTAAGGTTTTTGCCAATACTAATTAAAAATCATGGTTAAGGGCTCTCATTTAGCAAACACTGACTGCTGCTCAAAGCACTTAGATATGTTTTTAATTTTGTGAGTATTCCAAATATACTTGGTCTCATTACAACTGAAGCATATACTTTGAATCCTATGGGTTTACTGCTTTTTAAAAGCAAATAAATGGCTGGAATTCACATATGTGCTTGGTGGGTAAAAATCAGGAAACATAACTGGGGTTTTTATATGGATTTACTTTTGGGAGCAGGTTCTGTATTTCTGCTTCCCTGCAGATTAATTATGCTGGGATTTGCTCTGTTACGCTTCTCCCTTCAACTACTTTTTCCTAATACTTCTCTTACATTGTAAGCCTCATTTCATACATTTAATATTGCTGTTCATCAGCCTAATTACCCTTTGGTGCCACCTCCTTGGCATAGACCCTCAAAGAGAGACTCAGTATTCCTGCCTCAGCTCCTGCACCATCTGGTCTTTCCAGTTTGGAGCCTGTGTCCGTGGTTTCCAGAGGAGCATTCATCCTTGTGCTCTGCTGGCTCACGCACTGCAGCTGCATCCCTGGCAGCTGGCTGCTTTCTTCACTTACCAGCTCCTGCTGTGTCTCCTCACATTACAGTTCTTCCTTCCCATTTTTTCCTGTCCTGTACAAAGCACCTCCATTCTTCAAAAAATATAATGAAACAGGATTGATGTCCTTCCCAGGAGCTCAGGGAGCTCTGATTCTGCACAGGACCAAGTCTGTACCTGCCATGCACTGCCAGGTCCTTGCAGAAGGGAGGATGAGGAGTGAGAAAAGGACCTTCATGCATCAGGGTGAGAAGCAGCCAGCAGTTTCTGCAGCCATGGTCAGAGAGGCACCGAGCCACAGCACGACACCACAGGGACACACACCTGCCACAACAAGCACCAGTACATCAGGGGAAACCGAGGAGAATCCACCTAAGCAAACAGATTGGTCATGGCTCCCTGCTCAAAAGCAAGCATCAGCAACCTCGAAGGGCTGGGTTTGGTTTTGTTTGTTTGTTTTTCATATAATAGCATCATGAAATTGTTATTTACAATTGAGAACCTCATCAATATTACATCTGCAACAGATGGTGAAGACCTCCCGGCATGGACAAGTAATCCGTTTAGTTCTTCAGACAAGATCTCCAGTGCCAGGCATAGCATCTGGCCTTTTGGTCCATCTTTGAGGTACAGTAGTGGAAACACACAGCCAGCCAAAGAGCTCCCTGTGACCCATGTCCACGCAGAAACACCCACGAGCCATGCTCAGGGTGATGCTGACAGCAATTCATTGAGGGCTTTGTGACCTGATTTTAAACAGCTGCACTGAATTGCTTTTGCCTTGAATCTCAAACCATTTATTTTGGGAGAGCAGAACACTTGTATGAGATGCAGCATCATGCTGAATGCAGTAGGAACAGATGACAGGATACCTGGCATTTTTTTGGAAGATGGCCACTGAGTCCTTGGGGATGCAGGTTGCATCTGTGAGCAGCTCCTGGGCTGTGCTTTACAGGGTGTGCAGCCCTGCTGCTGGAGCGATGGACCCGGGGTGATGTTTTGCAGCACAGTGGCAGCGGCAAAAGTGCTTCAAATTAAAGGAACTAGCTACAAATTCGGTGAAAAATATATCCTCCCAGGCAGGAGCCTCAGGGCTGAGAAGGGCACTCAGCCCATCTCAGGGACTTACCAGTAAGGTATGTAAGAGAAAGTATTTGCCTTAGGGGAAAATCACAGCATTTTCTCCTAAATATATGGATTTAACTTGCCAGTCAAGGCTCTGATAGCTGAGAGAGATGTGAGACTGCTATCTAAAACAGTCTGGACATCCAAACAAACGTTCTTCCCAGCCTGAAGAAGGTTAGCAGTTGTCCTGTTTGGAGAAACAATGTCACTGCTTGTATTTTGACCTTTGCCAGGGAAGGGAGCAGCCTGCCTATCACTTTTGTCCTGCCCCAAGAGACCTTTCCATGACTGAGTGATAAGAAAAAGCAAATTATAGATGTTAACAGAGCTTTTAATCTTTGCAGTGAATGGATGCCATGTTGTGCCATGCACCCGGCTGTACTCTGGCTCCCACTCCATCCCATGTTGGATGGAGTGCGGTGGCTTTCCATGTACACTTGCCCATTGTGGAAGTGTGCAGCTCCCAGATCACACTGTTTGATTTCTCTGCCTCCTGCTGTTCAGAATCTGCCTCCTGCACATCTGTGTGATGGTATTAAATCCTTACCACCCAGGAGTGGGTGTCAGTAGGTCAGTGGGCTGTGCTGGTTCTGTGCTCACTCCTGAACACAGCCTGCAGCGACTGGGGGGTAAATGATTAACCTGCATTTGTTCTGCTTTTTGCACTGAGGCTCTGGACTTGCCTTCATCCCACAGCGCACTGAAGTAGGGAAGCTGCCATTGAAACCAGCCAGTTCTCCCTGGGTCTATACCCTGAAATTCAAAGTCAGCACAGACGAACACTAAAATTACAGGATTTCTGCTTTGATGTGGCGAATGCTAATAGCCAAAACCACATGGGAGGACATGAACTTGTGCTCTCTTTTTGATGCAATCACTGATTATTATGTTGACTAAACTTTTAATTTAGTATACAGTTTTTGAAAAGGGAATGGCATGACATGATTGTGCCTTGTCCACACAAGCTAACAAATCAAATTGTTTGCCCTCTTCTTGTAGGAGGAGGAAATTCTATAACACTGTCTCTGTGCTGTGCCTTGCACTGAGTCTCTTTTGTCTATTTTTGTCACGTTATTGACCAAATACTACATTTGATTTTGACCCAGATCTGTATAAATTATTGTAGCAATAGAGTTGGAATTCACGCATATATGTACTGAGCAAAGGACAAACCTATGGCCACAGAAAGGGCTGTAATGAAACCAGTGAAATGAATGACCCTGACAAGGACAATGCACAAGAAAATTGTGATAATGTTTTACGGCACGGAGCAGAGCATGGCTTTTTGCCCTCCTACCTTTAACACATAAATTCTCACATGCTCCATTGCTAAAGCACCTGTTGCCCTAATGGTGTGGGGATGGAAGATCCTTTACCCGCGTGTAGTAATGCCAGCATGCTGGCTCATGCTTTGGGAATGGTTGGACTCCCAGAAAAAACAAAAAGAGGAAGCACAGAAGTGTTAACTTTGAGTGGCAGTTTTGCTATTCTAAACCCTATCCCGTGTTGTCAGACTCCGACGAGGCAGAAGATAACAAAATGGACACTTTTCTGCCAGAGGCACGGAGATCCAAAATCACTGAGCTTCTTCATGTTTATGAGTGATTAATGTGAAAATTAATGAGGCTTTAATGTAAGTAAGGGATAGAAATGACTTAGCCCCAAGATCAGGAAGTTTCTGCAGAGCAGAATTGCTAAATGATTTAGCAGAGGACTAAATAATGGAACTAATCTTGTGCACAGCTGTGAAAGCACTTCTCTCTGTTTACTTAAAATGAAAACTCACATAAATGTGTGTACAGATCATTGTTGTGCAAACTTTTTTCTCTCCCATGTAAAACTTTTGTGTTCTCTCACAACAATATCACTGACGGGCAATCCTGACTGACTCAGATACCCCAAGGTGGCCCATTCCCCAGGCTGGACCCTCACACCAGCTGAGGATCTCGCCACAAGCAGGTGGCACGCACAGGGAAGGCAGAGGCAAACCGTTTTGCTGGCTGCTGCTGGTTGCTGCCACAGCTGCTCTGAAAGGCTCAGAGGTTTCAGTTATGTAATCTCCAATGATTTGGGGTGAACCTGTGCACTTTCTCCAGCTGCCAAGACACGGTTCCTTTGTCTCCTTCCCCCATGAGCCAGCAGCAGGAAATGGCACAGCTCCTCAAAAAAAACCCCCACCTGGCTACAAGCAGACTATTTTGACTCAACTTTAGCAAAGGAGAGTGGGCTGGGGCTGGAGTAAAGGCTGCCTCTTCCATATCTGAATGATGCTGAAAGTTGCCGGGTCGTGCAGCATCCCATGGATGACAAGTTGTTAGAGCAGCCTGTGAGCAGCAAGCCCTGCCTGAGCACAGCCAGCTCTGCAGCTGAGCCCCTTGGGGTGTCAAGGCAAAGGGGAGACTGCCGTGTGCTAATTAAAACTCTTCTCTCAACTTCTCCTTGGAAAAGTGCAAAGAAATCCTCTTTTCATCCCCAACGACTAAAAATAAATCTTATTTTGGGTTTCAGAAGCAGCCGCATGACTAAATGAGCCCTTCGGTTTCATTCATGTTTGCTGTCTATTAATCTGTTCTCCTCACCCTCAGCAGGGTATGACTCAGGGCTTCATATTGTCTTCCTCCCTGAACTATCTGTGTTTTGACTTTAAATTCTGCTGTCTGACGCAAAGCAGTGCTGAAATCATGACAGTTTGATCCAGCCAGCTCCCAGGAGACTCTTGATCTTTACTGGCTGGTAAATGTAGCACTCAGAACAGCTATGCAGAACAGATATCGATATTTTTACACCAAATGTTGGTAAGCAGATGTCACAGGCTTGTGAAAAGCCTTGAAACTCCATGGGAGAAAATATGTGAGTATGTGTGTGGGAGGCCTGGAGATAAAAATACTTTGGTGGTTCTATGAGAAGGCATATATTCTACTCCTTAATCCGTTGGTGTTTTGCTATTCCTGTGCAGGGTACTCAAACTGGAGACTGCTATACTGGAACAAGTATAGCAGTAAACTCTTTCCCTGTTGATTCATCTGCTGCTTTTGCTGCTCCTTCCAGCACAGCCTTCTCTGCCCCTCTGGCCCTGGCTGAGCTGATAGATCCCATTTCCCTGCCCTGAGCAGGGGGTCTCTCCTATTGGGGTAGAGCCTGATTATCCCAAGCTTGAGGCATCCTACAGTAAGTGTAGGTCACTGGGCAGGTAGCAGCAGTGAGGCAGTGGGGCTGGGCTTCTCCAGCAGTCACTGGAGAAAACAAGAGGCACTTGAGGGGTGACAAAGCCCTGGGGAAGGTCCCTAAGCAGGCGTTGCACAGAGCCTCTGGTGCAGAGCGCTGGGCTGTTGAGTGGTGGTTCCCAGGGCTGAGCACTGGGGCAGACTCTCATGTCTCAGGGGTGGCAGCCACACCTTGCCTAAGGCTTTTCTTCAGAGTTTTTTGGTTGTTTTTTTTTTTTATAAGCAGGCAGCCTGAAATCCTGAACTTGTAAATGCAGATGAATAGAAGTCTGGGTTTGGTTTTTCGTTTTTAATTTTCCCCAGCAAAACCTGTTCTTGAAATGTTCCCTCAGGGAGGTGTGTAGGGCAGGCCGGTGCTAAACCTGCTTAATCTCGTTGCAGTGTTGAATAAAGCCCAGTGATCTACAGCCAGTGAACGCTTGCCTTGACTTCTCTGCTTTTAAAGGACTGTGGTTACAGACTGCAAAGCCCTCATTTTTCCTTTGAGTGCTGTATTTATCCCTCCCCTTATGGCTTTGGAAATGAAATTTGAGCCATTTATTATGCACTAAATTTAGGGAGGCCAAAAATATTTGCATACAAATATGATTGATCTTTCAAGCATGCAAAATGAGCAGAAAATGATGAGTCTGATGTTGGACACAAGCAGAGCTCAAGTATTTTTAAATTAAAATAATTTAAAAGAATCTGTATCTATGATGGCAGATGAGCTTTTTCTGAGGGAAGAAAACCTCCTCTTTCTCATTATATACAGAATAAATGAAGATATTCAAGTCAGATATGGACTGAATTTTAAATGTGACAATGGCATTTATTCTGCAGGAGATGTCATGTCTATAATGAATTGTAAATTATTTTTAGTTGCTACTAGAAACAGAAGAAGGGGGAAAATAATCAATATTGACACAACCCTGCTTTATTTTTCAGCAGTGCTAATCTTTGGTGGCACCAGTTAGAGGAGGAGAGAGCTAGAGCTGAAGCGCACAAACTGAAAACTTTCTGGTGCTTAGAAAAGGGCCGCAGCAGGCAGACAAATGTGCAGCCTCCCTGTTGCTGCTGGGATGGTCATTCCAGCAAGATCATCATTCCATCCTCTCCTGGGAGCTGGGCAGGTGTGGTGGGAGGCCATGGTTTGTGAACAGTGGTGGTTCTGGCCACCGTCACCCCACAGGTACTGGTGTGTCCTGGGGCCTGGGCAGAAGGACAGTGACCCCTTGGCCCCTGGCCCTTGCCAGACCATCCTTCCTCCTCAAGACAAATTTCCTGACTTTTCCTACTGACTTTAGGGATGATGATATTCCAGCTGGGGTATGACAAAACAGAGCAGGCTGGAACCCTCTTGTCTCTGTTTGCTGCAGTGAAGTTCCCCTCCCAACCCCCATGCCCTTTTTCTTGCATAAAATGAAATAAGAGCCTTTTGGGCAGGGTGCAGGGTTGATTGATTAACTTTTATCTTCTCATGGTGCATGACTAGGTAAGGTAGAGCATGTGACAAGGCAAGCTGTTCAGAGAAATCACTGCAGATAGAGCTGGGCTGTTCCCAGGATCCACAAAAGGATGCAACATCGTTAAAATTCACTCGGAAAAACAAGATTACCAAGCTCCTTTGCTTAAGCAGTTGATATTGAGCTAATTCTAATGCAATTTCCTAAAAATCAGAGATGCTGTGATGTGATCTTACTCTTGTATAAAATACCACGGAACTTCTGATGACAGAACAGATCCAATTTTCTGTTGCATGAGTCATTTTGAGGAAAAGAATGCTGTACATTCAATATGACCAAAAAAAGTACATTCAGTAAGGCCCTCCTTATAGGGCTGTGTGGATGCAATCAATCGTAAGCACAAAGCCTAGGCAACACTTTTTGATATGGAGTAAAATTGACAGATGGATTGTAGAGAGCCTTTGGAAAATTTTATCCACTGAACACAGAATAACCACAGCAGAGACCTAAGCCAAGTGTCTGCCTGACTTTATATGCTGTAAACCTCAGGTGAGTGGTTAAGGAGGCTGGAATCTTGCTCATGTGCCAAATAATTTGGGTGGTCTGAAACACTCTCTGATGCAGAAGATCAGGGATAGATAGATGGGGTTCAGCAGGATGATTTCATGGGAAAGAATTTGCTCCATAAGTATTAGTCATTTGGTGACAGAATGAACAAGAGCCCCTGTTGGAAATACCTGCAGAGGCACAAGAAAATTCCTGAAAGTGTGAATTGAGTAATTTTCTCCTGGGTGTTTTTTGTTATTATTTTGTTTTTTGGTTTTGATTACATTGAGAACTCTCTCAATGGACTGAGGCGTATTAGTGATAGCAATGTCTGCAGAGCTGTGTTTTGTGGGCATCCAGAGCCTTGCTGAGGGGGATGTGGTGTTCAGCATACAGTTCCCAGCTGCTCAGAGGGCACTTGGACCTTGCCCTCTGCTTACTGCAGCAATGCCTTTCTGTTTCCCTTCTTCGGGGTTGCTGTCACAGGCCCTAATGCAATATTTTGTTTGGCTCTTTTCTTCCTGGGTCTGGTAATGAAAGTGAGTGTGTTGGATGGAATCTGGGACCAGAATAAAGCTGCTGCTGAAGAGTTTCAGCACAAAAACTGATACTGTATTTTACTCATAAAACTACATGAGTTTAAACAAGATCTCTGTTTCCAGATCTCCATGTCAACTACAGCAAATGTAGCCAGGATTGTCATCTTGTCTGTGTTCATGGCTACAATTATTTCTAGCTTACTGTTCTTACAACAATTTAATTTTGTAATGTTTATTGGCTTGGAAGGTACATTCGTCCTAGGTTTTTTTCCCATTTTGTGCTGTAAAAGGTCAAAATTGTCAGGAAAGATTTATTTTTGGGGAAAAGGAATCCTTATTTAAAAGCCAAAGTAAAACATCCTTTCTGTAATAGAAAGGAAGCAGAAGGAACAAGCTAAAACTCTGAGCATCAGCTGAAGCCGTGTGTTACATCTTGTGCTTTGTGATTTATGGCACAGTGGTATTTACTCACCCCACTGCTCCAGGCGTGCAAGCACTGCCCTTTTTGAGTGCTGAGAATGGAGGTAAAACTGCAAGGGCCTTTTCAGCAGTGCCTGGCAGTGGTGCCAGGGATGGGGAGTCCCTCTCTGGCTCCATCCCCATCCAGAGGAGCGCCAGCCTGGCCCCTCTCCCATGCCACAGCCACTGGCAGAGGCAGAGCACACAGGCTGGGGCAGGAGGAACACTCTGCCTTGTCTTTCCCCAACATGCTTCAGTATTTCCAACTATCTTGGGCAAACCGTGGAGGGGTATCATTCCCCCCTCAGCTCCCTCCCTCAGGAGCACCCATCTCCAGTTGGTCCAGAGCTCCAGGGCCTCCTACACTTGATGACAAGGCCACAGATGCCATGAATTATCCCTGCCCTGTGACAAAGCCAGAAATGTGCCACAATAGCTCAGTCAATGAACTAGAGAAACTAAATTAAACCCCCTGCTGGCCATAGCTGTTGAAAGGCCGTCTCCTGCCAAGGCACGGGCACGGCCAGGCACACACACTCACACTGACCCTGGGCTGCAGGGTCTTCCTCATAGCTGGGCTCACACCCACCTCCAGCCCCTGCGTGTCCTCAGCTTTGTTCCTGCCCCACAGCCGTGTCAGAGCATGTGTCCCTGCTGCCGGTTTGGCCGGTACGCACCCTCCGAGGTGTGGGTCAGCTTCATCCACACGCCCAAGCTGTGGATCAGCTTCATGAACCCACTCGGGGTGAGGGTCAGCTTCACCCACCCCCGAGGTGTACGTCGTGTTCAAGTCCCTCTTAGCCTGTGGGAGCCAAGAAGCAGAAGGCACTGGCTGTATGACGTCTCCCCTTTTTTTTTTTTTTTTTTTTCTTTTTAAACCTTTTTTCCCTTTCCCTTTTCTTTCTTCCTTGCCTCCCTTTTATCTTCTTGGTTTTCCTCGTGTCTTTTTTCCTCTTTTTCACTTTTCTCCCCGATTTTTCTTCTTCCCCCTTTTCTCCGCTGCCGGTTTTACCCGCCCGGGTGTCTGCCCGCCCTCTGCGGGCTCGGGGGTCGCTCCGCCCGCGGAGGGTCCCGCGGAGGCTCGGCCGGGCGGGGCGGGGCGGGGCGCAGCCGTGACGCGCGGCGAGGGCGGTATAAGCGGGCGCTGTCCGGGTGCTGAAGCCGGCGGAGCGGCGGAGCGGCGGCAGCGCAGGTAGGGCTGCAGGGATGTTGGGATGTAGGGATGTGCGTGGGGGATCCGGCACCGAGCGAGCGGTGAAGTCGCACCGAGAGCCGGCGTTGCCGGGGCTGGCGCTCGCAAGGGAGCACATCTCTATAAAATGTAGCTCTATCACTATAGATATTCCATGTATGTGCTGTCAGTACCGCCCGTGGCTCAGACGGGAAGCAGAGCGCTCCCGGGAGAGATGGCACTCAGTCATGCCGGGTCGGCGACAAGGCGTTTCAGCGGATGGGCGGGGGGTTCCCTCGGATGCAAACACCCTCCGAGTTACTTCCCACATGTATCCGTACGCAAACAGTCATTATACTCACCAGAACTGCTGTGGGTTTGGGCTTTTACCCTTCGTTGCTGTTTTGTTTGTGTTTTCAGTCCCTTCCACAGGGTAAAGGGTTAGAGATGCTTTTAAACAAGATGAATTCACTGCAGTTGTGTTCTTTATTGCAGGAAAAAAAAGTAAAATAAGGGAGGAAGAGTGCACGATATATTTATTTTCCTTATGGAAAACTGCTGTTACGTTTCACCTAAGACTTTCAGGGCGGAGACACATCTATAGGAAAAACCTATGAGTTTTCATAGCAAAATTTCACTGGAAACAGTAGAGTCACATCAGAAACAACTGCTAAGAGAACGAGAGAGCAAATTACTGCTACCATGGAAACATCCCAGAAAGGAGATATTTTCTGTGTCCGTTTTTTAGGGAACTTTTTTCAGTCTGTATTGTCTTTGTATGTGTTAAATTTGGATCATGATTGCCTCATTTTGTAAAGAGGAACTTCTTCATCTTCATTTGTTGGCTAAAAGGTGATTTTCCTGTTTGTTAGGTGCTAATAGAGGAGAAAATATGCTCTCCATCTAGACTGGCTTCACAGTTATTGATCTGGAGACAAAAGAGCTGTTTTAGCATATTGTCCTTTGAGAGGCACAGGAGAGAATGTTTACAATATTTCCTAAAGATAGGCTAAAATGTCCTTTTTAAAAATCAAATGTAGAATCAAATTCTGAAAGACTGGGGAGGGGTCCTCTTACTTTGGGTGGCGCAATATATTTAATGACAAGATTTACGACCTGAACTCAAAGTTTTAAAAGAAATCATTCCCAAATCTGTTTGGCAAGGCTTTCAAATATCATCTACCAGTAAATTAGAAGTAAAAATTGACCTAGAGGCAAATGTATATAAAATATGTAGAGAGGAACCAGTGATCTGTTATTCCGGTAAAGGAATTACCCAGTTGAGCAACATCCTTGTGGAACACTAAAGTAACTTTGCCTGGCTGCACACATTTTGATTTTAGTGGGATGCTCTTGCAAAGCCTGTAACAATCCAAACTGTGTGCAGCGAAGGAGGGTGAGTTCCTGGTCTTCGTGAGTGGGAGGTGCTTGGCAGATGATTACAGAATGACTCTCCCTTCCCCCATTGCTTGGAAAGGACAGTTTCTCATGTGCTAATCAAACTAATTCTGTCAGTCTCTGCTGAAAAAGAAAAGTATTAATTTCACATATGCTACAGAAATAGCAGACTAGGTGTTTTTGTTTTGCTTTATTTTATGGAGATATACATTTATGTACAGGGCTAGTGCCATTTCTGTGACAGAAAATGAAGCAATGTCTTGGCTTTGTCTCAGGGCAAACTCAGACATGGAGGGTGGGACCTTCTAATCAGCTGTTGAACTAATCCTTTGTGAAATCAATGCTCAAATGTATCCAGGCTTGAAGTCAGAAATGTTTGGGGAAATTGTTTGCTATTATGCCTAGTAGCCTGCTCATGCATACTGAGGGGGGGAAAATAAGCAGCTGTCTGAACTGATAGTGCTTTAATTATTTAGTGAAGTCACATTATGTTAAGGACAAAAACTGAGCGGAAAAATCTACAAGTGAGCTGAAATGAGCATATTCATGCTCACTTTGTACTTCCAGCCGTGGGTAAACACTGGTGTACACAGCTCTTTCAGGCTGTCATGAACCACCAGGATGCTTTTACCAAGCCAAAAACCAAAGGAACCAAAATAGGTCAATTAATCAAAGCAGTTTCTATCTTTATCATTCCTTTCTCATTATTGTACGTTATTTGTTAATGTAACTGGATCAGAAAAGAGTCTAATCTGTCCCGTGGCCCCAGTGTACCAGTGCCTGAGCATGTCCTAGGAAACAACTGATGGCAATTTTCCCCTGTGCTGTGTGGAGGGTGCCCAGCTCCCTGCAAGGCTGGGCTTTTGCAGCTGCATCCTCATGCACAGTGATGCTGTAATCATCTTAATTCTGTCAGAGGCATATTTTTCCCAGTTCTGTTCCAGAGTTTATTTTTCTCTGGTGTAAGCTGGGCAGACATGGGTTTCTACTGATCTGTTCTAATCAAATTTGCCAATGGTCATGTTTCTGCCTGTCCTGGGACCTGACTCAGTTTCTGCTGAAGTGAATGAATAAGCAAATGAATGAAATCACCACTCACAACCTACCTACTCGAGCTCCTTTCCAAAATGGGCTTTAAAGTATTTGGTAAAATTATTTTGTACCTTTAGGATAAATTTTAGTTTTCCTCTCATATAAAGGATCATTGCCCTAGGAAGATGACTCATAGAGTCATTAACTGATATTCACTTGTAATACAATTTTTTTTTTTTAATGAAATAGCAAAATAAAGGAAGTAGTAGCTTCAGTAGCTTCAGTACTATCAGTACTGACAGAAATAAACTTGCAAGTAATTTTATATGCCATGTTCTCCACTTCATCACATTAATTTTATTGCAGTTTAGCACCATTCAGCAGCATTGTCCTGGCATGAAATTAGATGCCTTATGGAGCAATCTCACAAAATAATTCTGTCTGTAGTTTTAATGTTACTATTTCGAACAGCATTTAAATGTATGGATACACTGATTTTGTCATTTAGGTGCTTTGTTCTCAAGATCAAAGTGACATCTAGATATGTCTAGGGGCATTTCACAAGTTGTATAGGATTGGTATTTTGTACTTTGGTGCTGCCATTGGAAAATTAATGTTGGAGCATAGAGATAAGAAATTTCTTGCATAGTTCTGTTTCCTAAGCCTGTCTCCATGTGTTAACAGCTTCTTTTTTCTTCTTCTTCTTTATTTAAAGGAAATATTTTAAATATGGCAGAAACTAAAATCTTCCAGCCTGGAGCAACCTGTGCTCTCACCTTTTTCTTTGTCCTAATCTGTTGGGTTGATGCAGCCTCCTTCCAGCAGCACCAGCTGCTTCAGAAAGAACCAGACTATGCAATGAAAAACTTACAAAGGCTCCCAAATCCCGATATGATCAAAGCACTGGAATACATAGAAGACCTTCGCAAGCAAACCAACAAGGGAGAAAGCAGCCCTGATTACAACTCTTATCAAAGTGTCCCATACCTCCTGCCACAGAAAGAAAGCAAGGATCAGCTTCACCTCCCAGATAACCTACGGGATTCTTTGACTGAAGAGGAGTCCCAATGGGTTAAGGTAATGCTAGAAGCCTTGCGGCAAGCTGAGAAGGAGTCAAAGGCTGGCCCAAAGGAGAATAAACCTTACGGTCTGAGTTCAGATAACAATTTTCCAGCTGGATTAACTGATGATTACGAGGCTTACAAGTGGCCCGAGAGGTGGCAAAAGGATCTCAAAATGCCACTTGGGCACTATGAAGATGGTTCAAGAGACAGTCCCTTCAAGCGTACCAACGAAATCGTGGAAGAGCAATACACCCCCCAGAGCCTTGCCACGCTGGAGTCGGTGTTCCAGGAGCTGGGGAAGATGGCAGGACCCAGTAACCACAAGAAAGAAAGGCTGGATGAGGACCAGAAACTGTATACAGATGATGAAGATGATGTGTATAAAGTGAATAACATTGCATATGAAGATGTGGTTGGAGGAGAAGATTGGAATCCCATAGAGGAAAAAGTGGAAAGCCAAACCCAGGAAGAGATAAAAGATAGCAAAGAGGAAATTGATAAACATGAAGAGGAGATTGATGAGGAAATGAAAAGATCAGGAAAACTCAGCTTCCTTGAGGATGAAATGAGAAGAGAAAATAAAGATCAAATGTCAGAGGATGTTTCAAAGCTAATGAATTATTACCTGAAGAGGCTGATGGGTAGTAGTGCTGGGAACAGGAAATTAAGGACTGGAGGAGAACTAGAGGAAAAAAGAGCATCCATGTTTTTGGATAAACAGTTTGATCCTCAGTCTATAGCTCAGCTGATAGAAATCTCAAGGAATTTGCAAATTCCTCCTGAGGATTTGATAGACATGTTGAAAGCTGGAGAAAAAAAGCAGCTTCAGAGTGAAAGGTTGGAAGCTGAGCAGGAAATGGAATTCCCAGAAGACCTCGACGAGATAACTGAAACCAATCTAGGACAGAGTGATATATTTAAAAATAATATAAACTCTAAAAACGGGTACGTGAAGCAGCCTCTTATTCCAGAAAATCTACCCGAAGACCTCAATATTGAAGATATTGTCAGCCTTCTGGGAAATGACAATTTAGCTAATCAGAATCCTTCCCACTTACTAAGTCGTCTTAATCAAGAGAATGATTTGCCAAGACTGTCTTACATTCCTAGAAGATTGAAAGGACACCTGTTCCCTAAAGCTTCCTGGATTAACGATTTGGAAAGGCGACAAATGGAGTATGAGAAACTGGATGAGAAGGACGAAGAACTGGCTGATTACTTGGCAAAGGTGCTGGCAAAATACCCTGAAGTGGTCAATACAAACCAGATGAAACGAGTCCCAGCTCCAGCTTCTGAGAGCAATCTGCAGGAAGAGGAGCACCTGGAGCAGACCATCCGAGAGCACCTAAACCAGCTGGGACCACAGGAAGCTGCCAAGCTGGCTTCCCTCAGCAAAAGGCTCTCCATGGCCGGGGAAGCTGATGACACACAAGCCAAGCAGTACCTGGATGAGGATATGCTGGCCAAGGTGCTGGAGTATCTAAAAGAGGAGAAATCAGAACTTGAAAGAGATCACATTACCAAGCGAGCAATGGAAAACATGTAATTGTTCCCCAAGTACTATTTCTCTTCAATGTGTTGACTTCTATCCCAATTCAGTTGTGATTTATTCCTGCTCTCCCACTAAACAACCTATGGTAGACTATTTACCATTGAACAGTCCGCATATCTTTCTCAGAGCTGTTATATTGTTTATTGATATACTTACATGTTATAAATTATGGGGCAAACAACAAATTGCTTCAAGTGTTTTAAGAAACAATTTAATGATATCAAGTAAAAGTATAGTATGTAAACAAATGACCTTTGCATTGTTAATAAAACATGATAAATGAAGAGTGACAATTATAATTTGAAATTTTTAAGATTAATTGGATTATTTTGTTACTGTCTGTAGTGGTTTTTGTGCAGTACCGAATAAAAAAATAAAGCATTATATATATATATAGTTTAATTTACAAGGCTTTTTCTATTCAGTGTTTTATTGTTGATGAATAAATTATTTCTGGACAATCGACTGTGTTTCTTTGTGAGAGTTGATAAAGTCATACTAATTGGAAACATTTTTTTACTTCTACATATGACTCTTCTGAAATATATTGTTTTTCCTACAGATTAAGTTGTTAGCATAAACTTGTGGTTTTCTGGGCCATAAGAACATCAGCTGGTATTACCCTTAAGGGCAGGGGGTACCTAAAGAGCTTGCTGAAGTCAATCAGTGTAATAATTGCATTACCTACAACTGAAAATTGGGCCTTACATGATTAAGAGATGTATCAGTGTCTCTTGGCAGCATGAGGAACATAAATGCTCTGTCCAGACAGGCTCTATGATGAAGCTCTGAAAAAAATACAAAATGGAACCTTCATTTGTGAGCTCTGGAAAGCTCTGCTGGAGTAGCTGGGAAGCTCTGCCGATGAGTCCCCCTCCATCTCTCACAATGGCAACCACAAAGAAAAAGCCAGGCTCCAAGGCAAGGCAGGCAGACAGCTCCCCTGTGGGGAACAGCACTGCTTTGTCTGATAAAAATATTATTTCCTTTTTTATGAATTGACCATTACATGTCACATAAATACACAGAAAACCTTTATTATTCAGCACATTATCTGGACACTTGAAATGTCTCTTGAGCTCCTGTTATGACTGGCAGTAGATGGTCTGGAAAGGTTCTGGCTCTTTTACAGAAGGAAATGTGCTTGCATAACTCTGTGAGTCAGATGTGGTTTTCACTGGGACAGTGAAATCATTTCCAGGATTATAGTTTAAAAGTGGTATTCCCTGTGGTATTCTCCAGCATCTCATCTGGGCTAAGTGGGGTGGGGATGATTTTTTGGCAAGGCAATGTCTAACGAAGTACAAAGGCTGCAGAAATAAAACTTCATCTTCACTGTCACCATTACCCTGAGCAAGCGCAGCTGACAGGAGCTCAGACCCTGTTCCAGCCATTATTCCTTGAACATACACCAGACAATAAAGTATCTGGTTTTCCAGGGGTGTGGAGGACCTGGAAGAGATGTCACACGTGGTGATGACAGGTGGGAGTTCCTTAGCACCATTCCCCTCCTGCCATAGCCTGTAGCAATCCCTTGCTACCCTGGCTCCTGAGCTGACCAAAGCCCTGGGGAACTGTTTGGCTGCCTCCAGGCTCTTAGGGAGAGCTCATTAAAAATTTGGGAGACCAGAATGGTTTTGGATCTAAGAAACCAGTAGTGCAAACCTATGCATAAAAGGACAGGTGCTGTCAGACACTGTATAGAAGAGGAAATAGCTTTGGAAAATCCAAATCTTGGCATGAGTAACTACATCACTTTTTTAGAAGACCACCTCATTCACAGTGTGTGCAAGCCATTAGGGACTTTGTGGTTCATCTTCACAAAAAAGAAAAGGGGTGTCGTGCTTGAAATAACAGAATTGCACTTCATCTAACAGAACTCTATGGAAGCTTCAAGCTGATTTCGAGCTAAAAAGTAACATCAGCACTTTTTCCTCTTCAAGCCACAGAAAGTAGACAACTAATTTCCCTATGAAGTGCTTTATTTCTAACAAACTCATATCCAACTCTATACTGAAATTAAATGAAATGAGAAAATATTAAATAGACAGCACTCTCTTGGTAGCTATAGTTGCCTCTTGCTATGCAACCAAAGCTCGCGCAGAAGAGCAGATATTTATACCTGAATATGCAAGACAGCATTATCCCAATGTATATCCCATCATGAGATCTGCTCCATTAAACCACTCCAGAGCCTCCCCCTGCAGAGAGGCTGTGTAGTGCTTAATTGTTTTTAACAGCCATGGCTGCTTCTGCTTTCATTTGTCTGTGGTTTGTGTTTTCTTTATGGGTGCAGTGGGACAAACAGTCATGTTGTTAATAATGCACACAGAATGCATAACCCATAACAGATACACTACCAAGCTTATTATTATAATTATATACAAAATAAAGTGACCACCCTGCAATTTTGGCTCAGGAAGTGAGGAGCAGATTTTTAATTCCTCTTTTGTACTATGATTTGACAGCATCCCAGATGCAGCTGGTTTATACTCTGTATCAGTGGCTTTTGTCCAGCAGAGAAAATGTTTCTGCTCAGATCTTCCTCTTAAAACTTGCTTCACTGTGTCCTCACATTTATAAGGTCCTCCCCAACACACAGGTTGAACAGAAATTCTGCATCTGGTCAAATATAACAAGCTACTGAACACTTTCCTCAGGACCTGAGGTAGTTCTTTTTTGTACATACACTAGAATTCACTTATTAGTACCCATAAGAGTTAATGCTTTTTTGTTTATTTTTTTTCATGAATTCATATGCTACTGCAAGTGCTTTGTTTACATCTGCTTCTTGATGGTTCCATTATTTTGTCAGCTGGAGCTCTTAAATGAGAACACTTGTTGATTCAAAAATTAATGTAACCAAATTATCTTGACGGGAGAAATGAGATTGTAGCAATTATTTCCTTCTAAAAGGGTATTTCCACAGTGCAGTGGAAGGGGGTTGAGTTGCATGTAATATGACAGTTGTAACTGTTTCCCAAAGCACTTTACAAGACACTCATTTTGCAGGAGAAGCGACATAAGCCATGATTTTCTTAACATGACAAAGGGAAGCCAAGGCTGGAGCACAGGCACCCGGAGCTGTGCTTTGTGTCATTCTGCCATTCTTGCTGTTACTGATGAGAACACTCACAATTCAAACCTGCATCTCCAGACACACCTGACCCAACCCCATCTTCCATTACTTAGGTTAAACATGACATCATGGGAACAGAGGAGTTCTGTGGCCAAGGGATGTGCAGTGGGGACTGCTGTGTGGGAGCAGCATTCCCTGGAGCATCCCGTACCTTCCTTCCAGGATGCACAGCACTGACCAGTGGCTATTTACTACGTGATGCATAAATCCATACAGACACAGCTGGATGCCAGCTGCACTTTGCATTTGTTCAGCTACCCAAGCGCCTCCAGAGAGGTTAATGTGAGCTACAGGAACTCCAGTTAGCAGCAGCAGGCAGGTGCAGAGCCTCTAGTGCATAAAGTGGAAAGGAGAAGCCCTGAATCAGAGCTGATTAGCTGAAGAGCCACATTATTCCTGAGTTTTGGATTATTCAAAAACATTTGAGATCGTTAATAATTCATTTGCAGATGTAGCAGAGCTCTAAATGTGGCTGATTAAATGCATTTGACGTTTCTCTTGAGAGAGGCTGTTATTCCAGGAAACCACTTGGTATCTGCAAATGTCTTGGAACTAGTGTACTCAAAATTACGGGTTCACTCACAGTGTTTTCCCTTGTAAAGAAAGAAAAGTGACCTCTGATTCCGAATGTAATGTGCCCTGGTGAATAACTATGGCACAATGATTTTAAAAGTTCCCCACAGCCACTCAGCAGATTTGCTGTGTAATGACATGGTCCAACATGCAGAGCTCTGCCTTCCTCTGCCAAGACAAAAACCTGCAGACTGTGAGCAAGGCAGGTCCTACACACCTGGTGAAGGAGATCTTAAAAAAGGGTTGTTTGGCAACTTTCCAGCTCCCACAATTGGTGGTCGGTGATATGCTTCCCAAAACCCTTCCTGGCATCAGCCTGAAAGTAGAGCCCCATGCTTTATCCTGGCACAGAAACCAGGCTCTCATGGAATGCCTTGGTGGGAGTGCCACAAGGCCTTCAGGTCCTCTGCTGGATGAGCAGGATCCAAGACAGGAGCTAAAAGAAATAATGAGCTTTATACCACCTTTGTGTGTCCCTGATTATGTCAGCAAATCTGGGTTTGTTGAGCTTCTTGCTTAAGTTAGAGTAAATCTCTTCTGGCGTAGCTGTAGGGTGCATTTTTTGCCACTCCATTTAAATGTTTAATGAGAACTAAGTGTTTATGCAAATTTGAGCACATGTTTTTCAAGGGGGTCACCCACATCAGGGAGTTTTCCTACTACTCTGCTTACTGCAGTCACCACCACTGGGACACCTCATCTACTGGAGACAGTGGGATCCTTCCCTGACAGAACTTTGCTCAGGGTCACCTTGGGAAAGCCTTTTTGGGTTATTTTCCTCTTGTCCTAAGCTCATGCCAACGCACAGAAAGGAGGGGCACTGCATCTGTCTTTTGAGACCTCCAGGTGAAACATAAGGTCATTCTTTATTGTCTCTGAAAACCCTTTCCAAAATCATACTTCCTTTTTTCCTAGCTCAAATTTTAGATACTATTTAGTTTCACATTGTAAATATCTTGACCCTGACAGCAAGAAGAAACCTCCCATCCCCACTTTTCTCTCTCCTCTTTGACCTAAGAGATGGTGTGAGACTGCTTGGATGAGATGCAACGTATAATTTCTGCAAAGAAACACATTTTTACCATGGCTACATGTTTTGCCACCTGCTAATAAATGTCATAGCAGCACAACAAACCACTTAGATCTACCAGCACTCGTACTCCCCTTTTAAGTATGTAAGAGCCAGGCCAGGTACAGCATGTACAGACACAGAAAAAGGTAAAAACGAAGATAAATCCTTAAATGGGGAAAACTCAAAAATTCCTGGCTTGTTATCCATGTGTCATAACAACAGGAGATGTGTTAAATCCCTGCAAGTAAATTTTGGGATGTAAATATAATCTGACAGGAAAACTGTTTTCCGCAAGGTTAAATTTACTCAGATCCAACACACTATCAATTGATTTTTTTCTTACAAACATGAATGCAGGAAAGTAGAAAGTTTTTGATAGTAACTAGCGCACTGAAAGAGGCTAAGAAAAAAATAGATTGGAAAATTTTATTCTGTATGTAAGTCTGTAACTACCACTGTATTCTACTGGGTAATTTAGACAAGAGAAATATTACTGTGAAAACCCATGAGCTTTTAGTCTCACCCGTGGTCTCAGACTTTTCTTTCCTAGAAGCAATTGTCAGGCTGAACTTTGTTTAAATGTATTTTTGACTTTCTAATTTCTATTTAAAAAATGGCAGCCCCCTAGCCCTCTCCTCACTGTATGGTCTGAAGCTGGTGCAACTGCAGTAGCAAGAACTTTTAGGAATGGCTGGGGCACAGTGGCTGCTCTAATGCCAAGAGTTTCTGTCTTCTGCACTCCTGAGCCTCCTCCTTGTGACAAAGGAGCTATTTCATCTAAAGGATCTTTATCTGCTGGGAAAAGTTTGTGGCTATTTTTATTCTGGAAGAAAAATTACTGTTGAGAATGACACAACTGTAAAAAATTTTTAAAAAAGAGGCAAGTTGCAAAATCCTCAAACTTTATTACTTGTTACTTTTTACTTATTACAAAACCACTGATTTTGCTTTATTTTATGCTGCTTCTCCTTTGCTCCTGAACACTGCACTTCTCTGATGCTGTACAAGAATTCAAAGCTACTGCCTGCTTCCCCTTTTGGCAACTCCTTTTGCATCAGTCTTATTTATATCTGACCCAATGCAGGTGGATCTAACAACTTCACACAGCTCTGTGCTGCATGGTGCTATTTGTTTCCATGCCAGGAAACTTTGTGATATCCCACGTAACGAGGCTGTTTTTAAGCTGCAGCTCATTCCCAGCCCAGAGAAGATGTGGAGCAGGAACCATCATTCCCCACTGTGGACAGAGCAGTGTTTGACAGTGCCTTGGCCAGCCCCATGTCCCCCTCCCCAGTGTGGGGACAGTCAGGCACACCACTGCAAACGCTTGGACACACAGTGACAAACATTTAGCTCGAACACATAGTTTACTGTGTAGTTAAACCACTTTTCAGGGGAAGCCACAGAGCAACTCTGGTTTTCTTCAGTGCTGCCATGGCCATGAAGTTAGAGCAATATACCCTCTGCGGAGCTGATCACTGCTTCATGCATAGGTAGCCACATCAGACTCCAAATCTCTTGGCTCCAAACTAGGACGCTATTTATAGATCCCCCTCAGCTCCCCCCAACCAGCCTTCCCAACAGGCTGAAGTATCAACTCTGAAAATAAGAAAACTCTGTTCAGGCACAGATATGAGAACAAAGGGGATGTTAAATAATTTGGATATTTAAAAATGTGCTAAGACAAATTGTGGCAGGCATGTCAAGTTTCTGAGGAACAATATTTTGACAACAACCTTCCAAGAAAAGTTTGAAGTGCAATCAGTTAAATCAATACTTGCTCAAACACCTTTTCCCATCCATCTGATCCACAAGTAGGCAGCCAGAAAATCTCATTAGCTTTATTTTGTTAACCCTGCTAAAGGCAACATTTACATTTTTAACCTAATACTGGATGCTCACTGAAGTGCTCTCCAAAGCCAGGTGATGAATGAGGCTGGGGAGGCCTCCCATCCCTGTCACTCGCTACCACCATATGCCACGGAGAAGATAAATGATAATTGGGAGCCTGGCCATGCTGCAGAATAATGGCATTGTCTGGGGAAAATGGGACTGGAGACTGACTGAAGATCAGCATTCCCCTGGGCAACCTCAGGCTTTGGGAGCTTTCTATCTTCAAGCTGACACCTCAGTGGTTACTTCCTTGGCTAACTCATTTGTTAGTCAGGTTGTGTAATTTCCTTTTCTTCCATTTACCAGCCTCCTGACTTAGCTCAGTGCATGAGTCAGTAAGCCTGGCTTAATCTTCTTTATAAATTCTGTTTCATTGTGGATAAAGTTCTTGCTGACCAGCTCCTACCACTTAAATATCCAGAATGGAAAAAAAGTGGGGCTTCACCTTTGGCTTGGGTGTTTTTAAAATTAACTCCTGCCCTATAGCACCTCTCCAAAGAAGCAGCCAAAAGCAGCAGCAGACTGTTCTATAAATATAAAAAGGAAGTGACCTTTTAAAAAGACATACTTTACATATCAAGCTGCAAAGATAAGTAGAATATAGTTATCCTATGCCAAGACCATTGAGACATTTGCCTTTTTCCTAAGGAAATGACTTTGCCTCGTAGCTCACCTTTTTATAGTGCACACTTTTCTGCCTGTGAAATTCATTACCCAGTACTTGATCTTCTCAATAGCCTAGTGCTGATGTCCTTAGGAAATGAATTTTTTAATAGTCTTCTTGATGAACATGTGCCGTCTGGCACCTGAAAATAGATGTACTGCAATTCTAGGCTAGATGCACATTTTACCTATTGAGCTGTACGTTTCAGTAGCTGTGACTTTCTATGTGTGGAGATGGAAATAATTTAAAGAGTCATTTACCTTACAAGATATGCTTATTTGTCCTCTTACATATCCTATGAGTACAAGGTTGGATTTATAGCTTGACCTTTTTACTTTACATCTTTCAAAAGCCAAAGAACAGGGAGTGCACTACTTTATAAAGCCTTTATGGATGAGCACAGCCATTGCAGTGATATACCCCCCTTATGACAAAGACTATTGAGATGCACAAAGCAGCAGGTGCTTTAGTGCAGCTATTGCTACAGACAGGAAAAAAATATGGAAGGGGAGCAAGCAAGCCCCTGCTCAATATTCATGGATTAGGAATGAGGTGTGGGGGACCATTTCTGCCACCAGGTCTGACTTGGGCAGCAGGAGACAGGTCTTCAGCTTGACTCTCTCACAAGGAAGGCACCAGCCTTGGCTAATCAGTGCTTCTGCTACTTATCCATGTTTCTGGCAAAAGCAACTAAAGCCAGGGATGCTGTTCTCCTAAAAATATTATGACCTTTGGAACTGTGAAACAATTTGGCTGCCTAAAACTGGGCATCTACGTTAAAACAGCTCATCTTTCCAAGCTGCTGTTCCTTGGCAAAGCTAAGAAAACATTGGGGTTGGCTTTTCTTTATAAATAGCCCCATTGTGTACTAGGATAACTTACTGTAGCATTGCTGACTTCATTTACAAGGGTTTGGCCACCTCCAGCAATTACATGGAGACAAATGATCTCCCATGTCTGTGTCCTGTTTTGAGTGTGTGACAATTCCATATGCATCCAGCATCTCTGGAGAGCACCAGTCCTTGCCCAGCACAGCCTCTCCTCTGCCCTGTGCCCCAGAGAGCAGCAGGCAGTAGAAGACTGACAGGATATGGGAACACAGCCGTGAAAGGACTGCCTTCCCCAGCCCAAAGAAGAGCAGAGCCAAAGGAGGAAATGTCCAAGGTCTCTGTGAAGATGCAGATGAAGCACTGTTTCACAGGGGCCCCACAGGAACATGCTCATGTGCCTCCTGGAAACCCAACCACTGAGCATTTATAACCTTCTGTAAGTGGGCAGGGCACAACTCTGCGGTGTCCTGCAGGTTCTGTGCCATTCCTGCAGCCCCCCAGGAGCTGGGCTACCTCGGGACAAGCCTGGACCTAGGCTGGGGAGCCTTCCCTGGGTGCGGTGCAACAGGAAGTCCTCCCAGGGGACAGAGCTGCTCCAAGCTGTGCTGGGCAGTGCTCCCCTGCCCTCCCTGCCACAGGACACTGTCTTTGGGCAGGCTCTGAAAGGTTTTTTTCTTCATCAGCCTGATCCTCAAGCCTGGGGAGCAGAAGGGGTGGTGGCTAGGGCCACGTAAGGACACACACGCTTGTAGTCTATCCATACTACATTTTTTCCAACACTTATATGAGTCCGAATATTATCAAACTCCTAACACTTCATTTCACACAACACAAATTTTTATACAGCTCTTGAAGCTGTTTTTACAGCTCTTCTATAAAAATGAAGTACAAACTGAAGGTAAGAATCATCTGAACATAAAATGAACTATATTCTCTTCTGAAAATTCCCTTTCTGTTTAGCTTCTAAGGGTTTTTTACATGTTCAGAAATCTGCAGACTACTTTACTCAAAGGGGACTTTAATTTTTCAGGAAAAAAAATCTTGTTTGAAGAAAAGAAGATATCATTCTCCTCTTTTAAGCTAGAAAGCAGAAAATATGATCTTCTTTCCAGCATTTCTGTGGCTGATAGCATCTGTAAGAGGCTTTCTGCATTCCTTTTGGTAAGAGAATTAGTGGAGAATTAAATATCCTATAAATGTGTTGAGACACAACTACAGCCTAATGCAAAATATTCTGCATCAAGAATAGAGTATCCTCCCATCCAGGGAAGTATTGTTATTGCAGAAAAGTCTGTCAGGGACCATTACTGACAATATCATATAAAAGCCAGTTCTGTTCCCCAGAACTAGCCATGTTACTGCAGCCCTAGGGTATATCACCGTGTTCCGCAGCCGTAGGGAGGAGGAGGAGAGAAGATCCAGCAGGCAGGAATTGTGCAGCAACATTGATTTATTTAATTATTTTACAAACTCTTTTATAGACATTTTTCTTCGTAGTCTAATTGGAAAAGGATCAGCCACCCCTTGGGGGTGATTGGCTAAAATCCTAAAACATCCATTGTCAAAATATTTTTCTACTGTACCATAAATAAGACTTCTCAAGGCTGCAGGTGCTTGGTTGTTTACATAACTCTGCTACCTCTTCTGTGAGAGAGAAAAGTCTCTCACGGACTTAGAAAATAGCAAGAAAATCCTTGCTAGCAGCATTTTTGTATCTACATAGCCAGTTTGCTTTCTTCACATGTAATTTAAAACGTGATATACTTTTAAACTTTGCAGTGCTCGAAGAGCAGTTCAATGGACTTTAAAAGTTAATTTCAAGAATACAGTTCAATTTAGCAAGTAATTTGCAGAGACCAGCCCTGTGATTGCAGCATGATTTTTTGCCCATTGCAGAAAGCTCAGAGGGGAAGGAAGACATCCTTGGTGACCCCACATAATCCTCTCTAACACAAAATGCAATTGTAAGTGGATATATTACAGTGTTGAGATGCCAATTTGCTACTTCAATGCAAATTATTCTTTTACTTATAGGGCAGTTCTTCCTTAAACCTGAAATTGCTGCAGCTCTGATGCTAACACTGAGTCATGAGATAAATGAATCACAGAGTCAGGTTACTGCATCTGCAAAGAATGTTCTTCAGTCTAACCCCATGCTACAGCACTTGCAGGATATCTGTGTGTGTGTTCAGGTATCTGTCAGATGAAGCAATTCCCAAGGGACTTTCTGGTGAAACATCTCCCGCATGCTCACAGGGTCAGAGGAGCAACCACCAAAGGGGAACGCATCTCTCCCCTTCTCCACTCTTGTCCAAGGACCCTTTAGGTGAATTCACTCCTTTAGGTGAGTTCACCCTTTCCCAGGCACTTCATCAGCTCCTCCAAGCCCAAAGCTGAAGTCCATCTCACTGGAGCAGGGCACACAGCAGTTTGGTGGTGAGTGTGCCAGTGCTACCAGAGGGACCCTGACTCGTGAAGTTTTACATCTGGTCCTGCTCTGTCAGACCAGTCCAATTACTGGTCCCCAAGTTCCTCACCTGCCTTTAGAAAGCCAAGTTTGCAATGTAGCAAACATGAGCCAGCAAAGAGGAAACAGGCTGTGTTATCTTTAAAGACAGATAGCTGGAGGCTATCCAGAAAAATCTGGAGGTTTTTCCACTGCTGATTTCTTTGCGACACCCAAGATGAAACCAAACCCACAGGGTGAGCTTTCTGCACTACCAAGCCAGCTTTCCCAGCCATGCTCCCCCATGTCTCCCTGGAGTAAAAGCTCTTCTCACCCCCGCCTTGGGACTCCCAGTGCTGCTTTCCATTTCAGCAATGGCTCCCTGCATCCCACCCACACCAGCCACACACCGTCTGCCAGGGTGGCAATTAGGAAATGGCATCTGGGACTCCAGGGGCTACTGCAAAGGGTACACAGCAGTCTGGGAGGTACACAGGCCTGTTACTGGTCTGCCTGAACGCAGTGCTGCAGTCCACACTGACCCCAGGAAATGTCTAAGAGGCACAGGCTGAGCGAGAGATGATGCTCTGCAATGCACACACGGTCAGGAATTGGCTGATCAGCTCTTGCCTGAGGTCATATAGCACAGTAAATACAGAAATGGGATTTTAACTGCACCAGCCTTGGCCTTTTCAGTTCAATTTCTAGGAGAGGAAATGCTGTAAGTATCCACAAGTACTCCAGCCAATTAGTTACCAAATGTTTCTGCAATATCTATGGCACATTTACAATTCAAAGTATTTGCTGTTACTGAGAGATATTTAACTTTGCTACACTCTGGCCTCACCCTTTGCAGAGCTGTAGAAGAGTCCATGATCACATTCCTAGCTGTGCTCTGTAAATGCCTACAGAGAAATTAATGGCAAAAATCCGATTGCACTGAGCTTAGTGGGAGCCCACCATCAGTATCTCCCAGACTTTGTACTGGTCTTTAGAGACCATGTCTGTGAAATATATCCCGTCCCTTAAGGCAAAGCTCTAAAGCTCCTTCCTTTTTCTAATCCTGTTTCTAAGATTTTAAATCTTGCATTAAAATCTGCCCTAACTGGGCATTATGTTCCAAACCCTCTCCACAAACCTAGAAAGGATTTTGTTATGTTCCTACATTTAAAATAGAAACATTGCTCAAGTTTTTACTAAAAACAATGTAGCTGTTGCCGGACACTTACAGCTACCCAGTGGGAGTTGATCAGATGACACAGACAGTCCCAGGACTGGCTCCGCATGCAGCTAGGGAGGTACAGCCTAAAGGAGGCTCACTGGAAAGCAACAGAACTGAAAGCACCCGGCCTCTGTGGCCACCTCCAGAGACTCCCAGCAGCCATCTCCATCTCCTGCTGTTTTCCAGCATGTGCAGAGTCAGCTTGGTGCTGCACCAGTCCTGATGAGATGTTGGCTCTTGCAGCTGCCTCTGCAACATTAGTCACACATGCCAAACAACTCAACAGACTTAGGAGAGACAGCAGCATAAACTGTTCTTCAATTTCCTATTTTGTTATCTCTGTACATCTGGTTTGCTTGTTTGTTTCATGTCTCTCAGGCTTGATCTCAAGAGTGATTTTTCTGCTGGGGTGATTTCTTTCTGCAGGAGTATCTGCCTTTGCCAGGCTGACTGTGCAAGTAGAAGTGAAATTCCATTGAAATAGATTAATTAAAAGAAGATTAGTAAGATTAGCTGAAATATAACTGGTTTGTGCCCTCCTTGTTGAATGAAAAGTATTGTGCTACAAACAATGGAACCAAGGGCCAGCCCTTTTCTGTAAGGATCCAACATTGCTCCATCTATTCTAGCCTAATCAGCAGCTGCCTGCTGGTAAATGGATGATAGCTTCTCTAAGGTTCTGGTGCTATACACTCACATGCACACAGAAAAAAAGGACATGGAAAAATTTCCAATCATTCACAGAGCAGCACTGCTTTGTTTTGGGAAGGGGGGCGCAGGGCATGGCTCTCCCCAGCACAGCACACCAGCCAAAAGGCGCTTAATTTGTAATGCACCCAAGCTGTGCAACCATCAGTTTCATGGTCTTAATGGAAAGACAGAGCACATGTGTCCCTAGAGGTATTTCTAGCTGCCCTCAGACTTTTAGAGCTGTTTTCCAAGAGCTACTCATGCCACTCTCTGAATTGCTTGGGTGATAGGTTTCCCACCATGGGACTCTCTGAGGGCTTTTGGGTCTGCCTGTGGTACTCAGCCAGGCACGACTGCTGGGACCTGTGTCTTCTCCACACACAAAATCCCCTTAGCAGGAGCACTGACCAACCTAGCAGGAACCAAGCATTTCCCCTGCCACCAAAGCTGGAGGAACACCAACACAACTCTAGGCTGGGTAGAGGCTGTGCCATGTCTAGCACCCATTTGGAAGAAGGGCAGGAAAAAGGGCTTATCACACCCCTACTGCCCCACACATGCCTGCCTCTCCAGCGTGTCTCATGGGCTGCTCCTGCTGTACCCAGCCAGCCTCACTGCCACAGTGCTTTTTGCCACCTTATTGTCCCAGCAGGAGAAGGCACAGCACCAGATACCCAAGCTCTGTGACAGAAGGGAGTGGAGGGTGTTTCGGCATCTGGGGTCTGCAAGAGGCCAGGCCTAACCAGGAGCAATGGATCTCACAGGAAAAAAACCCTCCTGACTGAATCATGTACCTCAATTATACAGAAAACCACTCTGTGGCTGATGCTAGACAGGCTTTAGCTCTTCTTGTAAACAGCAAGGATCTTCCCCCCTTACATTTTCTGCTGCCTGGGTTTTTTTTCCAGCTCAGGAACTTGAGGAAAAAATAAAAAAAGAAAAAGAAGACAACAGCAGAGAAAGAATAAACCTGAAGCACATCAGGTCAGGAAGAACAGAGAGAAGGCAAATCAGGAGCTCCTGTCCTTCCCATCTCAGAGCACACAAGCAATCGATGACATGAAAAGCAACAAACACAGAAATGATGGAAGGAAGAACTGTTTCAACCAGCACATAATTAAACCAAATAACTCAGTGCTGTGAATGGACATCCAGGGAAGGACACAGAGAAATTTGAACAATTACTTGTGTAATGAGAATAACAGTTTTAGCAGTTAACAACCTTGTGTGTGTGGAGATGATGCAGCGTGGCATATTTCCCAGCTGAACCCAGTCAGGATTAGGAGAAACCCTGTTAGAAATGCAGGCTGGTCATAACAGATGAAAGCAAGGCTGCTGGGAGGCGCCTAGAGCACCCCATTTGCTGCAGAACCACTCAGATAGACAGTGGCCCTGCTTTGCTGTGACAACCCTGTGCCCTTTTCTCTGCAACACTCCTGTTATACCCATGAGCACACCAGTGGCCATGAGCCCATCCTACTGCAGATCTCCAGCCTGCACCACACACCAGTGCCTCTGGCTGCCACCTGTGCCCTGGTGCACTCACCTTTGGGAAGGAGAACAAATCAGTGCTAAAACACCTAGGAGAGTGTTCAGGAAACAGATTTTATTACAGTCTATACAAGCTCCATTTGCAGCTTGAGCACACCAGACTATTTATGAGAGGAATTTTGTTGCTGGAGATAATGAGCCAGTTTTCAGCAAAGTGTAAATCTGCCGGCTGCTTGTAGGGGCTCCCAGGCTGCCAGAGCACAGATCATCACTACTGAGTGCTTTGCTAATACTGCAAACAGTGATGACATTTAGAGAATTGTTTAACTGAGGAAGGAGATTTAAGTCACTTATGCAGTAATATCTAATGGGGGTAAACCTCTGCAGATCATATATGCATCACAACTCTGGCAGCAGAGTTGTCTGTGATGTCTTTAAGCTACATCTTTAAATTGTGAATAATGCCTATTAAAAAACCGTAAGTCTTAGTTGTGGTAAGCATGTCTGGGTAAGATGCTGTCAGAAAGATTAGAGCCCAGATCACAGATGCAGTATCTGTCCTCTGCAGTATCCCTTGGAACAGTATGGAGGATTGGCACACCATTATAGTGCTTTATTGCACCTCTTAAAACAAACACACTGCAAAGTGCTTCCCACCAACAATCTCTCCACTTAGGAATTGAGTTAAGCCCTTCCAAGTCTGAGCGAGAGGTGGGTGCCCCAAGTGATCCTGAGAGGATGTGATGGTCACTGAAGGAATGAGTGTCACTGAGTGGACATGTGTCCCTCAGTGAGTGGCAGGTGCCCCACGTGTCCTTGAGGGCATAATAGGTCACTGAAGGAACACCGATTCCCCGTGTGCCGCTGAGGGGCCATGAGCGTCCCTGAGGGGAGGTAGATGCCAGTTGTGGTCCTGTGAGAGGGACATGAGGGTCATTTGAGGGGAGCAGGTGCCCCGTGCTCCTCTGAGGGGACATGAGGGTCACTGAAGGGGTGGCAAATGCCCTGTGTGTTGCTGAGAGGGCATGAGGGTCACTGAACGAATGGTGGGTGCCCTGCATGTTGTTGAGGGGACATGAAGGTCATTTGAGGGGCCGGGGGCAGGTGCTCCGAGTGTCGCTGAGGAACCATGAGAGGCATACGGGTACCCTGCATGTAACTGAGGCGGTGGCAGCTGCCCTGCGTGCCACTGAGGAGACACGACGATCGCTGCGGGGAGCGCGGGTTTGCCGTGCGTCTCTGAGGGCACGCGAGGGTCGCTGAGGGGGATGCGGGTGCGCCCTGAGGGACGCGGGAGGCTCGGGCGGGTTCCCGCCGCGCGGCCGCCGCCCCCTGCTGGCCGCCGCAGGGGGGCGCTTCCCGCCCCGCCACTCCCCTCAGCCGCGTCGGCGGGAACTCAAAGCAGCGGTGTCCGCCCCTCTTGGCGAGGCGCCGGGCGCGCTTCTTTAAGCGGTCTGGGAGTCGGCCTAGGGCAGCCCCCGGACTGGGACACGGAGGAGAAGCAGACGGTGGCTGTCACAGGACTGCGCGGTGTCTCGGTCTGTGAGGGGAAAAGCTGAGTTACTCAGAGGGGACAGCAAGACCTTTAGAGGGGAGGAATGCTGGAATTCCTTGGCGTCATCTGTGAGGCACGGAATGAGCATTTGGGGATAAAATTGAACCGTGTGAGAACAAAAACTGCGGTAGTCTCTGGAGGACATGTAGTGGATATTTTGGGCGGGAAAATCTGAGGTGACGTCTAGGGGAGAAAAATTGTTTTTGGGGAAAAGTCCGAGGTAATTTGTGAAGGACAGGCAGAGAAAAATTTGTGATAAAGCCTGAGGTAATTTTTAGGGGCCAGAAGGAACATTTTTGGGGTAAAATCCCAGGTATTCTACAAGAGAATGAATGAAGGTAAAATCTGAAGTAATCTCTGTGCAATAGAATATTTTGCAAGCAAAATCTGACGTAATCTGTTTTGAAGGGAAAATCTGAAGAAGTCTGTGGGGAACAAAATAATATTTTGGATGCAGGATCTGAGGTAACCTGTAGGGGATATTTGGAGGGAAATCTTGAGGTAATCTATAGGAGTCAGATCAAACATTTTTGGGACTAAACCTTAGGTGACCTTTAGGACACAGCTAGGGGACATTTTGGAGGGAAAATCTGAGGTAGTCTATAGGGGGGTCAGGAGTCACTTTTTTTTTACAGAAAACCTGCGGCAATTTAAATGAAACAAATTAGCATTTTTTTTCCTAGGTGAATTTGGGGTAATTTAGAGAGGGAAAAATGAGCATTTTTGAGGGAGTGTCTGCTGTAACATGGAAGTGAGAGGAAGCATCTTTGACAGAAAATCTGGGATAACTTAGAAGGGACGTAGGTGACCTTTTTAGCTGAAAACCTGGGATAATTTAGAAGGGTACTGTTGTAGACAGAGTGGGAGCTGCAGACAAAACGTGTTGGAAAAGCCCTCCTGTTGGGTCATGAGGTGCAAAAAGGAGCACCTGGCTTTCTAAACTTCTCATAGAGGAACCTGTGTGGCTGAATCCAATCTTAGCCCTAGTCTTTGTCAACAGTTTATGCCTAAAAGATTAAATAGATGTAATTGAGCCTTTATATGACGTCCGTCAGAATAAAGGATTGCAAACCAAGTATGTTCATATAAATTTATATGATTTATTATCATAATGATCACACAAATATATCTTAATCAGAATTATTCACTACGTACTATAGGAGCTATAAAAACTAGTGTAGTATAATGCACTATTCTGAAGAAACATTGAAGGGATTGTATTAAAGCTAAAAACCCCAATTATTCAGTATAGGTTAATGTCGCATAGCCATACTAAAAATGGTTGAAAAACTCTTTGCTTATCTTTGAGAAGCAACTGAGGAGTGTCAAGAGGCAGAGAGGAATCTTCACATACACCATTCCAAGCAGGAATATGTTGGAAGACCTACTGTTAAAATTTGGGACTGGGTGGCTCGAGGTTCAACCTGTGGGGCTGTAGGGTAATGGATACCGTCAGGCGAAGGAAGTGAAACTTCTCAGACCTGATTGTGTTGTCATCCATTGGCAGAAGCTCTGGCAAAACGAGGCAAGAGTGAGCAAGAGTGGCGGCGGCTTCGACCTCGTGAATTGAATACCGAGGTAAGAGCAGAGCTTTGAGATGGAATTCAAGGCATTTTGGAGCTGGGCGATCTGTGGGTGGTGGCTTGAGGATCTTCCTGTTGGGATGCGGTTCCCTTCAGGAGCTGAAGTGTCTCAGCCCCAGAACTGGAGAGAAGGAGCCTCCGTAGGGCTTGGGGACCAGGGCCGCCCTGTAAGTCAGGGCCAGTGCTCTGGAGTCCCAGGCACGTTGCAGTCCAGGCAGCGGCTTGAGCCCCCTATAAGCAGGGGTACAGCCTCTATGGCCGCTGCTTTGCACGCCCAGCTTCATTTGCCCAGAGGGCCTGGCTCCCAGCACCGTGTGGGACTGCGCCGGACATCGCGATGGTGAGTCAAGCTGAAGCGGGAGGTTTTGGGCAGCTGGGGTGGGGGTGGTGTGTGGGCGGTGGCTTGAGGATCTCCCTGTTGGGTGCGGTTCCCTTCAGGAGCTGGAGCTTCTCAGGCCTGAATGTGTTGTCAATTGGCAGAAACTGTGGGACGGCGCGGCAAGAGGGAGCAAGAGGAGCAGCGGCTTCGAGCTCAAGAGTAGAACGGAGCGGCAAGATGGAGCAAGAGGAGCAGCAGCTTCGAGCTCAAGAGTAGAACGGAGAGGCAAGAGGGAGCTTGGATCTGAAGAGGGGGCACGAGAGGCCCTCTGGGCAAAGGGCCTTCCTGGCATGGCCAGGGCACTTTCTGGGTGCCTCGGGTGGCTTTGCGCTGGGCGACCTCCCTGGGAGCAGGGCTGGTCTTTGCTGTCGTAGGCCTTTTGCCGTTGTGCTCCTTTGGCTGCCTGGAGAGAGGGGCCACCCTGTAAGGAGGGTGAGAGCCCCTGTCTCCGCACCTGAGGGGGGAAACAGAGCTCTCCCGGCCCCCAGCCCACCCTCTATGCAGGGCAGGGCCTTTTCCCCAGGCCCGGCAGCTGTCTGCCTGCCGCTGGCCCGCGGCCAGCGTGACCCCCTGTACTCGGGGCGCGTCACAGCCTTGGTCCCTGTGCCACCCCCGAGGCGCCTCAGCGTGTCGAGGCCCCTGTACCCTCCCCACAGTGCAGGGGCAGGTCTGATGCTTTCCTCTCCCGCTCAGCGGTAGGGATGGCTCCCCAGCAGGTTGGCTGCACAGAACTTGCTCCCTCTTCTGGGACTGTCTTCCCCTCCCCGGTCTCCCCTTAGTTGGTGTGAGTGAGCAAGTGTGCTTGTGCTTTGGCCCCCTTTAGACACAGAGCAGCGTGGCTTAGGCTTCCCAGGAGGGAAAGAGGAGCTCTGTGCAGCCACTGGGAGGTCCCCAGAAACGCACGGGTGGCGAAACCGTCCGGCCTTGCTCCTGCTTTCAGAGGACGGAGCGCAGCCGCTTAGCGGTAGTG